>NC_137835.1:85026321-85626321 GCF_948465745.1 Chenopodium album | reverse complement strand
ACCGGGCTCAACAATTAATGAAAGCAAATGCTGATGGTGGAAGGAGGGATGTTGAGTTTGAGATAGGCAATTGGGTGCTCCTTAAATTACAGCCATACCGACAGCAGACCATTGCTAAACGGCCACATGAGAAGCTGGCCACGCGTTTCTATAGGCCATTTGAGGTTTTGCAACGTGTTGGGAATGTGGCATATCGCTTGAGGTTGCCGGAAGAGAGCAGGGTGCATCCGGTGTTTCACGTCTCGCAACTAAAGAAGGCAGTTGGAAGTGTTCCTGTCAATCCCACCCATCCTACTCAGCTCCCTGCTGATTTGGAATTGGTGACAGAACCTGAGGCAGTCTTGGGAGTGAGAAAGAAAGAAGCAGGTGGCAAGACCAGCACTGAGCTAGTATCACATTTCCATTAACATGCTCCATTGCAATATTGCATGATGTGGTAACACCCTGATGCATTGTCATATACTACCCTATGGCTTAAAGTTTTATCATATTCAGTGCAGAGTGAGTAATATTCTTTCTACTGTAGTATTAATCAAATAGATTGCTTTGTGAGGTAGTTTAAAACAAACTTTTTGTAAAAAGTGGAATGTAAATGATAATTTCCTACAATTTTTTCAAGATTTACTATTCATGCCAAAGGATTTGTGAGTAGAAGGTTCAATAATGCTGAATTCTGAATGCTTCTTCTTTCTTTTGCTTTTCCTTCTGTCATTTTTTTTTATGTGGCTGTTATACTTAATTGCCTTCCATTTGTCATTAACTCATTACTTGATGTATAGATTGATCCTTAACAGTTTGATTTTCTTAATTAGGTGGACCATGAGAAACAATCTGCCTTGAGAAAGAGAGGAAGACCAAGAGTGCGACCTTTACTGTCAGGTATATAATATATTTTTATAAAATTTCAGCATCTCTTCTGATGGAAATTGTCGATTGAGCATAACTTTCATATTATTTAGGGGATGCTGTTGGAGATACTATCGATCAAACCCGAAATAAAAGTGATGAGATGAAACCATTTGGACCTATAGTCATAGGGCTGACGCATAATGGCAAGATGATTGACACTCTAGGTGAAAGTTCAAGTCAGCAATTGATGTTGGGGCATAAAAAGGCTGTAGATGATGAAGAGAAAAACGTGGATTCTTCAGCAGATCATGAAAGCGTAGTAAGCAATGTAAATGGATTATACTTTCATTTAATCTGTTCACAACGAAACATTTTTTCCTTTCAATTTTTTTTGTCCAAGTATCTGATTACCCCTCTAGTTTATATATACCCCCTCCGTGTTTAAATAAATGAAAATGTTTTTCTTTTCCGGCCGTGTTTATATAAATGAAACGTGTCCTTTTTAGGAACTTCTCTCTTTTTTTAACATTATTTGCTCTATTTAGTTTTATTGCATGTACCTTATGTGTGGTTTTCATACACACTCACACACACACACACACACACATCTCACCGTAAGAGTGGTTCTCACACACATGCGCGCGCGTGCGCACACGCATGCACACACACACACACACACACACACATATATACATTGACGAGTGTGACACACACACACATATATGCATCGACAAGCGTGAAAAGAGATGTTGCAAGTATAAAAAAGCAGAGGATGTATATATATGTAT
Source organism: Chenopodium album (assembly GCF_948465745.1). Classification (NCBI taxonomy): domain Eukaryota; kingdom Viridiplantae; phylum Streptophyta; class Magnoliopsida; order Caryophyllales; family Amaranthaceae; genus Chenopodium; species Chenopodium album. The sequence goes on along the minus strand of NC_137835.1, from coordinate 85,624,684 downwards.
TGAAAACTCTTATTTTTTTTCCATCTTTCTCGAACCTTCTCGAGATTTCTGTAGCAATGTCTTCTCTCTCTCATTTAGGAATGCTAATAAAGCAGGATATCTTTCTTTTCTATTAGGGGAGTGAGCAACAGAAAGAAGGTGAAGTCACCAATCAGAAGAGGAAGAGAGGCCGGCCACCTAAAGTGCTGTTTAGGCTTGGTAGTCCACAGACTAAAGAAGCAGGTATATTTATATGCAAGTATACAATAATCATGCAATCTATTATATTGAACTGTGGGTTGAAGTTCTAAATATTTTTGTCTTTCTCTTATTGGGTGTAAATTAACCATGTGCAGTGCCAGAAGTTGTTGAAGAGAAGAAAGATGAAGCTTCTGATGCTAAAGATGACGATGAAAGACACTTTCCAACAAATGAAGTTGAGAAGCCTATTACTATTGTTGACCCTTCTGACAATAGCAACGCTGCACCTACTGATTTTCATGATAAAAGCGTGAGGAAATTTACAGATCAAATTAAGTTACTAAGTGACATACGTAGGCTGAGTACTAGAAGTACTTTAAAAAAGCAAGGGAGAAAACAAAGAAAAATCCCAACAGAATCAATCATGGTGGATTCAGATGAACCTGTCAAACCTGTTGCTTTGAGGACTGTATTGAGGAAAGGAAGGAAACAGAAACCAACCAAGCTGGTTGATCCTCAAAGAGAAGGTATAACACATCTTTATACGTGTAAAAAGTTAAGTTTGACTTCTTTTTATTTTTTATTTTATTTTGCTTTGGGGGTGCTTTTGGTTGTTGTGCTTTCTAGTGCTTCATTGCACCACATGGCGTTTTAAAAGAAACCTGTAAAGGCTGTATGTTTCATGAAGTCAGCTTTGTGGCCATTTTTCACTTCTCACCCTATCAAAGGAGATGGTTTTTAATGACTGTAAATGATTTATGTAGCTTTGGGCCTTTGAAGGAGATGTAAGGACCTTTTCAGTTGTCAATTTATTTGTAATACTGGAGAATTTTAGTGATTGGATTTGTGTGGTCTTGAAAATGAAAACCCTATTTTTATCCTCTGGCTTGCAAGTTGCTTATGCTTATGTGATCTTTCTCATGCTTTGTTGGATGTGTTTTTTGTGTGGATTTGGCAGATGTTGTAGATAATTCAGGAATAAAAGCCATTGAGGTTTTTAACAATGGAGTACCTAGAGAGTCTGACAATGTTGTTGCTGGAACCTCCAGCAATGCTTCTGATGATGATAGGCCATTATCAGCCTGGTTTGAAGGAGCACATTCTCCCACAACGGATGCAAGTAAGATGCTGTATTTACATGCTTATACCCTTTGTTTGATCATTGCTAAAACTTTTAATTAAAATTTGCAGGAATCCCTCCGGGTGGGACTGCTAATCAATCTGGTGAGAGTGGAGATGGAGGAGAAGAATTGAAGACAACACCTGTTGGTCTCTTTGAAGAGAATGAACAAGATAATAGGTGCACTTCAGCTGAAAATGTCAGCCAAGAGCAATACAAGAATTTCGAAATGCCAATTCAATCACAGTCCACTGCAATTGTGCCTGTGGAAAGTCGAGACTTGCCCTTTGTAAAGAATTCCCTTATCTGGGAGATGATAGAGAACATGGAAGTTTTGAAGCGAATTCCTCAAAAGCCGCATTTCTACCCTTTGTATAATTGCAAGGAAGAATGTCGTGAAGGATTAGCCATAGGCAGTATGGTAACTTTCACCAGTTTGGTGGAGAGAATATCAAAATCTCTTTTTAGTGAACCCAAAAGCCTCTTGGATGGGTATCTGGAAGCTCTTGTTGACTTGGAAGAACTAGGATTTGATGTAGCACTGGTTAGAGAGCAATTAAACAAGATGATATCCATAAAAGGCAAGTACGAGCATGCTCAAAATACGACTAAAGAGATTGAGAGTCAGATCATGGAGCGTAATTTTGAGAAGTCACAAATCAATGAGGAGGTTGCAGAGTTAGATAAGAAGATTGCAGAACTAAAGGAGAAACGGGCCTTAGTAGTTTCAAAGAGAGAGAGAAAGGATGCTGAGATTGCATTGCTGCAGACGAGTGTAAATGCTGTCAAGGGTGCCCTTGAAAGTGCTGAAGAGGAGTTCGAGAAAGTAACTACCTCACTTTGGTAAACATTGTTCGCTTGTATACATCTTTGTAACTCTTGTGTGTACAGAGCATTAGCGGGTCTAGCTTGTAGTGCTAAAATCTGAGTAGGTCTAGGAAGTAGTGAAAGACAAGGAAAAAGAAAAAGAAGAGGGTTTCATCTATCTTGGCAAACTTGAGGTGGCCAATGTTAGAATTGCTCTATGTGCTGCTGCAATATCGCAGTCGGAATTTGTTGTTTGTAGTGCTGTGACTGCTGTCTACAGGATCAGCTATTATACCTGTTTGTATTAGACAAAGTTATCTTGTTACTGCTTAAATTGAGCATCCTAGGTTGCATTGCATGAACCTGGTGGTTGAAGGCCTATTCTTATAATCTTTAATTACCTTGGCCCAATTTGGTTATTAAAGTTGGAATGAAATGTTATGAGAACTAGACAACAGCAGTAAGTAGTTTTTGTATCAAACATAAACCAGATTATACATTAGAACATTAGAGATAGGACCATACAACTTCTTTCTATTAGGAAACCAAATATTCTCCGTTTCTTCTGTTGAGTCACTCATTCTGGACAAAAAATAGTTACGGAGTAGTAAAAACGCAAATCATTAATGTAAAATATATATTTTTTTCTTTTAATATTGTATTTGACTATTTGTTAATCTTAAGAAACTGAATTGAACTGAAAATAAACGTATGAGAACAGACCCTTAATGATTTTTTGAGAGAACAATCAATACAATACTCATCCCTTCCAAACTCTTTTTATGTTGGCCAAGAATAGCATATGACAAATACAAAAATGCATTATTTTATTGTTAATACTACCCCCTTTCGTGTTTTTTATTTTTATTTTTTTTATTAACACTTTGAAGTTTGAATAAAGTGAAAATTCAAAAGAGAAAATAAGAGCGCAAAGTGACTATTCAACTCAAATATAACAAATTACAAGATACTTATGAGTTATTTTTTTTGTTTATTTATTTATTTTTGACGGAAGATTTATATCATAACGTATACTACTCCGTATTAAAGTAGTAAAATGATCTATTCAAAAAAAAAAAAAGTAGTAAAATGATTTTCAAAATGTTTCCCAAAATGTAGGGAATGACAAAAATAAATATTGTATCAAACTTTTGTCTCCCATGTTAACTTTGACGGAGTTTGATTTAATATAATCCTCAGCTTATTTTATCTTCTAAAAATAAACTTTAGTCTCCAAAAGATCAAAATTTAAAAGTCTATTTACTTTTTTATTATTTTTTTTTAAAAAGAAAAAAACTTTTTTCCCATTCCTTCACGCAATTTTTTTTTTATTTAAAAAAAATAAAAAACCTTTTTAATACAACCCTTAAAAAAAAACTTTTTAATACAACCCTCTAACAAAGTACAAATTCTGAAATGGACCTGGTTCACACTAATTCATTGTAGACCACTAATATTAGGAAAACTATGGTTGTTTTATTAGTTAAAAAAAGAGTCACTATAATAGAAAAAAGGTCTTTATGTTGAAACAAAAGTCATTTTGATAATATATAGGCTATAAGAGGTTAATTTTTTTAATAAAATATTTTATATACCAGTTAATATGAATAATAAAAGTCACTATGTTAAAATTAGAGTCATAACGTTATACTTTAAGTTCACAATAATATTATACGTTATACTAGTTTTAATAAAGGTTACTATGTTAAAAATAGGGTTATTATGTAAAAATTAAAGGTTACTCTTTTCAATATAATGTCAGTTGCGTGTGTATAAACCTCGGATCCACAATAACATTATTGTGGACCAGGTCCACGCAAGTCTTTTTGCTAACAAAGGAGTATCCTTCCTTTGAATCCTTTCTCTTTCTTTGTTCCTTTCTAACATCACTTGAATCGTCACTCCTATTTTCTCTCTCCTAACTCTGAAGCATTCATCAATGGCGGAACCTGAATCCGAATACGAAGAAATCTTCAAGAAAGGCACCATAGTTGAAGTCAGTTCTGAAGACGAAGGTCTCCGAGGTTCCTGGTACACTGCTACTGTTCTCCGCACAATTTCTCGCAAATCCTGCAAAATCTTCGTTGAGTACCACAATCTCATGGAAGACGACGCTGGTTCCAAGCATCTCTGTGAGTTCGTTGACGCCATTCTTGTTCGCCCTATTCCTCCTCGTGAACCTCACCGCATTTACTCTCTCATGGATGATGTTGACGCCTTCCATAACGATGGTTGGTGGGAGGGCGTTGTTACTCGAATTCTAGAATCTTCTAATTGTTACTCTGTTTTCTTCCGATGTTCTCGTGAGCAGATCGATTTCTGCTCCTCCGATCTTCGCCTGCATCGTGAGTGGGTCCGGGGTAATTTGTGGGTCCCGCCATTGGAGCATCATGCATCTCCTTCTTCTGGGTTTGCTGCTTTCTCTCTCCTCCCTATTCAATCCTTCAGTACTTGTATTTAATTTCTGGGCTGTTTAATGTACTAAGATAGTAAGATTGATTAATGGGTTTTAAATTTTGGGATTTTTTTTATGTGCTAGCTGTCAATTTTATGATTTCCGAGTTGTAAAATTAATGAGTGCTATTTTTTTGGATATGTGTTTCTTTTGAATATTTAGCGAGTTATTGTACTAGTACAATAATTTCGAAAATCAAGTTAAATTCCATAAATTTAGTCTTGTGGGTGAAGAAAAATTCGATTGGTAAGGAAGCTCATGATTTTTGATGAACTATAATTATGGGGATTTATATTTATGTTATGTATTATTATTTATTAGTGTAGAAGGAAATTAATTTTAGAATAGTTATACTTATAATGATCCCATAAGTTGATTGTGTGAGAGAATTAAATATTGGTTAGTTTTATTCTTGTGTTATCATATTCATCATGTTAAACTGTGGTTGGCGTATGATATGGGTACAAATAAGGGGAAAATGAAGAGAACAAAATAATGATTATTTATATGCTAATTGGCAGCCAGAGGAAAAGGAGTGGAGAAGATGGAAGAAATGGTAGTCATACCTCCTGTGATAAGGGTAGGGTTACAAGTAATGGAGTTGAAAGAGATGTAAGAAGGAGAAGTGCCAATACTCCGACTAAACAAGATGGGTTTGTGTCGAATGGAAGATACACAGAAGAAAGGAGGAGAAGCAATCGTTCCATTAATAATGACATTGTAGCAAAGGAAAGAAAGGATGTAAAGCTGAGGATAAGTAGCAATGGTGCGTGCAAGAAACATGAATTGGTGATAAATGGAAAATTAAAAGATCCACAAAGGAGAGCTAGCAAAAATTCAGGTATAATTGTCTGCTGTCTGAAATTCATTATGGTGTTTTATGGTTGCATCACTTAATCTTGTGCCTGTGCTTGAATTTATTATTGTCTTCTGGAATAAAAGACTCATTTTTTCATGGGCCATATCTTAAGAAAATGACAAGAATATTTCAAGGAGTGTCAATGAGAATTATTAATGTGAAATGAGAAGATCATCGACTTTTTTAGGACATGTTTTGTACGTATGAGATAAAATGTGGCATCTTCGTAGATCATTCTCAACATGTATTAATAATTTTTAAAAAGACCCTATAAATTTTTAGTAATACATAATCATAGATATTTGGTACTAGTATTTGGAAATAATAAGATTTGGTCTGCTGTAATAAAACTAACTAGTATCTAAAATAAGGCGAAGAGAACAAAATCACTTCATATCCTTTAGTATTTACTTTTCTTAATAGTTTTATAGTTTGCCTCTTCTTGTTTTCTATTCCTGTCCTTTTCAATTTTAAAAAAGTGGGTGCTTCTTAGATGATTATGATTTATGGTTGCTTCCCTGCTATTGATGGCTGTAATGCTTGTATATCGCAATCGCACAGTAAGATCTGATGCAAAAGTGAGCTTTAGTTTCCGTATTAGGGTTAGACAAGCAATGTGGGGCAATTAATTTTCTCTCATTTTCACACTCCACTTGTGAGGCATGCATTGGTAAAATACTATCACAAATGAAGTGTGATAATGAGATGAGGATGTGTTAAATCTACCAGCAATGTGTTGAGAAATCTTGTACTGCATTGTGCTAGAGCAGTTGATGGGATGGGGTTTGCATGGAAGTCCTTATGAGATGCTAAATTCTGTTTTTCAAAGAATTGTCGTATGAGCACCTGAGTTACCTCAATGTGCAGCGTCAATTTATTACCTTCCTTTTCTTTGCCTGAGGTCATGATCAGCCTACTAAATATGCTGGTCATGACCAACTTCAATTGAAGATCCTGAGTATATGCTGAGGTCATGACCACCCAACTAAATATACCAAGAAATAGAGATAGAAGTTAGTAAGATAGTTCTTATGACTATGTAAAGGGCTCGAGTAATGATTCCTGCTGTACATTTGTATAATAGTAATATTTATTCATGCATTTTGTTCCTAAGTCATTTTTTATCCAAAACAGGTCGCTAACTATTAAAATGATGAAAGATTCCCTCAAAAGAAAGAAAGTTTGATGAAGAATGATCGCCACTCTAGCATTTCACATTTTCCTTATTTCAAGAGCTTTCTATATGATTCTATGGTTTGTGGCCTCAACAACATTTTTTTGGAGCTTTTGGTGGTATGCACCATATAGGTAAACTACCTTTACAGTTTATCCTATTCAACAAGCTTAAAGCTCCTTAGTTCATATTGTCCGCTGTCTTATTTTTCTCGGTGATAAGTCAAAATGTACCATGTTCTAGTTCACTTTTGACTCAATCCTTTTTGTTGTATGATACTGTGATGCTGTTTATCTTTGGGCCAACTCTTAGGGTGTGCTATCTGCGTGATTCTGCAGGCCCCCCTGGGAATTAGGGACCTCATAATTTCTAGATTTTATATTTCTATATCCAAAAAAAAAAAAAAAAAAAAAAAAATTCCCCTGCCCCCTCACCACAAATGCTTTTCTGTCTTTAGAGGAGCTAAATATTTAATGGACCGGTGGTACTGTGAAACTTGTACTTTGTAGGGTATAAAAAAACTTGTCACTTTTTTGGTTTGTTATTATATTGATGTGGCATTTTGTTTATTTGTTAATTACACACTCAGTTTTAAGGACCTTATTTTTATTAATAGGTGGTACAAGGCCTCCATTATATTAGGAGGGACACGTTTATTGAGGACTGATATCAAAGAAGTGTCATAGAGTCATATACTTAAACATGTCGTTTCTTTCTAATATTATCACTATTGGAAGTCAGTGCAGACTTCTTGGAAAGTTCTCTTGAGTTCATTCTCTAGTGTTACGCAAAAATTATAAACTTTGGTTTTCCGGTCATGATATACTATGTTTCCAATGTGCCATCTTCTAAATTGAAGACAATGTGCTTACTAATCCCGTGCCTATAAATGCAAGGATCAGCCCTACCACTGCAGAATGGTTGCTCATTTCCTATTGTTAGGTTCTAGATTGGGCATATGAATGATATTAGTTGTGCCTCACTCTTTAGGATTTGTCTTTGTGCATCACTTTAATCTTGAATAGAATTGAATAAATAGGCTTCCTTTTGGCAAGAAATGATCTATTTGTCGTGGAGAACCCTTGTGAAGAGAAAGCTTTGGTTGTTTTCATTCCTTGTGTTGGAGAATATTTTTTGAAGAGGATTTTTTCATATTTGTCTAATGAAGGTTAGTTAAAGTTGTTTTAACAGAGAAAAAACAGGCTAGATATTGGTGATGAAGAATGCAATTCAGTATTATAGGATGCTGCCAGCTACCAAGGTCTTGGTCGCAAGTGATTTTTGAGGCCCTAATGCCTGTGACCAGTAGGGCTCTTGAAGCGGCATTTGCATCTCATCGCCAACGATATGTATACTTGTAGGAAATTTAAGGTCTATCTCTGTCATTAATATGTCAAGAGCTTGTAAACCTGTGAAATTAGATTTATACATGTCTAAGTAACTTATAGCTGATCATGACATGTATCAAGTTTTTTTTGTTTTTTTTTTAACAATATTTTTCTGGCAAAAAGTCAGATCTCTCGGAAATGTTATAACCATTTTGTTTGTTAATGCAATATCATACTTCGCATTAGCAAAGGCTTCAAAATTGATGCCTAGTTAATTCTTTTATGCTATTTTGATGATGGCTGGTCTGTGATTATAGAGGTTGGGGTTTAGCCGATATAGGCATGGCAAGGCACATAAGTAGCCTGATGCAGAGAAGCTTTGGACTTCCCTAAGCCTTTATCTGATAATGGCTTTAGTTCAGTGAGATGACCACGAGATTGAACCTTAAAAGGCTTATGTAGTCGCAAATCTTACCTCACAAGTCACACCTTTCCTAACCTCCTTACTTCGAAACAATCCGTCACTCGTACAACTCTTTTAAGCATCGGTGCCCTGCTGCCTCCACAGGGGCTGTGAACTGCTCGACTTTTCGAAAATGCAAGTGTGCATGATATAAAATCCAATTATATCCCAATTTGAAGAAATATGGGTAGAAGGATACTGAAACAGGATTTAACCATACAATAAACCATCTTATCCAGATTACTACAGGTTTACTGTGAACCACCAATGAATTTGAGCTATTACAGTATGAACACAAACACCTTCAAACCACCTCCTACACATCTCACTCTCTCTCCTCCCCCAAATTTCCCAGAAATCTCAAACTGCAAAACCATCAGACACTTCAAACAAATCCATGCCAAACTTATCAAAACTTCCCAAATTCATGACCCTCTTATTTCTGCTGAACTCCTTAGGTGTTCCGCTTTCGCGCTTAAAAATCTCGACTATGCTCGTCTTCTCTTCTACCGTATGAACCAACCCAACCCCTTTTCATACAACACCATTATTAGAGCTATTGCTGATTTACAAGATGACCCAATTGAAGCTTTGTCTACATTTACCCTTATGTTGCTTGATGATTCTCTCTCTCCTAACAAGTTCACTTTCCCTTCTGTGCTTAAAGCCTGTGGCAAACTCAGAAATTTGATTGCAGGTAAACAAGTTCATGCCCAGTTGATAAAATTGGGTTTTGAAGATGATGAATTTGTTGTTAGCAATCTTTTGAGGATGTATGTCATGTGTGGTATTATGGATGATGCTCAATCATTGTTTTTTAATAGAATTTTGATTGATGATTATAGTGTTAATAGTAATATGTTTTTGGGTAATAATGGTGTTAGTAAGAGGAGGCAAGAAGGTGATGTGGTTTTGTGGAATGTGATGGTTGATGGGTTTATTAAACTTGGGGATATGGGAGCTGCGCGCCAACTGTTTGATAAAATGCCTCGGCGAAGTGTGGTTTCGTGGAATGGGATGATTGCTGGCTATGCTCAACGCGGTTGGTTTAGGGATGCTATTGGGGTTTTTAGAGAGATGCAGATGGTGGATGAGAATTTTAAACCGAATTATGTAACATTGGTTAGTATCCTTCCGGCGATTTCCCATCTGGGTGCCCTTGAGTTAGGCAAGTGGATTCATTTGTATGCCGAGAGAAGTGGGTTTGAGATTGGTGATGTGCTTGGCTCTGCACTGATTGATATGTATTCTAAGTGTGGTAGTGTTGACAAGGCACTTCAGGTCTTTGAAAGCCTTCCGAAAAGGAGTACCATAACTTGGAATGCTGTTATCAATGGACTTGCTATTCATGGTCGTGCAACCGAGTCTATTCATTATTTCTCAATGATGCTAGATATGGGGATCAAACCTAGTGATGTTACCTACATTGGTGTTTTGACTGCATGTAGCCATGGGGGAAAGGTGAATGAAGGGAAGATGTTCTTTGATCATATGATAAGAGTAGCCGGGTTCAAGCCTAGGATTGAACACTATGGTTGCATGGTTGATCTCCTAGGTCGTAATGGACTCTTAAAAGAAGCTGAGAATTTTATATGTGACATGCCCATGAAACCCGATGCTGTCATTTGGAAGGCCTTGTTGGGTGCGTGTAAGATGCATGGGGACATTGAAATGGGAAGACGAGTAGCCAAGCATCTGATGGAAATTGCTCCTGATGATAGTGGATCATACGTTGCTCTATCAAATATGTATGCATCTTTAGGGGACTGGGATGGTGTTGCTCGGGTTAGGTTGTTAATGAAAGATAGAGATGTAAGAAAAGATCCTGGATGCAGCTGGATTGAGCTTGATGGAGTGATCCATGAGTTTCTCGTAGAAGATGAATCACATCCATGTGCCAAGGAGATCCATTTGATGTTGAAGGAGATTTCTAACAAATTACAGTCCATAGGTTATCAGCCAAATACCACACAAGTTTTCCTTAATGTGGATGAAGAAGCAAAACAAACTGCCTTGTACCATCACAGTGAAAAGATTGCTGTAGCGTATGGGTTAATCAGCACCAGTCCTCAAACACCACTTCGGGTGGTTAAGAATCTTCGAATATGTGAAGATTGTCATTCATCGATTAAACTGATATCAAAATTGTACAGCCGGAAGATTGTCGTCAGAGATAGGAAGCGCTTCCATCATTTTGAGGATGGATTGTGTTCTTGTAACGACTGTTGGTGAATTCTCCGTGAAATAAATGATTACATTTTTGTTATTGAAAGATTTGTAGGAAGTAGTTCGAGGTCAATGAGTTACAGAAAGAGCTTGCTGTAATTAAGTAATCTATAGTATAGAGAAGTTTAGTGAGGTATTTTGTTTGACCTCAGCCTCAATAGGTACTCTAGTAATACCTAAGCCTCAATACCCAGGTAATTTAACTATTGGTGATGTATTTAGGGATGTAATACCCTCAATAAGACTTACGGAAATTGTGTGTTGGAAGTTCTTGATATAAAAACAAGAGTGTTGGGGAAAAACAAAGTCCCACATTGATTGGGGAGTGAGGTGTTTCTTTGTTTTTATATTGTAGTGCTTTATTACTACTTAGTTGAGTGAGTTGGAGGTGTGTGTTACTCCACACATGCACGCGCGCTGAGCCGAGTCGGGTCGGGCCTCAGGTCTTGGGGAATGCGCGGGCGTGGGTCCTTGTTATCTTTTTGGAGAAATTCAGTCATTAATTCCTTGATTGTAGCTGACTGATTAATTCCTTGTTTCTTGCCTCGGTTGTTGACTGACCAAATTAATCTGGTCATTTTCTTGGCCAGATTCTTCCCACCTTTTATGCTTCCCGTTTTTCCTCTTCAACCTATAAATACTCGGTGGTTTTCTCAGTCTAAACACACAACACAATCAGTCTTCTCTCTTCTCTAAAATTATCTAAACACGAGTTTCTTCTGTTCTGTTTTTTGGGCAAGTATACTGAGTTCCAGTCGGGTTTGTGAGTGCACATAAACTCCGGCGCCGTGCTTATCCTGGAGGGCGACCGCATCTGTCTACTGCACCGGCAGGTAGCGCAGAATCGTCTTTTTGGTCAGTGGTTCTCCACGACGCGGCTATTGTCAGTTCGGTTCACGCATCAAGAGATAAGTTAATTTTGTTTTATTGCTTATTAGTATAACATTGTGCACGATCATACATCGCATAATGAATTTTTTTTAGTGAGTGTACTAGGTTAGTTCCACGATTGTTATTTGTGGTTCGCAGTCTGAATTTTCATACTAGGTCAGATCCACGGCCGTGAATCATAGTCTAAATTTTCATTGAGTAGACTCAATTAATTGCATTGTTGCACGACCGTGGAAACTTGTGGTTAAGCGAACTTATTCAAGTACATTTTAGGGCATATACTCCCTCAATCCTTTTATTTTTGCCCTATTGCCATTTTTTAGGTCAAACTTTAAATACTTTGATTATAAATTACTGTTAGTCTACAAAAGATAATGTAGTCATGAGTGTCTTGTTAGATTCGTCTCATATCCTCTAAAATTTCTCAAAAAGCGTGGATATAAGACATCAATTTTGGAATTTTTTTGACTTTTTTTTTTCGTTCGAAAATAAAATTTGCCGAACTATTTACCATAGTCCCTAATATCCTCCGGGATTCCAATTGGGTGGATGGAACCATCCAAATTAACGACCAATTTACCAGTATACAACTTGTAACGATTTCATTAACTCAAGCTTACTACGAACATTTATGACAACATATAATGATTATATATGTTTCCAAACGACATTATATGACCCCGAGATTTATTCCTTAAATGTTCGAGGCTTTTCGACACCGGGCATCGAAATCTCCAAAATTTCTCAAAAAATGTGGGATATTAGTCTTCAATTTTGGAAATTTTCGACTTTTTTTCGCCCTGAAATAAAAATTGCCGAAATGTTTACCATGGTCACTAATACCCTCCGGGTGTCCAATTGGTTAGGTGGAATTATCCAATTAGCTTTAAAACGGCCAATTTACCGGTTTACAACTTGCACCGATTTCATTAAATCAAGCCTACCACGAACATTATGAAAACATATAATGATCATATATGGTTCCAAACGTCATTATATGACCCCGAGATGTATTTCTTAAAATTTCAAGGCTTTTCGACACCGTTCCCCGAAACTTCCAAAATTTCTCAAAAAGCGTGGATATAAGTCTTCAAATTTGGAATTTTTTGACTTTCAATTTATTCGCCCGGAAATAATAATTGCCGAAATTTTTACCATGGTCCCTAATATTCTCCGGGAGTCCAATTGGGTGGGTGGAACCATCAAATTTTCCTTTAAACTGCCAATTTACCGGTTTACAACTTGCACAGATTTCATTAACTCAAGCATACTACGAACATTTATGACAACATATAATGATTATATATGGATCCAAACGGAATTATATGACCCCGAGATATATCCCCTAAAATATCAAGATTTTACTACACTGGTCCCCGAAACCTCCAAATTTTTTCAAAAAACGTGGATATTAGCCTTCAATTTTGGAATTTTTGCCTTATTTCGCCCGAAATTAAAAATTGTCGAAATGTTTACCATTGTCCCTAATACATTCTAGGAGTCCAATTAGGTGTGTGGAACCATCCAATTTGCTGTTAAAAGGCCAATTTACCGGTTTACAACTTGCACCGATTTCATTAATTCAAGCCTGTCATGAACATTTATGATAAAATATAATGATCATATATGGTTCTTAACGTCATTATATGACCCCGAAATGTATTCCTTAAAATTTCAAGGCTTTTCGACACCGATCCCCGAAACTTCCAAAATGTCTCAAAAAGCGTGGATATAAGTCTTCAATTTTGGAATTTTTTTAACTTTTTTTTTCGCCCGAAAATAATAATTGCCAACCATGGTCCCTAATACCCTCCGGGAGTCCAATTGGGTGGGTTGAATTATTCAATTTTCCTTTAAACGACCAATTTACTAGTTTACAACTTGCACTGATTTCATTAAATCAAGCCTACCGCGCGAACATTTATGAAAACATATAATGATCATAAATGGCTCTTAACGACATTATATGACCCCGAAATGTATCCCCTATAATTTCAAGAATTTTCAACACTGGTCCCCGAATCCTTCAAAATTTCTCAAAGAGCCTTCAATTTTGTAATTTTTGACTTTTTTTTCGCCCGTAAATAAAAATTGCTGAAATGTTTACCATGATCCCTAATACCGATTGGGAGTCCCATTGGGTGGGTCGAACCATCCAATTTTCCTTTAATCGACCAATTTACCGATTAACAACTGGCACAGATTTTATTAACTCAAGCATACTACAAACATTTATGACAACATATAATGATCATATATGGTTCGAAATGAAATTATATGACCTCGAGATGTATCCCCTAAAATATCGAGACTTTATTACACTTATACCCGAAACCTCCAAAATTTTTCAAAAAACATGGATATTAGCCTACAATTTAGGAATTTTTTGCCTTTTTTCGCCCGAAAATAAAAATTGTCGAAATGTTTACCATTGTTCCTAATACATTCCGAGAGTCCAATTGGGTGTGTGGAATCCAATTTGCTGTTAAACGACCAATTTATAGATTTACAACTTGCACCGATTTCATTAATTCAAGCCTACCACAAACATTTATGATAAAATATAATGATCATATATGGTTCTTAACGTCATTATATGACCCCGAGATGTATTCCTTAAAATTGCAAGGCTTTTCAACTCCGTTCCCCGAAACTTCCAAAATTTCTCAAAAAGCGTGGATATAAGTCTTCAATTTTGGAATTTTTGGACTTCCCCCCCCCCCCCCCCCCCCGAAAATAATAATTGCTGAAACTTTTACCATGTTCCCTAATACCCTCCGGGAGTCCAATTGGGTTGGTAGAAATATCCAATTTGCCTTTAAACGACCAATTTACCAATTTACAACTTGCACCGATTTCATTGAATCAAGCCTACCGCGAACATTTATGAAAACATAAAATGATCATAAATGGCTCTTAACGGCATTATATGACCCCGAAATGTATCCCACAGAATTTCAAGACTTTTCGACACCGGTCCTTGAATCCTTCAAAATTTCTCAAAAAGCGTGGATATTAGCCTTCAATTTTGTAATTTTTGATTTTTTTTTTGCCCGTAAATAAAAATTGCTGAAATGTTTCCCATGACCCCTAATACAGTCCGGGAGTCCCATTGGATGGGTTGAACCATCCAATTTGCTTTTACAACTCGGCAATTTTTATTTCCAGGCAAAAAAAGGTCAAAATATTCCAAAATTAAAGGCTATTATCCACGCTTTTTGAGGAATTTTTGAGGTTACGGGGCCCGGTGGCGAAAAGTATTAAGACCCTAAGCGATACATCTTAGGATCATATAATGCCGTTTAGAACCATATATGACTATTATATAATGTCATAAATGTCCGTGATAGGCTTGAGTTCACAAAATCGGTGAAAGTTGCGAATTGGTAAATTGATCGATTTAAGGCAAATTGGATGGTTCCACCCACTCAATTGGACTCCCGGAGAATATTAGAAATCATGGTAAACATCTCGGCAATTTTTATTTTTGGGCGAAAAAAGGTCAAAATAAAAATTCCAAAATTGAAGGCTATTATCCACAATTTTTGAGGAATTTTTAAGGTTACGGGGCCCGAAAAGTGTTGAGATAGTAGGGGATACATATTAGGGTCATATAATGTCGTTTGGAACCATATATGACCATTAAATGATGTCATAAATGTCTGTGGTAGGCTTGAGTTCACAAAATCGGTGCAAGTTGCGAATTGGTAAATTGATCGTTTTAAGGCAAATTGGATGGTTCCACCCACTTAATTGGACTCCCGGATGGTATTAGGGACAAGGGTAAACATCTCGGCAATTTTTATTTCCAGGCAAAAGGTCAAAAAATTCCAAAATTGAAGACTATTATCCACGTTTTTTGAGGAATTTTTGAGTTTACGGGGCCTGGTGACGAAAAGTGTAGAGACTCTAGGGAATAAATCATAGGGTCATATAATATCGTCTGGAATCATATATGACCATTAAATGATGAAATAAATGTCCATGGTAGGCTTGAGTTCACAAAATCGGTGCAAGTTGCGAATTGGTAAATTGACTGTTTTAAGGCAAATTGGATGGTTCCACACTTCCACCAACCTAATTTGACTTTCGGAGGGTATTAGGGACAATGTTAAACATCTCAGCAATTTTTGATTCCGGGCGAAAAAAGTCAAAAAATTCCGAAATTGAAGGCTATTATCCACGTTTTTTGTGGAATTTTTGATGTTACGGGCCTAGTGGCAAAAAGTTTTGAGACACTATGGGATACATCATTGGGTCATGTAATTCCGTTTGGAACCATATATGACCATTAATTATTGTCATAAATGTCCGTGGTAGGCTTGGGTTCACAAAATCGGTGCAAGTTGCGAATTGGTAAATTGGTCGTTTTAAGGCAAATTGGATGGTTCCACTCACCCAATTGGACTCCTGGAGGGTATTAGGGACCATGTTAAACATCTCGACAATTTTTATTTCCGAGCAAAAAAAGGTCAAAAAAATTCCAAAATTGAAGGCTATTATCCACGCTTTTTGAGGAATTTTTGAGGATAAGGGGCCCGGTGGCGAAAAGTGTTAAGACCCTAGGGGATACATCTTAGGGTCATATAATGCCGTTTGGAACCATATATGATCATTAATTGATGTCATAAATGTCCGTGGTAGGCTTGGGTTCACAAAATTGGTGCAAGTTGCGAATTGGTAAATTGGTCGTTTTAAGGCAAATTGGATGGTTCCACTCACCCAATTGGACTCCCGGAAGGTATTAGGAACCATTTTAAACATCTCGCCAATTTTTATTTCCGGGCAAAAAAAGGCCAAATAAATTCAAAATTGAAGGCTATTATCCACGCTTTTTGAGGAATTTTTGAGGTTGTGGGCCCGGTGGCGAAAAGTATTAAGACCCTAGGCGATACATCTTAGAATCATATAATGCCGTTTAGAACCATATATGACCATTATATAATGTCATAAATGTCCATGGTAGGCTTGAGTTCACAAAATCGGTGCAAGTTGCGAATTGATAAATTGATAGTTTTAAGGCAAATTGGATGGTTCCACCAACTCAATTGGGCTCTGGGAGAATATTAGAGATCATGTAACCATCTCAGCAATTTTTATTTTGGGGCGAAAAAAGGTAAAAAAAATTCCACCCATGCTTTTTGAGTAATTTTTGAGGTTACGGGGCCCGGTGGCGAAAAGTGTTGAGACTCTAAGGGATACATCTTAGAGTCATATAATGCCGTTTGGAACCATATATGACTATGAAATGAAGTCATAAATGTTTGTAGTAGGCTTGAGTTCACAAAATCGGTGCAAGTTGCGGGGATTGGTAAATTGATCGTTTAAAGGCAAATTATATTGTTCCATCCACTTAATTGGACTCCCGGGGGGTATTAGGGACCATGGTAAACATCTCGGCAATTTATATCTCCAGGTGAAAAAAGTCTAAAAATTCCAAAATTAAAGGCTATTATCCACGCTTTTTGAGGAATTTTTGAGGTTACGGGGCCTAGTGGCGAAAAGTATTGAGACCCTTGGGGATACATCTTAGGGTCATATAATGTCGTTTGGAACCATATATGACCATTAAATGATGTCATAAATGTCTGTGGTAGGCTTGAGTTCACAAAATCGGTGCAAGTTGCGGACTGGTAAATTAATCGTTTTAAGGCAAATTGGATGGTTCCACCCACTTAATTGGACTGCCGGAGGGTATTAGAGAACATGGTTCCACGCTTTTTGAGGAATTTTTTAGGATACGGGGCCCGGTGGCGAAAATTATTGAGACCCTAAGGGATACATCTTAGTGTCATATAATGCCGTTTGGAACCATATATGACCATTATATGATGTCTTAAATGTCCGTGGTAGGCTTGAGTTCACAAAATCGGTGAGAGTTGCGAATTGGTAAATTGATCGTTTTAAGGCAAATTGGATGGTTCCACCCATTTAATTGGACTCCCGGAGGATATTTGGGACCATAGTAAACATCTAAGCAATTTTTATTTCCGGGCGAAAAAAGTCAAAAAATTCCAAAATTGAAGGATATTATCCACATTTTTTGAGGAATTTTTGAGGTTATTTGGGCTGGTGGCGAAAAGTGTTGAGAACTTAGGAGATTCATCTTATGGTCATGTAATGCCGTTTGGAACCATATATGACAATTAAATGATGTCATAAATGTCTGTGTTAGGCTTGAGTTCACAAAATCGATGCAAGTTGCGAATTGGTAAATTGACTGTTTTAAGGCAAATTGGATGGTTCCACCCACTTAATTGGACTTCCGGAAGGTATTAGGGACCATGTTAAACATATCAGCAATTTTTTATTTTGGGTGAAAAAAGGTCAAAAAATTCCAAAATTGAAGGCTATTATCCACGGTTTTTGTGGAATTTTTGACGTTATGGGCCCAATGGCGAAAAGTTTTGAGACCTTATGGGATACATCATTGGGACATATAATGCCGGTTGGAACCATATATGACTATGAAATGATGTCATAAATGTTTGTGGTAGGCTTGAGTTCACAAAATCGGTGCAAGTTGCGGGGATTGGTAAATTGATCGTTTAAAGGCAAATTATATGGTTCCATCCACTTAATTGGACTCCCGGAGGGTATTAGGGACCATGGTAAACATCTCGGCAATTTATATTTCCAGGCGAAAAAAAGTCAAAAATTCCAAAATTAAAGGCTATTCACGATTTTTTAGGAATTTTTGAGGGTACGGGGCTTGGTGGCGAAAAGTATTGAGACCCTAGGGGATACATATTATGGTCATATAATGCCGTTTGGAACCATATATGACCATTAAATGATGTCATAAATATCTGTGGTAGGCTTGAGTTCACAAGATCGGTGCAAGTTGGGGACTGGTAAATTGATCGTTTTAAGGCAAATTGGATGGTTCCACCCACTTAATTAGACTTCCGGAGGGTATTAGGGACCATGGTAAACAATACGCCAATTTTTATTTCCGGTCGAAGAAATGTAAAAAAATTCCAAAATTGAAGGCTAATATCCACGCTTTTTGAGGAATTTTAGAGGTTAAGGGCCTGGTGGTGAAAAGCGTTAAGACCCTAGGGGATACATCTTAGGGTCATATAATGCCGTTTGGAACCATATATGACCATTAAATAATGTCAGTGGTAGGCTTGAGTTCACAAAATCGGTGCAAGTTGCGGACTGGTAGATTGATCGTTTTAAGGCAAATAGGATGGTTCCACCCACTTAATTAGACTGCTGGAGGGTATTAGGGACCATGGTAAACAACTCAGCAATTTTAATTTCCGGTCGAAAAAAGGTAAAAAAATTCCAAAATTGAAAGCTAATATCCACGCTTTTTGAGGAATTTTAGAGGTTAAGGGGCCCGTTGGTGAAAAATGTTAAGACCCTAGGGGATACATCTTAGGGTTATATAATGCCGTTTGGAACCATATATGACCATTATATGATGTCTTAAATGTCCGTGGGTAGGCTTGAGTTCACAAAATCGGTGAGAGTTGCGAATTGGGAAATTGATCGTTTTAAGGCAAATTGGATGGTTCCGCCCACTCAATTGGACTCCCAGAGGATATTAGGGACCATAGTAAATATCTCGGCAATTTTTATTTCCAGGCTAAAAAAGGTTAAAAAATTCCAAAATTGAAGGCTATTATGCACACATTTTAAGGAATTTTTGGGGTTATTGGGGCTAGTGGCGAAAAGTGTTGAGACCTTAGGGGATTCATCTTAGGGTCATGTAATACCGTTTGGTACCATATTTGACCATTAAATGATGTCCTAAATGTCTGTGGTAGGCTTAAGTTCACAAAATCGATGAGAGTTGCGAATTGGTAAATTGATCGTTTTAAGGCAAATTGGATGGTTCCACCCAGTCAATTGGACTCCTGGAGGATATTAAGGACCATAGTAAACATCTCGGCAATTTTTATTTCCGGACGAAAAAAGGTCAAAAAATTCCAAAATTGAAGGCTATTATCCACACTTTTTGAGGAATTTTTGAGGTTATTGGGGCCGGTGGCGAAAAGTGTTGAGACCTTAGGGGATTCATCTTAGGGTCATGTAATGCCATTAGGAACCATATATGACTATTAAATGATGTCATAAATGTCTGTGGTAGGCTTGAGTTCACAAAATCGATGCAAGTTGTGAATCGGTAAATTGATCGTTTTAAGGCAAATTGGATGGTTCCACCCACCTAATTGGACTCTCGGACGGTATTAGGGACAATGGTGAACATCTCGGCAATTTTTTATTTTCGGGCAAAAAAAGGTCAAAAAATTCCTAAATTGGCCATTATCCATCTTTTTTTAGGAATTTTTGAGGTTACGGGGCCCGGTAATGAAAAGTGTTGAGACTCTAGGGAATACATCTTAGGGTCATATAATATCGTTTAGAACCATATATGACTTTTAAATGATGTCATAATTGTCCATAGTAGGCTTGAGTTCACAAAATCAGTGCAAGTTGCGAATTGGTAAATTGACTATTTTAAGGCAAATAGGATGGTTCCACCCACCTAATTGGACTTCCTGAGGGTATTAGGGACCATGTTAAACATCTCAGCAATTTTTGTTTCAGGGCGAAAAAAATTCAAAAAATTCCAAAATTGAAGGCTTTATCCACGTTTTTTTGTGGAATTTTTGACGTAACGGGCCCAGTGGCGAAAAGTTTTAGACCCTATGGGACACATCATTGGGTCATGTAATGCCGTTTGGAACCATATATGACCATTAATTGATGTCATAAATGTTCGTGGTAGGCTTGAGTTCACAAAATCGGTGCAAGTTGCGAATTGATAAATTGATCGTTTTAAGGAAAATTGGATGGTTCCACTCACCCAATTGGACTCCCGGAGGGTATTAGGGACCATGTTAAACATCTCAGCAATTTTTATTTCAGGAAAAAAAAAAGGTCAAAAAATTCCAAAATTAAAGGCTATTTTTGAGGATTTTTTGAGATTACGGGGCCCGGTGGCGAAAAGTGTTGAGACCTTAGGGTATACATTTTAGGGTCATATAATGTCGTTTGAAACCATATATTACCATTAAATAATGTCATAAGTTCACAAAATCGGTGCAAGTTGCGGACTGGTAAATTGATCGTTTTAAGGCATATTGGATGGTTCCACCCACTTAATTGAACTCGCGGAGGGTATTAGGGAACCTGGTAAACATCTCGGCAATTTTTATTTCCGGTCGAAAAAAAGTCAAAAAATTCCAATATTGAAGGCTATTATCCACCTTTTTTAAGGAATTTTTGAAGTTACGGGGCCCGGTGATGAAAAGTGTTGAGACTCTAGGGAATACATCTTAAGGTCATATAATGTCGTTTGGAACCATATATGACCATTGAATGATGTCATAAATGTCCACGGTAGGCTTGAGTTCACAAAATCGGTGCAAGTTGCGAATTGGTAAATTGACTGTTTTAAGGCAAATTGGATGGTTCCACCCACCTAATTGGACTTCCGGAGGGTATTAGAGACCATGTTAAACATCTCAGCAATTTTTTATTCCGGGCCAAAAAAGTCAAAAAATTCCAAAATTGAAGGCTATTATCCACGTTTTTTTTGGAATTTTGGACGTAACGGGACTAGTGGTGAAAAGTTTTAAGACCCTATGGGATACATCATTGGGTCATGTAATGCCGTTTGGAACCATATATGACCATTAATTGATGTCATAAATGTTCGTGGTAGGCTTGACTTCACAAAATCGGTGCAAGTGGCGAATCGATAAATTGATCGTTTTAAGGCAAACTGGATGGTTCCACTCACCTAATTGGACTCCCGGAGGGTATTAGGGACCATGTTAAACATCTCGGCAATTTTTATTTCCGGGAAAAAAATGGTCAGAAAATTCCAAAATTGAAGGCGATTGTCCACGCTTTTTGAGGAATTTTTGAGGTTACAGGGCCCGGTGGTGAAAAGTATTAAGACTCTAGAGATACATCTTAGAATCATATAATGCTGTTTAGAACCATATATGACCATTATATAATGTCATAAATGTCCGTGGTAGGCTTGAGTTCACAAAATCGGTGCAAGTTGGGAATTGGTAAATTGATAGTTTTAAGGAAAATTGGATGGTTCCACCCACTTAATTGGACTTCTGGAGGGTATTGGGGACCATAGTAAACATCTCGCCAATTTTTATTTCCGGTCGAAAAAAGGTAAAAAAATTTCAATATTGAAGGCTAATATCCACGCTTTTTGAGGAATTTTAGAGGTTAAGGGGCGCGGTGGTGAAAAGTATTAAAACCGTAGGGGATACATCTTAGGGTCATATAATGCTGTTTGGAACCATATATGACCATTATATGATGTCTTAAATGTCCGCGGGTAGGTTTGATTTCACAAAATCAGTGAGAGTTGCGAATTGGTAAATTGATCGTTTTAAGGCAAATTGGATGGTTCCGCCCACTCAATTAGACTCCCGGAGAATATTAGGGACCATAGTAAACATCTTGGCAATTTTTATTTTCAGGCGAAAAGAGGTCAAAAAATTCCAAAATTGAAGGCTATTATTATCCACGTTTTTTTGAGGATTTTTGAGGTTACGGGGCCCGGTGACGAAAAATGTTGAGACTCTAGGGAATACATCTTAGGGTCATATAATGTCTTTTGGAACCATATATGACCATTAAATGATGTCATAAAGGTCCATGGTAGGCTTGAGTTTACAAAATCGATGCAAGTTGCGAATTGGTAAATTGATCGTTTTAAGGCAAATGGGATGGTTCCACCCACTTAATTGGACTCTCGGAGGTTATTAGGGACCCTGGTAAACATCTCGGCAATTTTTATTTCCGGGCGAAAAAAAGTCAAAAAATTCCAAAATTAAAGGCTATATCCACGCTTTTTGAGGAATTTTTGAGGTTTCGGGGCCCGGTGGCGAAAAGTGTTGAGACCCTGGGGGATACATCTTAGGGTCATATAATGTCGTTTGGAACCATATATGACCATTGTAGGATGTCTTAAATGTCCGTGGTAGGTTTAAGTTCATAAAATCGGTGAGAGTTGCGAATTGGTAAATTGATCGTTTTAAAGCAAATGGGATGGTTCCACCCACTCAATTGGACTCCCAGAGAATATTAGGGACCATAGTAAACATTTCGGCAATTTTTTTTTCCGGGCGAAAAAAGTTCAAAAAATTCCAAAATTGAAGGCTATTATCCACACTTTTTGAGAAATTTTTGAGGTTATTGGGGCCGGTGGCGAAAAGTGTTGAGACCTTAGGGGATTCATATTAGGGTCATGTAATTCCGTTTGGAACCATATATGACCATTGAATGATGTCATAAATTTCTGTGGTAGGCTTGAGTTCACAAAATCGATGCAAGTTGCGAATTGGTAAATTGACTGTTTTAATGCAAATTTGATGGTTCCACCCACCTAAATGGACTCCCGAACGATATTAGGGACAATGGTAAACATCTCAACAGTTTTTTTTTCCGGGCTAAAAAAGGTCAAAATTTTCAAAAATTCAAGGATATAATCAACACTTTTTGAGGAATTTTTAAATTTATTAGGGCCGGTGGCGAAATGTTTTGAGACCTAAGGGGATTCATCTTAGGGTCATGAAATGCCGTCTGGAACCATTAAATGATGTTTTAAATGTCTGTGGTACGCTTGAGTTCACAAAATCGATGCAAGTTGCGAATTGGTAAATTGACCGTTTTAAGGCAAATTGGATGGTTCCACTCACCTAAATGGACTCCCGAACGATATTAGGGACAATGGTAAACATCTCAGCAGTTTTTTTTCCGGGCTAAAAAAGGTCAAAATTTTCAAAAATTGAGAATATTAGGGACCATAGTAAACATCTCGACAATTTTTATTTCCGGGCGAAAAAAGGTCAAAAAATTCCTAAATTGAAGGCTATATTATCAACGCTTTTTGAGGAATTTTTGAGGTTACGGGGCCCGGTGGAGAAAAGTTTTGATACCCTTGGGGATACATCTTAGGATCATATAATGCCGTTTGGAACCATACATGACCATTAAATGATGTCTTAAATGTCTGTGGTAGGCTTGAGTTCACAAAATCGGTGCAAGTAACGGACTGGTAAATTGATCGTTTTAAGGCAAATTGGATGGTTCTAGCCACTTAATTAGACTCTCGGAGGATGTTAGGGACCATGGTAAACATCTCGGCAATTTTAATTTCCGGGCGAAAAAAAGTCAAAAAATTCCAAAATTGAAGGCTATTATCCACGCTTTTTGAGGAATTTTTTAGGTTACGGGGCCTGGTGGCGAAAAGTGTTGAGACCCTAGGGGATACATCTTAGCATAATATAATACCGTTTGGAACCATACATGACCATTAAATGATGTCTTAATTGTCTGTGGTAGGCTTGAGTTCACAAAATCTAAATTGATCGTTTTAAGGCAATATAGATGGTTCTAGCCACTTAATTAGACTCCCGGAGGATATTAGGGACCATGGTAAACATCTCGGCAATTTTTATTTCCGGGCAAAAAAAAGTCAAAAAATTCCAAAATTGAAGGCTTCTATCCACGATTTTTGAAGAATTAATGAGGTTACAGGGCCCGGTGGCGAAAAATGTTGAGACCCTAGGGGATACATCTTAGGGTCATATAATACCATTTGGAACCATACATGACCATTAAATGATGTCTTAATTGTCTGTGGTAGGCTTGAGTTCACAAAATCGATGAAAGTTGCGGAGTGGTAAATTGATCGTTTTAAGGCAAATTGGATGGTTCTTCCCACTCAATTGGAATACCGGAGGATATTAGGGACCATAGTAAACATCTTGGAAAATTTTTTTTCCGGGCGAAAAAAGGTCAAAAAATTCCAAAATTGAAGGCTTTTTGAGGAATTTTTGAGGTTTCGGGGCCCGGTGGAGAAAATTATTGAGACCCTAGGGGATACATCTTAGGGCCATATAATGCCGTTTGGAACCATATATGACCATTATATGATGTCTTAAATGTCTGTGTTAGGTTTGGGTTCACGAAATCGGTGGGAGTCGCAAATTGGTAAATTGATCGTTTTAAGGCAAATTGGATGGTTCCACCCACTCAATTGGACTCCCGCAGGATATTAGGGACCATAGTAAACATCTCGGCAATTTTTATTTCCAGGCGAAAAAATTTCAAAAAATTCTAAAATTGAAGGCTATTATCCACACATTTTGAGAAATTTTTGAGGTTATTGGGGCCCGTGGCAAAAAGTGTTGAGACCTTAGGGGATTCATTTTAGGGTCATGTAATTGCGTTTGGAACCATATATGACCATTGAATGATGTTATAAATTTCTGTGGTAGGCTTGAGTTCACAAAATCGATGAAAGTTGCGAATTGGTAAATTGACTGTTTTAAGGCAAATTGGATGGTTCCACACACCTAATTGGACTCCCGGACGGTATTAGGGATAATGGTAAACATCTCGGAAATTTTTTTTTCCGGGGTAAAAAAGGTCAAAAAATTCCAAAATTCAAGGCTATTATCCACACTTTTTGAGGAATTTTTGAGGTTATTGGGGCCAGTGGCGAAAAGTGTTGAGACCTTAGGGGATTCATCTTAGGGTAATGTAATGCCGTTTGAAACCATATATGATCATTAAATGATGTCATAAATGTATGTGGTACGCTTGAGTTCACAAAATCGATGCAAGTTGCGAATTGGTAAATTGACCGTTTTAAGGCAAATTGGATAGTTCCACCCACTTAATTGGACTCCCGGACGATATTAGGGACAATGGTAAACATCTCGGCAATTTTTATTTCGGGGCGAAAAAAGGTCAAAAAATTCCATGTTTTTTGAGGAATTTTTGAGGTTACGGGGCCTGGTGACGAAAAGTGTTGAGACTCTAGGGAATACATCTTAGGGTCATATAATGTCGTTTGAACCATATATGACCATTAAATGATGTCATAAATGTCCATGGTAGGCTTGAGTTCATAAAATCGGTGCAAGATGCGAATTGTTAAATTGACTGTTTTAAGGTAAATTGGATGGTTCCACCCACCTAATTGGACTTCCGGAGGGTATTAGGGACCATGTTTTACATCTCAGCAAATTTTTGATTCTGGGCGAAAAAAGTCAAAAAATTCAAAAATTGAAGGCTATTATCCACGTTTTTTGTGGAATTTTTGACGTAACGGGCCTTGTGGCAAAAAGTTTTAAGACCTTATGGGATACATCATTGGGTCATGTAATGCCGTTTGGAACCATATATGACCATTAATTGATGTTATAAATGTTCGTGGTAGGCTTGAGTTCACAAAATCGGTGCAAGTTGCGAATTGATAAATTGATCGTTTTAAGGCAAATTGGATGGTTCCACTCACCCAATTGGACTTCCAAAGGGTATTAGGGACTAGGTTAAACATATCGACAATTTTTTTTTTCAGGCAAAAAAAGGTAAAAAAATTCAAAAATTGAAGGCTATTATCCACGCTTTTTGAGGAATTTTTGAGGTTACGTGGCCCGGTGGCAAAAAGTGTTGAGACCGTAGGGGATAC
The DNA here is from genome assembly GCF_948465745.1 of Chenopodium album. Classification (NCBI taxonomy): domain Eukaryota; kingdom Viridiplantae; phylum Streptophyta; class Magnoliopsida; order Caryophyllales; family Amaranthaceae; genus Chenopodium; species Chenopodium album. The sequence continues at coordinate 85,598,708 of NC_137835.1, read as the reverse complement.
GTCATTGGGTCATGTAATGCCGTTTGGAACCATATATGACCATTAAATAATGTCATAAATGTCAAGGGTAGGCTTGAGTTCACAAAATCGGTGCAAGTGGCGGACTGGTAAATTAATCGTTTTAAGGCAAATTGGATGGTTCCACCCACTTAATTGGACTCCCGGAGGATATTAGGAACCATGGTAAACAACTCGGCAATTTTTATTTCCGGTCGAAAAGAGGTCAAAAAATTCCAAAATTGAAGGTTAATATCCACGCTTTTTGAGGAATTTTAGAGGTTAAGGGCCCGGTGTTGAAAAGTTTTAAGACCCTAGGGGATACATCTTAGGGTCATATAATGCCGTTTGGAACCATATACATGACCATTATATGATGTCTTTAATGTCCGTGGGTAGGCTTGAGTTCACAAAATCGGTGAGAGTTGCGAATTGGTAAATTGATCGTTTTAAGGCAAATTGGATGATTCCACCCACTCAATTGGACTCCCAGAGGATATGAGGGACCATAGTAAACATCTCGGCAATTTTTATTTCCGGGCGAAAGAAATCAAAAAATTCTAAAATTGAAGGTTATTATCCACGCTTTTTGAGGAATTTTATAGGTTACGGGGCCCGGTGGCGAAAAATTGTTGAGACCCTAGGGGATACATCTTTGGGTCATATAATGCTGTTTGGAACCATATATGACCATTAAATAATGTCATAAATGTCAGTGGTAGGCTTGAGTTCACAAAATCGGTGCAAGTTGCGGACTGGTAAATTAATCGTTTTAAGGCAAATTGGATGGTTCCACCCACTTAATTGGACTCCCGGAGGGTATTAGGGACCATGGTAAACATCTCGGCAATTTCTATTTCCGGTCAAAAAAGGTCAAAAAATTCTAAAATTGAAGGCTAATATCCTCGCTTTTTAAGGAATTTCAGAGGTTAAGGGGCCCGGTGGTGAAAAGTGTTTAGATCCAAGGGGATACATTTTAGGGTCATATTATGCCGTTTGAAACTATATATGACCATTGTATGATGTCTTAAATATCCGTGGGTAGGCCTGAGTTCACAAAATCGGTGAGAGTTGCGAATTGGTAAATTGATCGTTTTAAGGCAAATTGGATGGTTCCACCCACTCAATTGGACTCCCAGAGGATATGAGGGACCATAGTAAACATCTCGGCAATTTTTATTTCCGGGCGAAATAAGGTCAAAAAATTCCGAAATTGAAGGCTATTATCCACACTTTTTGAGAAATTTTTGAGGTTATTGGGGCCAGTGGTGACAAGTGTTAAGACCCTAGGGGATTCATCTTAGGGTCATATAATGCCGTTTGGAAGCATATATGACCATTATATGATGTCTAAAATGTCCGTGGGTAATTTTGAGTTCACAAAATCGGTGAGAGTTGCGAATTGGTAAATTGATCGTTTTAAGGAAAATGGGATGGTTCCGCCCACTCAATTAGACTCCCGGAGGATATTAGGGATCATAGTAAACATCTCGGCAATTTTTATTTTCGGCCGAAAAAAGGTAAAAAAATTCCAAAATTGAAGGCTATTATCCACACTTTTTGAGAAATTTTTTAGGTTATTGGGGCCGGTGGCGAAAAGTGTTAAGACCTTAGGGGATTCATCCTAGGGTCATGTAATGCTGTTTGGAACCATATATGACCATTAAATGATGTCATATATGTTTGTGGTAGGCTAGAGTTCACAAAATCGGTGAGAGTTGCGAATTGGTAAATTGATCACTTTTTGAGGAATTTTTGAGTTTACAGGGCCCGGTGGCGATAAGTGTTGAGACCTTAGGGGATATATCTTAGGGTCATATAATGCCGTTTGGAACCATATATGACCATTAAATAATGTCATAAATGTCAGTGGTAGGCTTGAGTTTACAAAATCTGTGCAAGTTGCGGACTGGTAAATTGATCGTTTTAAGGCAAATTGGATGGTTCCACCCACTTAATTGGACTCCCGGAGGGTATTAGGGACCATGGTAAACATCTCGGCAATTTTTATTTCCGGGAGAAAAAAGGTCAAAAAATTCCAAAATTGAAGGCTAATATCACGATTTTTGAGAAATTTTAGAGGTTAAGGGGCCCGGTGGTGAAAAGTGTTAAGACCCTAGGGGATACATCTTAGGGTCTTATAATGCCATTTGGAACCATATATGACCATTATATGATGTCTTAAATGTCCGTGGGTAGGCTAGAGTTCACAAAATCAGTGAGAGTTGTGAATTGGTAAAATGATCGTTTTAAGGCAAATTGAATGGTTCCACCCACTCAATTGGACTTCCGGAGGATATTAGGGACCGTAGTAAACATCTCGGCAATTATTATTTCCGGGCAAAAAAAGGTTTAAAAATTCCAAAATTAAAACGCTATTATCCACACTTTTTGAGGAATTTTTGAGGTTATTGGGGCCGGTGGAGAAAAGTGTTGATACCTTAGGGGATTCATCTTAGGGTCTTGTAATGCCGTTTAAAACCATATATGACCATTAAATGATGTCATAAATGTCTGTGGTAGGCTTGAGTTCACAAAATCGGTGCAAGTTGCGGACTGGTAAATTGATCGTTTTAAGGCAAATTGATGGTTCCACCCACTTAATTGGACTCCCGGAGGGTATTAGGGACCATGGTAAACATCTCGGCAATTTTTATTTCTGGTCGAAAAAAGGTCAAAAAATTCCAAAATTGAAGGCTAATATCCCGGGTTTTGTAGGAATTTTAGAGGTTAAGGAGCCCGGTGGTGAAAAGTGTGAAGACCCTAGGGGATACATCTTAGGGACATATAATGCCATTTAGAACCATATATGACAATTATATGAGGTCTTAAATGTCCGTGGGTAGGCTAGAGTTCACAAAATCGGTGAGAGTTGCGAATTGGTAAATTGACCGTTTTAAGGCAAATTAGATGGTTCCACCCACCTAATTGGACACCCGGACAGTATTAGGGACAATGGTAAACATCTCGACAATTTTTATTTCCGGGCAAAAAAAGGTCAAAAAATTCCAAAATTGAAGGCTATTATCCACGTTTTTTGAGGAATTTTTGAGGTTACGGGGCCCGGTGACGAAAAGTGTTGATACTCTAGGGAATACATCTTAGGGTCATATAATTTCGTTTGGAACCATATATGACCATTAAATTATGTCATAAATGTCCAGGTAGGCTTGAGTTCACAAAATCGTTGCAAGTTGCGAATTGGTAAATTGAATGTTTTAAGGAAAATTGGACGGTTCCACCCACCTAATTGGACTTCCGGAGGGCATTAGGGACCATGTTAAACATCTCAGCAATTTTTGATTCCGGGCGAAAGAAGTCAAAAAAATTCCAAAATTGAAGGCTATTATCCACGCTTTTTGAGCAATTTTTGAGGTTACGGGGCCCGGTTGCGAAAAGTATTAAGACCCTAGGCGATACATCTTAGAATCATATAATGCCGTTTAGAACCATATATGACCATTATATAATGTCATAAATGTCCGTGGTAGGCTTGAGTTCATAAAATCGGTGCAAGTTGCGGATTGGTAAATTGATCGTTTTAAGGCAAATTTGATGGTTCCATCCACTTAATTGGACTCCCGGAGGGTATTAGGGACCATGGTAAACATCTCGGAAATTTTTATTTCCGGGCGAAAAAAAGTTAAAAAATTCCAAAATTGAAGGCTATTATCCATGTTTTTTTTTTTAATTTTTTGACGTTACGAGCCCGGTGGCGAAAAGTGTTGAGACCCTATGGGATACATCATTGGGTCATGTAATGCTGTTTGGAACCATATATGACCATTAATTGATGTCATAAATGTCCGTGGTAGGTTTGAGTTCACAAAATTGGTGCAAGTTGCGAATTGGTAAATTGATCGTTTTTAGGCAAATTGTATAGTTCCACCCACCCAATTGGACTCCAGGAGGGTATTAGGGACCATGTTAAACATCTCGCCAATTTTATTACCGGGCGAAAAAAAAGTCAAAAAATTCCAAAATTGAAGGCTATTATCCAAGCTTTTTGAGAAATTTTTGAGGTTACGGGGCTCGGTGGCGAAAAGTGGTGAGACCCTAAGGATACATTTTAGGGTCATATAATGCTGTTTGGAACCATATATGACCATTAAATGATTTCATAAATGTCCGTGGTAGGCTTGAGTTCACAAAATCGGTGCAAGTTGCGAATTGGTAAATTGATCGTTTTAAGGCAAATTGTATAGTTCCACCCACCCAATTGGTCTCCAGGAGGGTATTAGGGACCATGTTAAACATCTCGCCAATTTTTATTACCGGGCGAAAAAAAAAAGTCAAAAAATTCCAAAATTGAAGGCTATTATCCATGTTTTTTGAGGAATTTTTGAAGTTACGGCGCCCGGTTGCGAAAAGTGTTGAGACCCTAGGGGATACATCTTAGGGTCATATAATGCCGTTTTAAACCATATATGACCATTAAATGAAGTCATAAATGTCCGTGGTAGGCTTGAGTTCACAAAATCGGTGGAAGTTGTGAATTAGTAAATTGACCGTTTTAAGGCAAATTTGATGGTTCCACCCACCTAATTGGACTCCCAGTGGATAATAGGGACCATGGTAAACATCTCGGGACTTTTTATTTCCGGTCAAAAAAAGTCAAAAAATTCCAAAATTAAAGGCTATTATCCAAGCTTTTTGAGGAATTTTTTGAGGTTACGGGGCCCTGTGGCGAAAAGTGTTGAGACCCTAGCAGATACATCTTAGTGTCATATAATGCTGTTTGGAACCATATATGACCATTAAATGATGTCATAAATGTCCATGGTAGGCTTGTGTTCACAAATTCGGTGTAGGTTGCGAATTGGTAAATTGACTTTTTTAAGGCTAATTGGATGGTTCCACCCACCCAATTGGACTCCCGTTGGGTATTAGGGACCATGGTAAACATCTTGGCAATTTTTTTTTTCCGGGCGAAAAAAGTCAAATAATTTTAAAATTGAAGGCTATTATCCAAGCTTTTTGAGGAATTTTTGAGGTTACGGGGCCCGGTGGCGAAAAGTATTGAGACTCTAGGGTATACATCTTAGGGTCATATAATGCCGTTTGAAATCATATATGACCATTATATGATGTCTTAAATGTCCATGGTAGGCCTGAGTTCTCAAAATCGGTGCAAGTTACGAATTGCTAAATTGATCGTTTTAAGGCCAATTGGGTGGTTCCACCCAGCTAATTGGACTCCCGGAGGTTATTAGGAGTACTATTATTTTTGTTTAGATTATAGGTTAGAAATCATCATTAGGGCCCTCGTTAGGTTCAATATTGATTTTTTTAAATGATTCTTATGTCTGATTTTTTGTGAAATATATGATGTTTTATGTGTTAGAAATTACAAAATGTTGATATTTATGTTTGATTAATGAAAACTAAATGATTTTTCAGGTACCAAAGTCACTCAAACACATGTTTAGAAAAGAACCACAGGCTGCATAATTGCTTCCACCATAGCACAACATCAAAACAAGCATCACATCAGGCATGACAGTAAACCAGAGCTCAATTGCAGACCTGAAATTCAAAAGAAAGCCCACAAGGCTCTGAAAAGCCGAACCTTTCAAAAATCCACAGCTAATTGAACCTGGATCAACAGCCAAATCCAAACTACTATAGTCTAACTCACCTCCACCAAGCTGACCACAACCTGTGTAGCACCTGCCAACACAACCACTGCAGCTCATTCACTGATGCCATTAGCATGATGCCTACCCCTGCTGCTGCTACACCACCCAGCAGCAGAAAACAACAACCCCATCTGCAGATTTAAACCCCAGTCTACAGACCTCAAAAAAAAAAAAAAAAACCACCTGCTGCAGGTCATTAGACCACAATAAAAACCACAGGCATCAGTTGAATCCACTGACTTGACCAGCAGCCCCCTGCATAGAGAAACCAACCCCCTTTGATCTGTTTGCCCAGCAGTACACCTCTGAAACAGAAGGAGCAAGCAAGGTCCAAACAAATTATGGACCCAACTCTCTACTTTTCATGATTCTTTTGAGCACCCAACTGTAATTGCCAGCTGCCTTATTATTCCACCAGTCTTCTCCATGGCACTTTAGGGGATTGAGGTCTCATGTGATTATATAGGGCTTTGATACTCCATTTGTAGATCCATTTGTCACATTTCATTCACAGCCCACGATAATTTGTTTTTAAAGTTCTAATTTGCTTGAAATTGAGGATTAATTAATCTTGATCAACGTTCTTGTAAGCCTGAATTCTTAGGCATCATGGTTATCATAACTAATCATGATCATGGTTATTTTTAGATGATGATGCTTACTGAGGATGCTGCTGCTGCTGATGATGATGATAATGATGTATGATGATGGTGATGTATGATGATGATGATTTATGATGATGATGATTCATGATGATGATGTATGGATTTTATGGCGGATACTTTTTTTTTTGAAATGTTTTATGCAGATATCTTTTTATGTTTTATGCGGAAAATGGATCAAATTATTTTCTGGGAAATTGGATCAAATTATTTTATGGAAATTGGAACAAGTTGTTTCTTACAACTTTGCCTCTTTAACTTTGTCTCTCACTAAGTAATGGGCTTCTCACGTTGAAGTGTTGAACACATAACTTTATCATTTTTTTAGAAATAAAATACGGTATGTTAATTGGAGTGTTTAATAATGTAATGATAAAGTTTCATAACCAATGGCGCCAAGTAAGTTTAGAATGAGCGCTTAAGTAAATAGTTTTCTATTCATAAAGAAGTTTATTAGGCCCAAGTAGCTTTCCATTATAGTGCTTCAAAATGAATCAGGCCCATTTAGTGTTTATTAATGCTATAGCTATGATGTCTCAAATTCCCAAAATATAAGCTAATGTATTATGCACATTATATATTGTGGCATTTACATTTTACTACTTGACTGTAGTGCGAGGGTTAGACATGTGAGACACCCATAATAGGGGTGAAGACTTTGGCGAGTGGGTGGGGACAGTCATATTATAGTGTGACGGACAAGCGAGCGGCAGTGCGAGGTCCGCACCGACAAGTTCGGGACCCCGTGAACGGCTGCCAAAGCCAACGACAAGGGACTAAGGGTTAGACATGTAAGATACCCTCTCAGGACTGAGGGACTGAGGCTAGTTGATCACAAGGGATCCTCGAGCATATCCTCGACATTTGCCCAATCCGAGTCTCCGTCATTCAACGAGTACCCGCACACCCAAAAGGATTCATCGACCAAAATGACTTAATTAAAGGGTTCAGCAAGTCCTGTTGTCCAACGTTAGCCTTCAAACGCCCTTACGGGGACATCGGGATCGCTCGAACCCCCCTCCCCACTCCCCCGAGAGGCCCAACGAGCAACATCGTACCACGAGTTGTGTTCGTCCTCATCATCCGACGCACGACGCACAATGGAAGATATTAAAGAGTTGAGGAAGAAAAAAAATTATCAATTGGGTCACAACTGGCTATTCCACTTAGGATTTTCCAATCAGTAAGGAATCACCTTGTTAGAGACAAGGTAATAACCCGAGTTATTACCTTTTATAGTCAGTCAGGAATTTGCAGACACATTGGAGGAAAATTGAGTTTGATCTTATAGCTGGGATCACCATCTAAAGTGAAAAATTCAGGAAGGTTTCGAGGAAGAGTACCTAAGCTGAAGTTCCAAACTCTGCCAGATTGTCTCCCCAGTAGCATTTGAAAGAAGAATAAGATTTCCAATATCTAAAAGCTGAGCTACTATGCACATCAACGTGCATTGATGGCAACAATGAGTGTGAAGGATGTTCTAAACTCTGCTAGATTGTCTCCCTAATAGCATTTGAAAGCAGAATATATAAAAGTTGTGTGAAGGATGTTCCAAACTCTGCTAGATTGTCTCCCTAATAGCATTTGAAAGCAAAATATCTAAAAGCTGAGCTACAAAATTATTTGCCTGATCATTAGATATATTTGATGACCAAAAGATATTGTTCTGTTCATCTAGGGCATGAAGATTACTATCCTCGGAAAGTTTGAGCACCCTAAAAGAAGTACTGTGTAGGGTCCCTCTATGAGCGTGGGGTTTCCTTAGGCATGGGGTCCCTCTATAAGCGTGGGGTTTCCTTGGGGATTGGCCCCGCCCCTTTATAAGTGTGGTGTCCCTCGGGCATGGGGTCCTCCCTAAGGCGTGGGGCTTATTAGTTGGGCGTGGGGTCGGTTGGTTGGGCGTGGGGTTGGTCCTAGGGCGTGGGGTTGGTTCTTTTAGGGTTTCTCCTTGGGCGTGGGATTCTTCCTTGGGCATGGGGTTTCAAGATGGGCGTGGGGTTTCTTCCTTGGGAGTGGGGTTCTTCCTTGGGAGTGGGGTCCCTCTTTAAGCGTGGGTTTTGAGCTTAGGCGTGGGGTTTCAAAATGGGCGTAGGGTTGATACATTAGGCGTGGGGTATCAGGATGGGCGTGGGGTTATTCCTTGAGCGTGGGGTTTGAGTTTAGGCGTGGGGTCCCTTTTAGGCGTGAGGTTCTTCCTTGGGCGTGGGGTCCTCTCTTTAGGCTTGGGGTTTGAGTAACGACGTGGGGTTTCTTCCTAGGGAATGGGGTATGAGATTAGGCGTGGGGTTGGAGTTTGGGCGTGGGGTTTCATCTTGGGCGTGGAGTTTGAGCTTGGGCGTGGAGTTTGACCTTGGGCGTGGAGTTTCTTCATTGGGCATGGGGTTTCTTTCTAGGGCGTGGGGTTATTCATTGGGCATGGGGTTGATACATTAGGCGTGGGGTTTGAGTTTTGGGCGTAAGGTTGATACATTAGGTGTGGGGTTTCTCCTAGGGCGTGGGGTTTCATATTGATGGGCGTGGGGTTCTTCCTTGGGCGTGGGGTTTCTCCTATGGCGTGGGGTTTCATCTTGGGCGTGGGGTTTGACCTTGGGCGTGGTGTTTCTTCATTGGGCGTGGGGTTTCTTTCTAGGCCGTGGGGTTCTTCATTGGGCGTGGGGTTGATACAGTAGGCGTGGGGTTTGAGTTTTGGGCGTAGGGTTGATACAGTAGGCGTGGGGTTTCTCCTAGGGCGTGGGGTTTCATGATGGGTGTGGGGTTTGAGCTTCGGCGTGGGGTTTCTCCTAGGGTGTGGGGTTTCATGATGGGCATGGGTTTCTTCCTTGGGCGTGGGGTTTGAGCTTCGGCGTGGGGTTTCTCCTAGGGCGTGGGGTTTCTTCCTTGGGCGTGGGCAAGGGGCCGTGTGGCGCATGCGTCGCCTGGTTGAAAAGCCAGTGGCGCGAAACTACCGTGTGCTGGATTATGACTGAACGCCTCTAAGTCAAAAACCGGGCCAGAAGCGACGCATGCGCCCACCGCCCGATGCCGTCCTACAATAGGGGTTTCGACACGTGTCGTAGGTTAAGCTCGCGCGGTAGATATTGAGATTCAGCCCTATGTCACTTCGATTCGTCCCTCCCCCCACCCTATTCCCTAAAAACACCTATATTTTAGAAAACGAGGTTAGCAATGCATCTCGTATGCTAAAAAAGGCTAAGTACGGGATTAAGAGGTGTCACAAAGCCTAAGTGTTGGGATGTTGGATGGTACAAGTGGGCAAGGGGCCGTGTGGCATGTGCATAAGACATGTGCACCCAAGGACAAGGCGTCTCGGGTTTTGAGCACTATTTACGACTCCGAAGGCCCTTAAGACATGAAGTTTAAGGATGAATTAGATGATTCCGAACACTGTTTATGACTTCCAAGGGCCTTTGGGAACCCAAGGAAGTACTTAGATGCATAATCTCGCCGGGTGAAAAAATGATATACGGAAGCCAAATATGAAGGCTATAAAACACGAAATCGGAACAATGGGACCTGGTGTGGGAATTTCACGGAACATTACGGGATGCATCCCGGGGACATATAATATTGTTTCGACCCATATATGTCCATTATTCGACTACGTACAATACCCGTGAAAGCTTAAAGCCAATACAGGAGGAGTGTACGAAAACGTGTAAATTGATCGTTATAAGGCAAATTGGATGGTTCCACCCACCCAATTAGACTCCCAGAGGGTATTAGGGACCATTATAAAAATCTCGGTAATTTTTATTTTCAGGCGAAAAAATGTCAAAAATTTCCAAAATTGAAAGCTATTATCCACACTTTTTAAGGAATTTTTGAGGTTACGGGGCCCGGGGTCAAAAAGTGTTGAGACCCTAGGGGATACATCTTAGGGTCATATAATGCCGTTTGGAACCATATATAACCATTAAATGATGTCATAAATGTCCGTGGTAGGCTTGAGTTCACAAAATCGGTGTAAGTTGCGAATTAATAAATTGACCATTTTAAGGCAAATTGGATGGTTCCACCCACTCAATTGGACTCCCGTAGGGTATTAGGGACCGTGGTAAACAACTCGACAATTTTTATTACCGGGCAAAGAAAGGTCAAAAATTCCAAAATAGAAGGCTATTATCCATGCTTTTTGAGGAATTTTTGAGGTTACGGGACTCGGTGGCGAAAAGTATTAAGACCCTAGGCGATACATCTTAGGATCATATAATTCCGTTTGGAACCATATATGACCATTATATAATGTCATAAATGTCCGTGGTAGGCTTGAGACAAAATCGGTGCAAGTTGCGAATCGGTAAATTGATCGTTTTAAGGCAAATTGGATGGTTCCACCCACTCAATTGGAATCCCGGAAAATATTAGAGACCATGGTAAACATCTCGGCAATTTTTATTTTTGGGCGAAAAAAGGTCAAAAAATTCCTAATTTGAAGGCTATTACCCATGCTTTTTGAGGAATTTTTGAGGTTACGGGGCCCGGTGGAGAAAAGTGTTGAGGCCCTAGGGATACATCTTAGGGTCATATAATGTCGTTTGGAATCATATATGACCATTAAATGATGTCATAAATGTCTGTGGTAGGCTTGAGTTCACAAAATCGGTGCAAGTTGCGAATTGGTAAATTGATCATTTTAAAGCAAATTGGATGGTTCCACCCACCTAATTGGACTCCCGGAGGGTATTAGGGACCATGGTCAACATCTCGGCAATTTTTATTTCCGGGCGAAAAAAAGTCAAAAATTCCAAAATTGAAGGCTATTATCCACGCTTTTTGTGGAATTTTTGAGGTTAAGGGGCCCGGTGGCGAAAAGTGTTAAGACCCTAGGTTAAATATTTTATTCACGTTTTTTGAGAAATTTTAGAGGTATCGAGACCTGGTGTCGAAAAGTTTTAAGATAGTAGGGGATACATCCCGGGGTTATATAATGTCGTTTGGATCCATATATGATTATTATATGTTGTCATATATGTTTGTTTTAAGCTTTAATTTATGAAATTGGTGCAAGTTGTAAAGGGGTTAATAGACCGTTTAAAGGAAAATTAGACGATTCCACAGACCTAATTTGACTTTGAAAGGGTATTAGGGTTCATGCTTAACATCTTGGTAATTTTTATTTTTTGGAAATAAAAAGTCAAAAATAGTATTGAAGGTTTTGGGACCTGGTGTCGAAAAGTTTTAAGATACTAAGGGGTATATATTGGTTTCAATTAGCTTCATTTGAAGCCATATATGACCATTATATGTTGTCACAACTGTCTATGGAAGGTTAGAGTTTATGAAATCAGTGCAAGTTGCTAATGGATAAAGTGATCATTTAAAAGCAAATTAAATGGTTCCACCCACCCATTTAGATTCCCAGAGGGTATTAGGTTCCTTGTTAAACATCTCGACAATTTTTATTTTCAGACCAATAAAAGTAAAAAAAATTCAAATATTGAAGGCTATTATCCACGTTTTAAAAACAATTTTAGAGGTTTCGGGCCCCGCTGTCGAAAATTCTTGAGATACTAGGGGATATATCTCAGGATCATATATTATTTCTTAGAACTAAATATGACCATCATATGTTGTCACAAATGTTCGTGATAGGTTAGAGTTTATGAAATCGGTACAAGTTGTAAACGGGTAAATTGACCGTTTAAAGTCAAATTCGATGGTTTCACCGACCCAATTGGACTCCAAAAGGGTATTAGGGTCCTTGGTAAACATCTCGACAATTTTTTATTTCGGGGCCGATAAAAGTAAAAAAATTGAAGGCTAATATCCACGTTTTTTGAGCAATTTTAGAGGTATATATTGGGACCCGATGTCGAAAAGTCTTAAGATAGTAGAGGACACATCTTATTGTTATATAATGCCGTTTGGAACCATATATGATTATTATATGTTGTCATATATGTCTGTTTTAAGCTTTAATTTATGAGATCGGTGCAAGTTGTAAACGGGTAAATAGATCGTTTAAAGGCAAATTGGATGATTCCACACACTTAATTTGACTTTGAAAGGGTATTAGGGCGTTTATGCTAAACATCTTGGTAATTTTTATTTTTGGGAAAAGAAAAGTAAAAAAAATTCAAATTAAAGGTTATTATTCACGCTTTTTGAGAAATTTTGAAAGTCTTAGAACTTGGTGTCGAAATGTTTTGAAATACTAGGGGACATATATCGGGCTCATATAGTTCCGTTTGAAACCATATATGACCATTATATTTTGTCACAACTGTCTGTGGAAGGTTAGAGTTTATGAAATCAGTGCATGTTGCTAAGTATAAAGTGACCGCTTAAAGGAAAATTGGATAGTTCCACCCACCTTGTTAGATTCCCGGAGGTTATTAGGGTTCTTGGTAAACATCTCGACAGTTTTTATTTTTGGACCGATAAAAGTAAAAAATTCAGAAATTGATTTTTGAGCAATTTTGGAGGTTTTGGGCCTTGATGTCGAAAATTCTTGAGATACTAAGGGATATATCTCTGGGTCATATAATGTTGTTTAGAAATATATATGACCATTATATGTTCTCACAAATGTTCGTGGCAAGTTAGAGTTTATGAAATCGATACAAGTTGTAAACGGGTAAATTGACCGTTTAAAGTCAAATTGGATGGTTTCACCAACCCAATTGGACTTACAAAGGGTATAAGGGTCCTTGGTAAATATCTCGACAATTTTTATTTCCGAGCTGATAAAAGTAGAAAAATTCAAAAAACTGAAGGCCATTATCCACGTTTTTTGACCAATTTTAGTGGTATCAGGAACCGGTGTCGAAAAGTCTTAAGAGAGTACGGGATACATCTTGGGGTTATTAATGCCGTTTGAAACCATATATGATTATTATATGTTTTCACAACTGTCTGTTTTAAGCTTTAGTTTATGAAATTGGTGCAAGTTGTAAACGGGTAAATAGACCGTTTAAAGGCAAATTGGATGATCAAAAACACCTAATTTGACTTTGAAAGGGTTTTAGGGTTCATTCTAAACATATTGAAAAATTTTATTTTGGAAAAAAAAAAGTCAAAAATTTTCAAATTGAAGGCTATCCATGCTTTTGAGCAATTTTGAGGTTTCAGAACCTGGTGTCGAAAAGTTTTGAGATACTAGGGGATATATATCGAGGTCATATTGTGCCATTTTAAACCATATATGACCATTATATGTTGTCACAATTGTCTGTGGAAGGTTAGAGTTTATGAAATCAGTGCAAGGTTCTAATGGATAAAGTGACTGTTTAAAGGCAAATTGGATGGTTCCACCCACCCGGTTACATTCCCGGATGGTATTAAGGCCCTTGGTAAACATCTCGACAATTAATATTTTTGGAGCGATAAAAAGTCAAAAAATTCAGACATTGAAGGATATTATCCACGCTTTTTGAGCAATTTTGGGCCTCACTGTCGAAAATTCTTGAGATATTAAAGGGTCAAATAATGTTGTTTGGAACTATATATGACCATTATATGTCGTAAAAAAATTTCGTGGTAGGTTAGAGTTTATGAAATCGTTACAAATTATAAACGTGTTAATTGATCGTTTAAAGTCAAATTGGATTGTTTCACCAACCCAATTGGACTCTCAAAGGGTATTAGGGTCCTTGGTAAACATCTCGACAATTTTTATTTCCAGGCCAATAAAAGTAAAAAAATTCAAGAATTGAAAGCTATTATCCACCTTTTTTGAGCAATTTTAGAGGTATCGGGACCCGATATCGAAAAGTCTTAAGATGGTCCAGGATACATCCCAGGGTTAGATAATGCAGTTTGGAACAATATATGATTATTATACGTTGTCATATATGTCTGTTTTAACCTTTAGTTTATGAAATCGGTGCAAGTTGTAAATGGGTAAATAAACCGTTTAAAAGCAAATTGGATGATTCTACACACCTAATTTGACTTTGAAAGGGTATTAATTAGGGTTCATGTTAAACATCTTGGCAATTTTAATTTTTGGTATAAAAAAAGTCAAATTTTTTTTAATTGAAGGCTATTATCCACGATTTTTGATCAATTTTAAAGGCTTTGGAACCTGGTGTCGAAAAGTTTTAAGATACTAGTGGTACATATATCGGGGTCATATAGTGCCGTTTGAAACCATATATGACCAATATATTTTTTCACTATGTGGAAGGTTAGAGTTTATGAAATCAGTGCAAGTTGCTAATGGATAAAGTGACCGTTTAAAGGAAAATTGGATATTTTTACCCATTCAGTTAAATTTCCGGAGGGTATTAGGGTCCTTGGTAAACATTTTGGCAGTTTTTATTTCCGGATCGATTTTAGTAAAAAAATTCAAAAATTGAAGGCTATTATCCACGCTTTTTGAGCAATTTTGGAGGTTTTGCGCCCCGTAGCTGTCGAAAATTCTTGAGATACTAGGAGATATATCTCAGGGTCATATAATGTTGTTTAGAACTATATATGACCATTATATGTTGTCACAAATGTTCGTGGTAGGTTAGAGTTTATGAAATCGGTACAAGTTTTAAACGGGTAAATTGACCGATTAAAGTCAAATTGGATGGTTTCACCAACCCTATTAGACTTCCAAAGGGTATTAGGGTCCTTGGTAAACATCTCGACAATTTTTATTTCCGGGCCGATAAAAGTCAAAAAATTCAAAAATTGAAGCCTATTATCCACGTTTTTTGAGCAATTTTAGAGGTATTTGGATCCGGTATTGAAAAGTCTTAAGATAGTAGGGGATACATCCCGGGGTTATATAATGTCATTTGGAACCATATACGATTATTATATGTTGTTATATATGTCTGTTTTAAGCTTTAATTTATGAAATCAGTGTAAGTTGTAAACAGGTAATTTGATCGTTTAAAGGTAAATGGGATGATTCCACACACCTAATTTGATTTTGAAAGGGTATTTGGGTTCATGCAAAACATCTTGGAAATTTTTATTTTTGGGAAAAAAAAGTCAAATGTTTTCAAATTGAAGGCTATTATCCACGCTTTTTAAGCAATTTTTTGGAGGTTTCGGAACCTAGTGTCGAAAATTCTTGAGATACTAGGGAATATATATCGGGGTCATATAGTGTCGTTCGAAACCATATATGACCATTATATCATTTATATGTTGTCACAAATGTCTGTGGAAGGTTAGAGTTTATGAAATCAGTGCAAGTTGCTAATGGATAAAGTGACCGTTTAAAGGCAAATTGGATGGTTCCACCCACCCATTTAGATTCCCGGAGGGTATTAGGATCCTTGGTAAACATCTCGGAAATTTTTATTTCCGAACCAATAAAAGTCAAAACATTCAAAAATTGAAGGCTTTTGTCCACGTTTTTTTGAGCAATTTTAGAGGTATCGGGACTCGGTGTCGAAAAGTTTTAAGATTCTAGGGGATACATCCCGGAGTCATATAATGTTATTTGGAACCATATATGATTATTATATGTTGTCACCATTTTATGTGATAAGCATGAGTTTATAATTGAAATCGGTGCAAGTTACGTTGTAAACGAGTAAATTGACCGTTTAAAGGCAAATTGGATGGTTTCACACACCCAAAGTCACTCCCGAACGAAGGATATTAGTGTAAATGGTAAACATGTTGGCAATTTTTATTTCTTGGCCAACAAAAATAAAAAAAAATGTACAAAATTGTAGGCTATTATCCACGATTTTTGAGCAATTTTGTAGGCTTCGGGACCCGGTGTTGAAAAGCCTTGAGATATAGGGGATACATCTCGAGGTAATATAATACCGTTTGGAACTATATATCTCCATTATATGTTGTCATAAATGTCCGTGGTAGGTTGGAGTTTATGAAATCGGTGTAAGTTGTAAACGGGTATATTGAACGTATAGAGGCAAATTAGATGGTTCCATTCAATTGGACTTCCGGAGGGTATTAAGGTCCATGGTAAACATCTCGTCAATTTTTTTTCGGGCCAATAAAAGTAAAAAAATTCAAAAATTAAAGGCTATTATCCACGTTTTTTGAGCAATTTTGATGATACCGGGACCCGGTGTCAAAAATTCTTAAGATATTGGAGGATACATCTCAGGGTCATATAATGACGTTTGCAACCATATATGATTGTTATATATTATCATAAAGTTCCGTGGTAAGCTTCAGTTATATGTGGATCACAGTCTGAATTTTCACACCAGGTTAGTTGCACGGTCATGGACTATAGTCTAAAGTTTCATTGAGTAGACTCGATTAGGTTAATTAACTGCTAAGAAGCGCTTGTGGAATATTCAGAATTTCATAAAAATATGACTTACCATAATATCGCGTGCAAGACAATCAATTGCGTGCGCTGCCTATAGCAGCGCAACCAATCCACTTGCGCTTTCCGCGTAACTTATTCAAGTACATTGTAGGGCATATATACTTTATGATGCACAAAGAATTATTGTGTGGAATCTATGGATGGTGGAACAATGAGGCCAGGCTTGTAGCCCATTTTGTTCCTTTCTCAGATCATTCATACAATTATACTTGGAATCTTTTCTGATATTTTAACACATAATAACATTGAAGAATCAAGTAATGGAAATGTATGCACATGAGATTCACAAAAGGTTGTTTGAAATGAATGTTATTAGAGATTTTGAGACTGGGTGCTGAAAAATCAAGTAATGGTTTGGGATGCATCTAAGGCCACTAAGGGTCATATAAAGTTTTTACACTTGTTTGACTTTATATACATCCATCCTTTGTCTTGGCCATATAAAGGCCCATTGTGACAATAAGCTAATGAGAAAATATGTTTTCATAACAAGCTAGATTAGTAAATATTAAGAGGCAAAGTGAGCAGTTTTAACCATACAATTGGTATTCGGAGGTTTGCGAGGTCCATGGGAAAATGAATGTTATATAATACTACCTCCGTTTTTTATTCATTGACACGTATTTCTTTTTAGCAAGTTTTTTTTAGTTGTCACATTTCCTTTTTGGATAAGTTTTACTTTGCTTTTTAAGTGTATCCCACTTGTTTTATCATTCTCTCTCACTCTCTCTCCCCTCCTTAATATGTGTGTCTAAATTGAACGTGTCAACTAAATAGAATCGGAAGAAGTACATAATTTCTACAAGACTATCAATAACGTCTCAGCGGTGTCAACATTATAATGGTCCACATGAAATATGGCCAATTGGCAATTGGCATGTATCAATATTTAGTACTGGTATTTATAGAAACCCAGTTAGTTAGTTACCAAGGGAAATTCGAACCACCTCACTAGTTAGTAGTTACAATCAAAACCCCCCATCAACTAAATATATATTTAAGTCCATAACATTCTTACTCATTATGGTCCATCCACCGTACAGCTAGTAGGGAAAGTATGTATCACTATCAGGGTGGATAATGCAAACATTTTACAGGGGAACTTTTATTTAACTCAACTCACTTGTTTGCCTTACATCCGTATTTATACATAAAGAATTTACCAAATTAAATTGAAGGCACAAACACGGTTATTATACGAAATCATACAACCATGCATGAACAAGTTAAGTAAAGTAAGCTGTTAGGACTAGTTACTGAATTAATAATTGATTGCAATGGATAGTGATTATATTGATTGATGAGAGAGATCCAAAGACAAGCTGTACCTTGAAGAAGAATAGAGTTTTACGCTATTTTTGTGCAATCAATTTGTTACACCCATGGAGGTTTTGACAAAGTACTTATTCATTTAATCTTGCGTATGTACGTACGTAGTACATTATTACGTACTATCATTTACTTCATTTCAATCCATATAATTCAACTATATTAATTAAGACAAGATCGAGGACGTAATATTATTTGTAACAATTTGACTTTCACGACAATATTGTTACAATTACGCCACCGTTGCCAGCCAAGAAGGCAACAAATCAGAGAATGCATGTAGACGGCAATATGCATGGATTGTCTTAATTAAAATGGTCCAATTAACATGGAGCTAGCTAGCAGAGTGATCAGATCATAAGCAATGTACAACATGTTTCGTTCATTTATTGACCAATAAAGTATAACCACATTGCAAAGGTGATACATGTTAATACATAATTCGAGCACACTAACGTACTTTGTGATTAGACTATTATATTAGTTGAGTTCCTTTTTAACTATCAAGCATAGTAATTTCTCTTTTTTCAGCAGTTTATATAATACTCTATCCGTCACATAATACTTTGACACAATTTTCATTTTCGTCCATCCCAAAATACTTAATACATTACTTAATATAAAATATTTTCTTATACTCTTTTTGAGACCACAAACCCAAAAAACCAATTAGTTCCTACATTTTTTTTCTCTCCTCATAGTCCTCACTACCCCCACCTCCCCTACATTTGTTTTCTTACAATATTTAAATATAATAAAAGATAATCCTTTATATATATAATACTCGTAAAAAATGTTTTAAATGGATGCACTTATAATTTTCTTAAACTATGTGTCCATCCCAACGTCCCAAGTATTATGGGACGGAGGGAGTAATAATTTAATTTACATGTGTATGTATATAAGTGAGCAACCAACCAACTGAAGTACCTAAAAAATCATACTATTCAATTGTTTTTATTGCATTATTGCACTTGTTCAATTCCCCTCCTTCCCACGCAATAGTAGAAGGACTAATTGAACATTCCTCAATTAATGCACTATGCACTCCACTTGAAATATGAAGCAATCAAAAGTAGCATGGTGGCCGTCAATCTCGTCTTAAACAACATACAAATGAGATGATACAAGCATGTTGTAAGAATTTCGGTAAAACTTAATATAGTAATAGTTTATGACTGAATGTCTTTGCTTGTATTAATGCCGCATGCTTAAATTAATCTAATACAGTTTGTAATAGTGTGGAAATTAGATATATAATCACTTAAGTTTTAAATTTAATTTTCCTGTAAAGAAAATGTAATTTTGTTAAGTGAAGATATTAGACAGATCTTATATTTTTATACTTGTATTCTGCTTTCAGACTTTCTATATTGGGGGCCAAATTACACTTGTATTTTTTTACACACATTTTCAGAATTTGATTGGTGATACATACACAATTACACATTACACATTACACATGCATGTTGTGATAGAGTCGTTGGCGATATAACTCATCTCAGTAATTGAAGCCACCAACCTCAAGTTATCTATAGATCGAATCCCCACCTCGTATAACACTAAGTAACTTGTAATATGTCAGAATGAAGTACCAAGTAATACATTATTGTAACTCATAAATTCCAAGTAAAAAAAAAAACTAGAAAAATTTCCTCTTTAGTATTTAATTCTGATTTATGTGAAGAGATTAACGAAGAAAAGTTTAGGAGTCTTACCAAATTAAAGTCGTTGCCTTATATGACTTGCAAAAGAAAGAACGTGAGCTGCCCAAGGGGTGTTTTCGAGAACAACTATCTCATTATCTTTAGCATAAGGTGGAGAAAGAAAATAATAAGTAGAAGGGTTTTGTGTATAATAAGTGATGAGTATTATCAGATAATGATATTGCCTTTCTATATATTTATAGGGATGTGTGATGACAATATTCATAATTATTATTGAAAATCTTTTGGTTATGAGAAAGATGAGTCATAATAAATCTGTTATTGAAGGGGACGTCTAATGGGAAGGTTGTATGTGCTCCATTCGTATCAAATTAATTTAGTCGGAGTTTAATGTCAAAGGTATCTTTCATATTTAGTGTATCCGACGGACCTCTTTTAAATATAAACTTGATGAGGCGGAGACCAAAACATCTCTATCTATTGCAATTTCACATTGAATTATTTTAATGAACACAACCTTATTATTTGTTAACATGACTAAAGAGAATAATAGAGCAATAAAAACACTGTTAAAAGACAAAAGATGTGACGACCAAGTAAGTTTATACGTAGAACAACGAACCAAGCAAGCAAGTGTTGATTATATGTTTAAGCATATAAATAAGCTAAAAGAGCTAGTAACAATGAAGTAATCTAATCGTAAGAGTTTATGTGGGGGATGGAATTGAATATTCTTGCATGTTTATAGTGTATAGTAACAATGATAGAATCACAGTATCAAGCACAAAAGTAGAAAAAGTGTTTTTCTTTTGATGTAATTCACAACATGTACCCATTAGACACGTTAAAGTTGTTAATAGCATTGAAAGCAACATGTATCCAATCCATCTACAATCTACTAATAATTAGGTGCTTGTACCGATCCAAAGTATGAACACATTAAAAGATGCCAAGGTAGCACGTAGGCCAAATATAACCTTTGATGGAAATAGTTCAAATAATCAAATACAGCATAAAAAGAATTTAATCCTTCCAATCATAACATATACACTTATACAGTATATTGTACCAGACAACAATTGGTGACTACTTACGTGGAAGAGAAGGGTTCACATAATCCCTTGGAAAACACACAGTATGTTCGTATAATCGTTGAATTCATCATTTGCTGATATTTTGAAATCAAGATTAATGCTTTTTACATCCTCAAATAATTACCATGCATGCATGTATATAACATATTATATTATGCAATATGCATGCGATGTGAATCCTTTTTACTAGTTATGTCCCTTACATTTTCTCTCCCACTATCAACAGGTTTTTAGAAATTCCTTAAACTATTTTATTTACCCCTAGACATCTACACTCCTTGTTTCTTGAATTTAATATAAGTACCTTACTTTAGCAAGCAATATATAAATCGAGGAATGAGAGAGTGCAACTAACTATTTGTTGTAAGAATATAAAAAATTAAAAAAAAAAAAAAAAAAAAAAGGCTATTTTTGTTGTTTGTAGATTTTTAACAAAGGATATTTCATTATTATTACTAAAAAATTATGCATCTACAAAAAAATCATATTTATTTTAATACACATGTTTTTGGTGTAATAATTTAATACAAAATTAATAAGTAACCTACTAAAAGTCTAAAACCCTTAAGTTGGTCCCTCTCACTCATTTTCCACTATACTGCTATTATTGGCGCAATTAATCTTTGAAAAGTAGATATGCATTACAATATTCTGTTAATTGAAAGATGAAAACTGCATGCTATTAAATATTTGTTGAATTGTAACATATGGGGTACGACCGTATGAGACACATAACCCTTGGCAGATGTCAACTAAATTAGTTAATTAAAGACTTGCATGCGGGACTGCTAAAGATTTGCTTATGCTGAATTGATTGGTATGTTGAATTTACATGAATTTGAACTAATTAAGTAGAGTTGTGCAAGTTAATTGTTAAGTGCATTTGCACTAGAAATTTTATCATATCATTAGTCGTTTATATATAGAGAAAATAGTACTCCGTATTCATTACTCAACAACTCATACTACAATAACGTATATCGCTAAGAAGGCTAATTAACTGTATTAGACTTGTTAGCTTCCCTAAATTTGTGATTACAATTGGGAATTCTTTCACACATATTCTGTGTGGCAGCATCTGTGGAGCACACTTAACTCATGTCATAATCTAGCTTAGCTTGTGCTACCTTATTAGAATTAAGTAATAACTTTAATTTAATTTTTGAAAAATTAGCGGCGAATTAATGGAAGCCTATCCAAGAAGGGCTTCAACCAGCCAACGTGCAAGCTAATAAGATAGATAGATATATAGATATTACAATCAACATTGAATTGGATAGCAATCAAACAAATTAAAACACAGCAAAATGGTAATCCAAATCAACATCAGCAGTCCATTTCATATCAATACCATATCTACCAATTTAAACCCGTAGCTTCTTTGGCCATATATCATAGCATACCTAGCTATATCGAACGATCAATAATATATAATCAATGCTTTTCTATATAATCAAATTAAACAACCATATGTATGTGAAAGGAATTGCTCGATCAATTTGTTCCTACAACATTTAATAATGTTGTTGATTGTTTGATCATAAAAGAGTTTAGGTGATCGAAATGCAATGCAAGTCCATTGATGTGCCCTAATAGTCCTACATACTAATTTAAATTTGTGTAGCTTAATTAGCTTAATTAGTACAAGGTAGATACTTTGCATTGTCTGTGTCAAAAAAAAAAAAAAAAAAAAAAAAAGATACTTTGCATTGTCAAGTAGTTATAATGCAATTACTAAGTGCATGACATTTCACCAAACATTTAAATCCTCACATTAATTACATTTCAAATTCAAATACTTAATATCGCGTTGATAATATGGTAACACTAGAGAGCGCGACAACTAATTTCAAACTGGCTAATTAAGAAAGATTAGGATATTGTATTAGTGCATTATTACAAACAATCAAACAATAATATTCAACATATGGCCAAACCAAACTTGTAGCCTTCTATAGACACACCATTAAAAACCTATACTCGTAGTACATTACTAAAAACATGAAAGTAAAATGATCTCATGTACGAATACTTTGAAATGATCGATAACATAAAAATAAAAACGCACTTGTATTTGGAAGTTTGGTTTCCAACAAAAAAATGATCAACGTCGAAAAGAAAAAACGTCACATTGATGAGAACTTATTGAGAAGTCTGAGGAGATGGTGTACATATCCTCTTTTTTATTAATTTCACAAAGCACTTTAAATGCCTTCTCAACTAACCTGTCCTTTTCTTCCTCAACTCCCTAATTTCATCCATCTAATTCCAAACACCCCATTTTGTTTGGGTCATCAATTCATCTTATAAATTCATCTTATAAATTCATCATCTTATGTACGAGTAGTATATATCATACATCCCTCAACTATACTCATCATTACATTATAATTCGGCCTTTCGCAACGTTCAACCAGCCTCCAACTCATTACTTCATACATTACACTCTCCTTTTTTCCTTGTAAATTTTGTTCCTTTTTTTTTTTAAAAAAATTGCTTCTTTTAAATTATACTTGGTATTTATTAATTAATTAATTAGGTAGTGTTTTTCTTTTCTTTCTTTTTGCGTGTTAGATAGAAATGGTTCGTTTTTATGTATTTGTTACGTGTGAACAACTGACTGGCTAGTTTTGATCATACTAGTATTGCAAAAACCGTAAGGCAAATAACCAAGGAGGAAATTAGGGTTGAGCAAAATTAGTGTGATTGATCAATGCACAATGCAAAGTTGCATTGTTATAAAGTAGAAACACACACATTATTTACGAAGTTTTCACCAGCTTTATTAAATGACCTTAAAAAGTTAGCTTGAATTCACCACTTATTTATTACCAACTGACCTCATCAACTTTATCTTTAACGTATATGTTGTAAAGAAAGTAATAAATCAACGAAAACAAAATTGACCTATCATGGTTAATATTGTACGTACCAACATGTGGCTATATTTTTTATTCTGTATTCTATGCTTCTTTTGAGGTCAAATATTAACATAATTAAGGTTGGTGAACCACAGTGAATCATATATATAAGCTATGACCACCAAGAGATTCTCAGTACAAGTAGGTAGTGGAAGAGATGGACAAGACGGCCGCCCCGCCGTCGGTCCTATTTATCGGAATCTTCTCGCCAAGAATGATTTCCCACCACCTCTTCCTGATGTTTCTACTGCTTGGGATTCCTTCAGGTAAATTTTCTTTTTGTTTTTTCACCTTAAAGTTTCTCTAGGGTAGGATTTTGTGTTTGGTAAAATGAGTGATTTTTTTTGTTCCTTTCATGGTAATCAGCTAAGATTGCACTTGTGTAGTACACTACACTGATTATGAGACGACTTTTATTGAGTAATGACGTGACAATTTCCGTCTAATATATATTCGAATTTATCTCTTATTTTGTAGGCTCTCAGCTGAAAAGTATGCAGGAAATAATATGTTGGGTTGGCGTGAAATGGTCAATGGCAAGGTAATAACTTACAAAAGTAATAAAAAAATAAATTAAAAGGGTTAATTTTAATTTCTGTAATTTTGATCATAGTATATTAGTAAATACTCGTATTTAGCTAATTAGTTTTGGGTGAAAA
Source organism: Chenopodium album (assembly GCF_948465745.1). Classification (NCBI taxonomy): domain Eukaryota; kingdom Viridiplantae; phylum Streptophyta; class Magnoliopsida; order Caryophyllales; family Amaranthaceae; genus Chenopodium; species Chenopodium album. The sequence goes on along the minus strand of NC_137835.1, from coordinate 85,574,485 downwards.
TGTTAAATAGTGGGGGCCTTATGTCTGGAAAACATACAAGGAAGTTTATGAAGAAGTTCTAAACATTGGTTCAGCATTACGGGCATGTGGGGCTCAACCTGTAAGAATTTTTAATTATTATTTTTTTTAATAATGTTTTGTCGGTTATATATTTTTACATGACCAATATTCTTGCTGACCATAAATTAATACAGGGTGCAAAGATCGGAATATATGGTGTTAATTGTCCTCAATGGATTATGGCAATGGAGGTTAGATTAGTTTGCTTCATAAATTTTAATAAGAATAAATTAATAAGTATACTATATTAAGTACATTATTATACCTTAAAAATTTTGTTTTGTGTATAGGCTTGTAACGCTCACAGTTTGATATGTGTGCCTCTCTATGATACCTTAGGTAAGAATTAATTAATTAACTCTAAACTAATTTGTTGAAACAAGATTAATGAGATTATTTCATCTTAACTACTGTTGTTATATTGTCTAATCAGGTCCTGGTGCTATAAATTACATAATTGATCATGCTGAGATTGATTATGTTTTCGTCCATTCCCTAAAGGTTAACGAAGTATGTGTACAACAACTCTATATTTCTATACTCGTACGAGTTTTTGCTTCGTTTAGAGGTTTAATTTCGTATGGCCTGATTCGCTGTTATGCTTGTGTTGTGTACAGCTACTTAACCCTGATTGTTCTTCCACTACAAGGCTAAAATGTAAGTGAGAATACTTTAACCTCTGAATTGGTTTGTTTAAGCTGAATTAACAAGTTGGGTATGACATTATTATTATTATTGCAGCCATTGTTTGTTTTACATCGCTCACTGAGGAAGAAAATCTCAAGGCTCGTAATGCAGGAATTGAGGCGTACTCATGGAATCAGTATCTCCAAATGGTCAGACTGTGTGCTTTGTTTTTAACTTGTGTTCTAAGTTAGTAGTTGGCTGTTAACCTTATCGGCTTTCAATATATCTGGTCATAATGTTCAAATAGGGCAAGGAGAATCCATCAGAGACTGTTCCGCCACAACCAATCAATATTTGTACGATTATGTACACCAGTGGCACCAGTGGAGATCCTAAAGGTGTTGTTCTAACACATGACAACATGGCTATGTTTTTAAGCGGGTTGGATCTTTTCTTGGAACAATTTGATGACAAGGTAACCAACCCCGTCCATACATTTCATGGTTCTGTTATCTTTGGCTCTTTATCATGCAATAATATGATTTAATTACGTATTCTTGAACAGATGACAGTAAATGATGTGTATCTATCCTTCCTTCCCCTGGCTCACATATTAGATCGCGTGATAGAAGAATATTTTTTTCATAAGGGTGCTTCTGTTGGCTTCTTTCACGGGGTATTCTTGAACTCTTGCTATTCTATTATATCATATCTTATAACACGTACCACCAAGAAACAGAATAGTCTGCTACAAAAGTTTCCTAAGCTTATATCGTGTTTTATGAGTGTTGTTGACTTGCAATGCAGAATGTAAAAGAAATCAGTGACGACCTCATGGAGTTAAAGCCAACTTTTTTTGCTGGTGTACCTAGAGTTTTTGACCGTGTGTATGAAGGCATGTGCTTATACTCGGTCCTCCCTCTTTGATCTGGCTTGTACCGATGTAAGTTTACTAATTAATTGTGTGTTCACCAGGCATACAGAAGGCAATTGAAGATCTTATTCCGAGGAGGAGGAAGATTTTTCACCTTCTTTACAAATAGTAAGTTGCTAATGTTCTGTTTACATTTTAGTTCCCTAGCACAAACAAAATACTTATGATAAGTGGTTTATAATATGCAGCAAATTATTCTGGATGAATCGAGGGTACAAGCACAAGCATGCATCTCCTTTAGCAGATTTACTAGCTTTCAGAAAGGTTATTGCCTTTGATCTGATTTCACATTCTGATCTACTTTGTGCTTTAATATTCTTCAGAATACAACTTTTATCAGCTCTTTTTTACTGATTTCAGTGCTTCATGTGTTATTTTCAGCTGAACAACTATAATTATAACTGAGTATGACACTTATTATTATACTGCAATGCCTTACTCATAGTACAATGTCTGCAATTAATTTAGGTGAAGAACAAGCTAGGTGGTAGGGTTCGACTTATGGTATGTGGAGCTGCACCTTGGAGCGAAGAAGTAGAGGAGTTTTTGCGTGTTACTTGCTGCTGTTTTGTACTTCAAGGCTATGGTAAAGAAAAATTATAGCCTGCTTATACCTTCGTCTTTAATAATTTAATTTGTAAACTTCGTTTTAAGTTTTTGTTTTAGATAGGCATTGCATTGATCAAATTTCTGGTTTTTGTGCAGGATTGACAGAAACCTGTGGATTGTCCACAGTTTGCTACCCTGATGAAATGTCGATGCTAGGAGCTGTCGGTGCTCCATCTGTATACACAGAAATGCGCCTTGAAGAGGTTCCGGAGATGGGGTACCACCCACTGGATGATCCTCCACGCGGGGAGATATGCTTGAGGGGAAAAACACTGTTTTCTGAATACTACAAAAACCCTGAGTTAACTACAGAGTCTATCAGAGATGGGTGGTTTCATTCAGGTTAAGCCTCTGTCTGGTTCCTGCTTATGTCAGATTTCTTCCCTTGAAATTTTTATACATAAAATCTTTCTTTATAAATTATCAGGTGACATTGGTGAGATGCTTCCTAATGGAACAATAAAGATCATTGATAGAAAGAAGAATCTGATAAAACTCTCACAAGGAGAGTATGTCGCGCTTGAGTACTTAGAGAAAGTATACAGCATTACTCCCATTGTTGAAGATGTAAAGCCTCTTCTGAGATAACTTCTAACCTCTTCCTCTGTACTTATCTATTTGATATATGTAATCAAATATCATTACAGTTATTAGTCTAAGGTCTTTCTTATTCTAGGAACTAATTTTTTTGGTGTCTTTATGAAGATTTGGGTCTATGGAGATAGCTTTAAGTCGATGTTGGTTGCTGTTGTGGTGCCAAATGAAGATAATACGAAGAAATGGGCAGCTCAAAATGGATGTAAAGGCACATTCACTGACTTCTGCTCCCTTAAGGAGTTCAGAAATTATGTCCTCTCTGAGCTTACAGTTGCTGCGGAAAGAAACAAGGTGCATACAACCTTCTTATATATACTAAACTTATCTAACACGAGTAGATCTCTGAACATGTCAATCATTCTTGTAACAGCTTAGAGGTTTCGAGCATGTCAAGGGAGTTGTTATAGAACCTCAGACCTTTGAATTAATACCAAGCTTAATGACACCAACTATGAAGAAGAGAAGGGATAAAATGTTAAAACACTATCAGGTAACAAACTAAACACTTTATTCATTCCACAAGTAGCTTTGATTTCACGCGATATTTCCTGATTTATCTTTCAAACCATGTACAGGCCGAAATTGATGACTTGTACAACACTTTGGCTAAAGGGAAGTGCTGAACGACAAATGCAAATTCGATATAATGTTTTCGTGTGTGCAGCTGTTTAAGAAGAATAAACAGTGAAGAAGGCTAGGAGCATTTTCTAACTTTCTGTATAAAGTTTGTATTTGAGGCTAGAGTTTGAAGAAAATGGAAAATCACTGAGTTTTATCATCAATTAGATTGATTTCTTTGTTTTGTAACGTTTCATGATGCTGCATAATGTTACTGCTTGTACTTCAATTCTTACTCAGTATATGATAATTGACTTAAAATTAAGAATTGAAGTTGGATAATAGCACAACTTAATTAATACGAGATGATAACATGATTCAAATCTGTTGTTTGGTTTTTAATTAGAGAGTTTTAATAGAATCCACCTAAAAAGAGTTAAACTCGAACTTTCATCATTAAGATCGAGCAACCACGTTATTCACGAGCTTGATATTCTCAGCCTAAAAAATGAAATAAAATTGAAATTGTGAAAATTCTTGAAACAAAATAGCCAATCATATCAAACAATATACTTTGTATAAAAGATTAAAACTTATTTCAAAACTCCATATCCTCAACTTAAATACTTTTAAAAGCGAGTTAGATTCAAACATCCTAATTTTTTTTTTAGCGCAACTAAAAGCTCAAACTCTAATAAGATAGAGCTTGGATGTATGCAATATATGCCTATTTGGGTTGAACGGTTGGGTCTGTTTAGCTCATTAATACCCCCAACTTAGGTCACAACATAAAAACTTTATAATAATTTTTCGTTACACCAAAAATAATAAAGTTATAATGTTGTTAAGCATAGCAAACAGAAAATATTCACTCAAATTTTACCGCCAAATAACTACCCTTCAACCGGCTACTTTAAACCAAATGATAAAGATTTCCCTTCAAAATTCCCAACTTAACGATGCTCAAATGCTCTTTGATGACAATCCCAGTTCTCGAGATGTTGTTTCATGGAATATGATGATTGCAGGTTATATTAAAAAGAACCATATTGATGTTGCCCGCCAAATGTTCGATGAAATGCCTCAAAGAGATATTGTCTCTTGGAATACCTGGATTTCTGGTCTTCAGAAGAAGAAAGATCACAAGAGTATCTACCAGTGTTATCTTCAGATACAGAGTTCTGGTTTGCGGCCAACTCCGTACACCTTTTCGATAGTGATTAGTTCGATTTTGGGTAGTGTATCCAATGTTTTTATTCCTCAGCTTCATGCTCAGATTATTTCGTTTGGTCATTATTCTAGTGTTTATGTTGGATCAGCATTGATGAGGGGTTATACAGATTTGGAGGATCATTCTGCTTTATGTGGGTTGTTTGATGATATATTAGACAAAGATAATAGTGTATGGAACGCATTGATTTTGGGTTATATGGACTTGGGTTTTACTGATGAAGCTCAGAGAGCTTTCAACAAGATGCCTCGGAAAGATGTGGTTTCTTGGACTACCATGGTTGATGGGTATTTGAAGAATAATGAGGTTGAAAGAGCTAGGTATGTTTTTGATAAGATGAACGAAAAGAATGTCGTTTCATGGACTGCTATGATCTCTGGGTATGTGGGAGTAGACAAATGTTTGGATGCATTAGAGCTATTTATTCTGATGATGAAATCCGGCCCTCAGCCAAATCCGCACACATTTGCAAGCATTTTAACTGCCTGTGCTAAGCATTCTGAACTTCGTACAGGACAGCAAATTCATGCAACCATAGTGAAGCAGGGTATACTTGTTGATAATGTCTTGGTGACTGCCTTTATCAGTATGTATGCCAAATGTGGAGACATTGAAGCAGCGTATTGTATATTTGAGCAAATGCCTGGCAAGAATTTGGTGTCTTGGAATACTATAATAGGCTGTCATGCCAGGCATGGGCGAGCAAGAACAGCACTGGATGAATTTGAGAAAATGATTAACAGTGGGGTGAAGCCAAATAACATAACATTTACCAACATTTTATCTGCTTGTGCCCATGGAGGTCTAGTTGAAGAAGGGGAAAAAGTCTTTTATTGCATGGAAAGAACTCATGGCATACATCCAGAAAAAGAGCATTATGCTTGCATGGTAGATCTGTATGGAAGAGCAGGTCACCTTGGCAAGGCAAAGAGCTTAATTGACCACATGCCATTTGAGCCGGATACTGTTATATGGGGTGCATTGCTTGCAGCGTGTGGCTTGCATTCAGATTTTGAATTTGGCAGTAATGCTGCAGATGCACTCCACGACTTGGAAGGAAATCACCCTGCTGCATATATGGTGCTTACAAAGATCCTTGGTGAAAGAGGAATGTGGAGCTCTTTGACAGATATTAAACAGATGGAATATGAACACATGAAAAAGCAAAAGGCTGGCAGTTGGATTGGTTAAATAGAGCTGGAAACCGGTCTGAATTCTGAAAGTAGACAGCATACTTGGTATGACCATAACTTTATTGCACACCCAAATATTAAGACGGTCGAGTAATGCCTGGAGAGCATACTGTGTCAAAATCAAGTAATTTCATTTAGACAAGCATGCACTATTTGTCATCCATTGATCTTCAGGCACTTCAGTCATTAAGAGATCCAAGTTGATATTTGCTCTCTCTAAGATTGCTTGTAGTCAAAATCCATGTAATTTGGTTTATACATCTGAAAGCAGCTGGAGATTGGAGTTTTCAGTTCCCTGTGGATGTCAAGGAGACAGAAAATCGCTTCACTGAAGTACCGGTTCTTTCACAATGAAACCAGAAAGAAACTTGGGGCTCTGCTATGGTCATACAGAATTAAATGCTATGCCACCATTTGGCCGGCTGAGATGGCTTCTTTCCTACTTCTTCTGCACTTAGCCACCAGCCCCAGTTGTCTTGCAGACACGAATTACCTGATTAGAATGAATTACTAGAAGGGAACTTTGGTACTTCAAATCCATTATTACACTGTATCTAAGACCTTACCCACAAGGCCACGATGGATAAAAACCCAATGATCAAAAGGTTCAGGGGGTCAGTTTTGGGAGCTCGCACGAAGATGCAAGTGAAGCCTGAACCTAGAAGAGGAACTATATATCTATCAGAATTTTTAAGTCTTCAACTCCCATGCTCGAATGAGTAATGAGGAAACACATTAGGAATAACTGATATGCTCACACCATGTTTTCGGATTCCAAAATTCTCCAAGGAATGTTCCAAGGCTAGAAAGCCATTATTTGTTTACATCAGTGGAGTCCGGATCAACTATTAGATAATGTCTTTGCCATATCATTTCTAATCCCTTTTGCTAGGCCAACCCCGAAAGTGCTATACATTTGAAAAAACAACAAAATGGATTGGATTTCTAAAAAATTAGATGCCACAGAATACTCAAAATAGTTTTCTACAGGCCTAACTTTAATTCTTTACCTTCCAAAAAAGTTTTCTTTTTTCAAATCAAAGATAGATTCGTCATTCACGTAAGTAAATAGAAATATTGCAGCAAGTATCAAGCAAGAAAATACTATTCCAAACAATTTTATAAACTAAGATGGTATTATTTAAATAAATAAAAGACAGAAGGTAACAATTTGCACGACATTGTAATTATAACTAAGTTTCACTCCAAGTAAAAGCAACTTCCATTACACAAGGCCAACCACTAGAATTCTAAAATTAATCAGAACAGGACATGACTGCAGCCTTTGGGAGCGTCACGAATCCCACCTTGAAATGATGAAATAGCAAGAACAAAAACTCCTCAACAAGGTGCACTTCCAAAGCTCTCCATGTCCCAGAAGTACAGGAAGAACTATGAGGTGAATATTCTGAATAATATCTCCTACCTCCTGTTCTTGCTCTCTTCCCCATCCCTCTCACGCTTCTTGTAAAGCTTCTCCAGAACCCGCTTTGCTTCACAATTAGGGAAGTTTTCAAGGTCATAGTAGTGTGGTGCAATATCAACAAGCCTGTTCAGAAAAAATATATATTATATTTTTAAAAAAAAGGCCTTATAACAAAAGATCATTGATAATAGCCAAGCAGTGGTATTTCAAGGACAGGATGATCTAACCATTCTCCACGGACATCAGTGACAGTACGAATGAAATTCCGGCTGGTCAACACGTATTCATTGTATATAACCCACTCTGGTTTATGATCCAAGCAATTTGAAGGATGCAAGTGAACCACCTATACGGAGACACCAGATGTTTGAGCATGAAGTTATAAATAAAGTCATTATTTGGGAGGGGAATGGGGGGGAAGGGATCCAAATATCCATTCATCAACAAACAGTTGGAATGCATGAATGAAATAAACATGAGCATTTGGATTTTATTTTTTTGCTAGCTACAGTGTCATAATATGAACTTCTGAAGACACTAGTACAGAGTGGGGAGCAAAAAAATTATGTACTCACTTGGTTATCTTTCACTGTCAGATAGTGTCCTGTTTTTTCCAGATGTGCCACTTGCATGAAATATCCTGACAGCATTGCCTTCCGTATGTTGACATAGTAATCCCTGCTGTTGAAATCGGTACTGCATAACTTCAGGTTGAACCTTGCCATAATGCGCACAAGTTGCTGTCTCACATTATCTGCAGCCTTTAATGTCCTCTGGTTGATAAAATTCTCGTAAGACCAGTTTGGGTCTTCTTCTGTGAAGTACAGGAAAGAAAAGGTGAGCAGGACCATCCAAGAAAAAAAAATATTAACCAAAAGCAAAAAGGACAAGAAAATGAGAAAAATAGGCACTCACGATTCTGCTTGTAGGCATGATAGACATTCAACAGCGTAAGGTGATCTCCATCAATGTGTCCAAACCTAGCTTTTGCTTCATCTGCAGCTTTCTGGGCCTCCCTAGGCCTCACAAAGCAATTGGGAACTAGATAAAGTAATTGTTATCACAGACGAGGCCCACGGAAGGTCAGCAGATGCATAGAGGCGAGACCAGACCATTTGCTTGATGAGAAAAAACTGAGAAATTGGATCTATCTGCATCAGCACTTACTTAGAAAATCTATGGCACATGCCACCAGGGGCATGGAACCCAGACTAGATAGTTGCTGATGGTGACCTATACCGACTCACAGACATGCAATGCAATTCATGCATAGACAGTGACCTATACCGACTCACAGACATGCAATGCAATTCATGCATAGACGTCTAATCGTCTATGCATGTATAGACGACTTAAAAACAATTGACACATGCATAGACGTAGCCTATGCATGTATAGACGACTTGGAAATAATGGACAGGGATGCTGTCAGGGACAATTCTTGCCCCTCACAGACAGCCAAAACAAGTTTTTAAAATGTGACATGAGACTCAATAATTAAACAAACATGCAAATAGACAAGAGACAAAAGATTACCTGAAAGCATTGCTGATATTGAAAGGATTTCATTTGAACAGTTGAACTCAGGACTCACGACAAGCATCTTTCCCATTTGGGGATCCAAAGGAAATTCACTCATAATCTCTCCAAGCCTAGTCAAATTACCTTCATCATCCAATGCACCAAGATAATTCAATACCTCTAAAGCTCGCATCAGAGTCTCTGGAGCTGGGGGGTCCATAAAGTCAAAATGTACCAAATCATCAATACCAAGCTTCTTCAGAGTAAGTACAGTATTCGCGAGATTTGACCGCAGAATTTCTGGATAAGTCTGCGGCTGGAGATCATTATGGAAACTTTTTTCTGTGTATAGCCTAAAGCATTTACCAGGTTGTGTTCTTCCAGCACGACCAGCCCTCTGGTGTGCACTTGCCTTCGATATAGGAGAAACCAATAGTGATTCAACACGAACTCGGGGATTATAGACTTTCTGTTTAGCAAATCCAGGATCAATCACAAAGACTATACCATCAATGGTCAAAGATGTTTCAGCAATGTTAGTAGACACCACAATTTTCCTCCCAGGAGGACCTCCCTCTTTTGTTGGAGGAGGAGCAGTTTCAAATATCTTCTGCTGCATAGCAGGAGGAAGAGTAGAATACAATGGAACAACTTTCACAGGTCCAACTTGGTCACCTAAATTTCCCACTTCTTTATTAATTTTACGACAAGCATCCTCAATCTCCTCCTCTCCAGTGAGGAAAACAAGTATATCACCAGGAGGTTCACACATGTGTATTTGTACAACGGTTCGAATAGCAGCCTCAAGGTAGTCTCTTTCAGGATCCTGGGTGTAAAAAATTTCCACAGGATGCAGCCTTCCAGGAACTTTCATAAGAGGAGCACCATTAAAATAATCCTGAAATTTCTCAGCCTCAAGAGTAGCACTCATAACAACTAACTTTAAGTCTGGTCTGTTTCGTAACACTTCCTTCAAAAGCCCAAATAGCACATCTGTTGCCAATGTCCTTTCATGAGCTTCATCAAGAATTATAACTTTATACCTCTCCAAAAGAGGATCTGTCATTGCTTCTCTCAACAACATACCATCTGTCAGATACCTGCAATACAGAATACATGGAACTTAGTAACCGCACAATTGTAAATAATCATTTTCAAGAAAAGGCACAAATTGAATCATAAAAGGACATGCATACTTCAAAACCGTTCTTGAATTACTACAGTCTTCAAAACGAATGCTGTAACCAACTTCTTCTCCCAAAGTCACATCCATTTCCTCTGCAACTCTACGTGAGACTGACATTGCTGCCACCCTACGTGGCTGGGTACAACCAACCATCATCTTTTTTCGTTTATCAGAAGACTCTAATTCCACAGCCTCCAAAACAAATTGCGGAATCTGATCAAGACATACATAGCAAGTCAGAAAAAAAAATTTGTCACATTTAATTTCCCTTACCAAAGATATACAAGCATGTTAACATCTTCTCAATAATTCATGCCAAAAAGTGCAACGACAATAAAACCAACCCTCTGCAAGTTAAAATTCCTAGACAACACACCTAGACCATAATACAGATAAATGTTCGACATCCTAGACTCTGTTTTACTCCACCCACAACTCAATCGTACAACCATCAAATGTTTAATAACAAATACCTCCCTTTTACAGCTACTTCACACTAAACCATCTTCAGATTATATTATTCTAAACAAAAGCCATATTCTTACGATATCTCTAACCCTTTTTGTAATTCTAGGAAAATTTGAATCCCAAAATAAGTAAATAATCTGTATTTATTGATAGCGAATGTGTATCATGGAAAACATCATAGACAAATACGCAATAGTAATTACATAGCCTAGAACCTAATGTAAGCAAAACAATTGTTTAAAATTTCAGCAAGAGACATTTAATCCCAAAAAATAACTCTAGCTATGATTACCAAAATATCAAGCTCAAATCAATACGAACGTATACACAAACAAATCAAACCCTAATTTCTACACATTAAAAACATAGGGAAAATACCCAAAAATCAAACGAAAAAACAATTATAAACAAACAAACTATCTAGGGTTTTCGAAAAAAAAAAACCCAAAATTTCAATAAAACTAAATTGAAAAAAAAAAAAAAAAAAAAAAAAAAACTAACCTGGGTAGTTTTACCACTACCAGTTTCACCGACTAAAACAATGGTCTGATTAGTATGAAGAACCTTCAAAAACTCCTCTTTCTGCTGCCAAACAGGAAGAGATTTACGCTTCTCCAGAATATCGAAAAACCGCTGAGAATAGGGCCTTCCATTCCATCGATTAATCGAAAGATTAGCGATTCCATTGTTCATCATCATCGGAGCAGCAGCACCGTTAGATTTGGTAAGCTTGTTAATGGAGTTGTCGTCAACAACGTCGAACAAGCTAACCTTCCTCTTTCTCTCTGTCCCCATCAATTCAATTTACGAAACCCTAATTTAAGCCCGGATTATCGGATCCGAAAACCTCCCAATTAATTTTTAATTGAATTTGGGGGAGAAAGAGAGGGGTTTTGAGTGTGCTATGGGTTGAGGAAACCCTAGGAGAGAGAAAGTGAGGAAGAAAGAAGGAAAAGGAAGAGCTTGCAGCCGTTGATATATATATGTGGGGTGAAAAAGGGTGGAGTAGAAATATCAATATTCGCAACTTCTAGTTTCGTCCTTGTATTTTGTATACGTCGGTTATTAAACTTTCTTTACCCCTACTTGACGCTCAATTCGGATACTTGCCTCAAATTTATTGAAGACGGGTTGGATTAGGTCGGGTTTATTTCAAATTAAGTCATATTTAGATGTTATGTTGGATAAAATCTAGTTGGGCTGAATCAATTTTTAACTTTTATTTATGTTACGGTTACTTTTACTCATTATAGGAAAATTTTTATTTTTATTTTTTTTTTTTTGAGTAGCTTTTTAGGAAGATTTTACAATTAATGTACACTATTTATTCTATACCCTATTTATTTTAATCTTTTCAATAATATTACTTTCGTTCTTAAGAGACTCACTTACTAATTACTAGGAAGTATATGTGATTAAAACCTAATAACTTTGCTTGTATTTTATGAATCAGGAGAAAGTAGTACTGCGATTATCTTGTAATTGGGTATATATTGATAGATGTATATTCGTTGCTATGTATTTCTTCTAGATTTTAACTATTTAATACTCCGTACAAAATATGCACAATTGAAGATAATATTATACTATATAATGGTCAAGAATGTACATGAAAGACCAAGTTACAGTCCTGTACTTTTGTGAGTCGAATTTTCAAGAAGGCTCATCTCCCTTGCCCTTATTTTATCATAATTATTCGAATATATTAACATTAAATTGTTTCCTTTAAGTTATAAAATGAACATATTAGCCTTTCATCATTTTAATTTATTTATTTGAATATACTAGATTTAAATTAAGTGATAGATTTAAGGCCTGTTCTCATACATTTATTTTCAGTTCACTTCAGCTCAACTCAGCTCAGCTCAGTTCAGTTCAATTCAGTTCAGCTCAGCTCAGCTCAGCTCAGCTCAGTTCAGTTCAGCTCCTAATTTCCTTCTCTTATAAAATATTCAGTTCACTTCAGCTCAACTCAGCTCAGCTCAGTTCAGTTCAATTCAGTTCAGCTCAGCTCAGCTCAGCTCAGTTCAGTTCAGCTCCTAATTTCCTTCTCTTATAAAATATTCAGTTCACTTCAGCTCAACTCAGCTCAGCTCAGTTCAGTTCAATTCAGTTCAGCTCAGCTCAGCTCAGTTCAGTTCAGCTCCTAATTTCCTTCTCTTATAAAATATTCAGTTCAATTCAGCTCCTAATTTCCTTCTCTTATAAAATATTCAGTTCAGCTCAGCTCAGTTCAGTTCAGTTCAGCTGAGTTCAGTCTATGAGAACAGGCCCTAAGATGTGAGGAAAACATATATTTCGATTTTATGTGATTTTCACTAAGACCAAGGTGGTTGAGACTATCAGTAAATTCTAGCTACTAGCTAATGAGAATGTATTGTTTTAGAATAATTTGGGTGTATAAATTTGTGATAATTAATTAAAGGTTTCATATTTAGGTGTTAATGCGAGATTAACAATGTTATGGATACAATTATTTATTTATCATTAATTGCATATAGTCCAGGCCATACAGAGTTGTGAATAAACTATTGTGATCTTGATAATTAGGTAGAAAAACTAATCCTAGTATAAGCTTTGCTTGTAGCTTGTAAGTAACATACTAATACTATCAAAATTAATAAAGAAATAAACTTATAATAAGTAATTAACAATATACAAATACTAGCTACAACTCTCTAATCATACAACTCCGTTGTTACCGGCCAAAATCAAGTACTTGTCCTTCCTTGTAAGTTTAGTGCACTGGAAATTGAGAGACTCTCCTATCTCTCTTTGTACGTGATTGGCCACGTCGAACCTCGATTGGCTACGATCTTGACACGTAGACAAGCCGGAAACGGGTTCAAGCAACTGGACGGTGTAGCTAGGACGTGGGTTCATTAGGAAGAAAATAGGGTCCAAACATTTGAGACCACTAGCAGTTGTTCCATAAAACATGGTCACATGACAATCCATTGCCACAGGGGCAATTTTGTCATTCATTTCAGCAAACAAGGGACTAAACCTTAAGAGAAATGGTTCTCTACATGTTGTTCCTTCAGGGCAAACAACTAGATCCCCTTCATTTAGGAGCTTCTCCATCATGTTCCCGTCTTGATCGCGATCACGAGTCAATCGGACGGTTTTGATTGGTGCTAGGATCTCAGATACCCTACTTAGGCTGTAAGTAACCGCGGTTAGTGGCTTGCTAAGTGCATATGAGAGGAAAAGTGGGTCTAACAATGTTTTATGGTTGCAAACATAGAGCTGACCCTTTTCACCTTTGGAAGATGATTTCGGGTTCGGGGTTGTTGCACTTGTTAGGAGCCTCATGCCAGTGAATGTTAGGATTGGAGTAGCTACTTTTTGTGGAAGGGTTAAAGCAATTACACCTCTAAAAATGGCAAGGATTATTCCAAAAGGTAGCCACATAAATAGGGCTAAAGTGGATATTGGTGTTGGTCTAAGAGCCAATCTTCCATCATGAAATATCAATGGTTTTGGGTAGTTTTCACTTGGTAGTGCCTGCCATTTCCTCTTCATTTCTTCATTCGTTAAATAAATTTCCTGCAAATTATTCAAAGCAAAATGTTAAGCATTTAATATTAAATACGACTAATTAAAATATCTCGTCATTGTTGACGGCCCAAATTATAAAACTTTATGTATATAGATATAAAAGATTAAAATTAGAAGTCAATAAGAGTGTGAACTCAATACACCATAAAAAAAAATTAGGTGCGAATTTTTTTTAAAGCGGTTTAAGTTGGTTGTGAAATTCATTGCTTAGTATGTATGATTACGGGATTTAAGTTGGTCTGTTTTAGGATGCTGCCTCTTCAAATCAATCGGTCTCATATCTCATGCCCTGTATCAGTGTATACGTATGTAAGTGCATGTCTACAAAATTGCGGCAAAAGCTATAACAAATTGCTCAACTTTCTATCAAAGTGACATCCCATAAAATCTTAGCCCTTAGGTCATACCTGAACTCTTGGAAATGATGTTAGTTATATCAAACTGAAAATATGATCAGCATATATGAAAATATATCTTTATATATTTGTATATTTTCATGACAATAGCAAATGTTCTGATCTTTATATTGTATATAATTTATATAGTACTTGTAATAAACTGTATACACATGACAATATATTCCATTCTTAGCATTACATGCAGTGGGATTAAAGGAATGAGCTAGGGGATCCTACAAGCTTTTTTTACATGGTTTTCTGAGGGAGCTATGAAAGTAATTACCGCTTAGGCTTAATTAGATTATTATAGTAATTTAATTGTTTGCGTCCATTTTTGTTCTTGTCCATTTTAATACAAAGATAGTGCACATTTGGTACCTATTAAAGTTATAAAGTACCAATATATTTCTTTATCGGTATTAATATGACTTTAGGATTTGACGTTTTGTGGATACTAAGAGAATCTTTTTGTCTATTAAGATAGTATATAAATATATATAATACCAATAGGCCGGGGTCTCTTGTGTCCAAAATGCATGCATGATCAGAGACTTCCTCAGTTGACCACGGGGGTAGTCAACCCAAGCCAACTGAGAGGAAGATCGAGCAAGATCAAGGTACATACAGTTGATACAAAAAGAACTTTTATATAGGGACAATAAAGGTCAATCATAGTGAATATCGTTGACTTTGCATAACATTTTTAATTACCATGTTATTTTTACTTTTTTTTTTTTTTTGGAACAAATAAACCACGTTATTTTTACTTGATATTTATTTACATTACTACTATTACATAACTCTTTTTGTTTTGTTTTTGTTTTTTTTTTTTTTTTTTTTTTTTTTTTTTTTTTTTTTTTTTTTTTTTGAAGCAAACTTAACTACTACTCAACAAGACATATAAAGTATATATGGAACGATAATATTAATTATTGACAGAAACAAAGATGATTTAGAGAAAAAAAAAAAGTTAGAAATTAGTTACCTTGCAAAAGCGGAAAAATGGATGAGCTAGGGATGATTTGGTGCCACTAATACCAAAAACCTTAGAACCCTTAATTTCACCTTCTTCTAACATGTGCTTAAGATCATGCACATTATCTATCTTCTTATTATTATTATCTTCCATTAAACCAATAAAATATCCATTATAAACTTTAAGCTCTTTTCCAACAACATAGTCAACCTCTAAATACTCTTTCACAAAACTCTCAACCATCACATGAGGTAAGTTACTTACACCCATTTTCCTCTTACACATTTTCACCACTTCAAGCCCTTGTAACCCTACATCTTCAAGGAAAAACTTAGGCAAAACCGCCCTTCCGACGACAAAACCATCTTTCTTGATCCCACAAAAGCTAACCATAACCATCATCTTTAACCCCATTTCCTTGCTAAACATGCAACTGAATGGGTACAATATAAGGAGGAGCAATGCCCTTAAGAGACTCCCGGCTTCAAACGCGACAAGCATGAAGTAAGGGAACATAGATGATGATCTTAACAAAGTTTCCTCCACATTAAAGATCAAAGTTTGATCATCTAATAGTTCATTTGATCCAATGAAAGAAGGGTATTTTTGAAGCTTGATTTGAGAATTGTTACGAATATTGCTTACTTTTCTATGAAGATACTTTGGGGTTTTGTAATGTTGATGAAGAATTCTAGAAAAGAAGAAAATAATAGAGCTAAAAAAGGATGTATACTTCACCATTTTTTTTTTTAATAACTTGTGTTTTTCTTGTCAGAATTCAAAGGGATTGTCCTAGTATTTATAGGGTTGAAGATATTGGGCCTTAGTATATTTATTGAAGTTATTTACGAAAAATGGGATTAGGTCCAGCTGTATGGCGGTGTGCCATCCAATAAATCAATTTGAATAGGAATATATAGCATTGTGTTGGTCAGAGTTGCTATTAAATTTACTCGGTGAAATTCCTTAAGGTGCTCTGTTTTGGAATACAACTACTAGTCACTAGTTGATTTGGTCAATGCTTTACTTAAGGCCTTCTATATCTTGCTCTGTCAATTTCAGTGAGAACTTACAAGTGGGATTTGGGAAGCCAACGCTAGTACGGCAATACCACTACCAAATCTTAGGTATTCTCGGGTATACTTATAAAGTAATGTACTCGTAAATGCATGACAAAGAATTGAACTCGAGACTTTAAGCACAACTCAATGCATTGTGACTCTGATAAAGCTAATTAAATATTATTTATTGTATTTAACCTATAAATTTACACCTTACCTAAATAAAAAAAAAAATAGTAATAATAATTTTTGGCGGGGCCGGAGCTACCCAGGCCCCTTTCTGACTACGGAAACCAATATGTAGAAGTGTTAATAAGTGTAGCTAGTTATGCTAATTCATCAAATAATTCTAGTTTGGCTTGAAATTAACATGTTGAATTCTACATAACAAAGTTCGACTTAGAAGGTTGTGAATAAGATTGAAGTATTGTTTTCATCTAATTAATTTATTCTATCATGTTATAACAATTTACTTATGTTATTTGTAAACTAAAAGTAAAATAATTTTGGTGAGAAATTTATCTAAGGCTTGAGATTTGACTTGAGTTCGAATACAAGTATACCAGTTTGAGATTGATGGACACAAGCTTGACTCCGACATGCCTATGCTTTGTTATCTATTTGAAGGACTCCAAAATTTTATAAAAGAAAAATGACACCAAATGACCAAACATATAATAAAAATATACATCAACAAATAAGAATTAATTAAAAATTATGAAGGAATAATGCAATACATTGTAAAACAGAGGAAATAATTCTTGTATTACATTGTAATTGAAAGCGTTATTTAGAAGAGGTTTTTTTTTTGGTGCACAGAGATCCGTTCTATGCGGCACGGGTCCACAACATATAATGTACAGTACATAGAATTATGCATCGCCCATGGTCTAATGTCACAATCACAAAACCGTTAGTCTAATAATCATAATAATAATAGATCGACTTCTCTATCATTCTTTAGAAGATCGAATTGTCACCCACTCACCCGCATCTCATGGAGAATGAAGGAATCCGCGTACATCATTTTGCATCATCCATCAATTTCCGAGGTCGGCTATGTACGTAGTCAGTTATGCAACAAATTTAGTACTCCATCAGTCCATCTATCAATCAATTAATTACTATGGAGTACTCCATATAATATATAATTAATTTGGTCATTTAGAATAATTCGTTTTATTGGACGATACATGATACTGTATCTATTAATAAGGTCAATTGATCAATGTAACCCCAGACAAATTTGTAGTAGTATATTGACACTAAACATACATGTTGCTCACCTTTTTTAAAATATAATTAAATGTAGGTGGAGGATTAATGGATTATTAAAACATTTTATGCCTTGATAAACTTTGCTAGATATACGAATGTATATATGTACCAATTATATGCAATTTAATGCAATCTAGAAATTTTATATGAATGTTACTATATAACTTCGTATCTTTGGAGTTGTACTCTTCAATAAAGTCGTGTTATTTTATTTTTTACTACATGATAGACTATTAACATGTACATCTTGAAATTTTAAAATTTGTATGAGACAAATTGAATGTTATTATATAATAAGTTGGACCTTTACATTGAACTAATTTGAAAAGAGATCCGAGCTAATAATGAAATAGATAAAAAATCAAATAGAAGCACAACAGTTGTGCAATTATATATCCATGTGCTCCAAACTAGTCGATGGAGTAGTACGTAGTAGCATTATAATGCCTTGTCTCTGGTAATGCATGTTCATGATGGATGGATAAGTTATTAAGTTGAATAAAGTATATCGAGTTTGAATAAATCATCAAGTCAAGAAAGAGTATACAGCTTGAAGCAATGCATCTTATGAAATGCATTAAATTATCCTTCATTCCCATAATATTCCCATACCTTATTGGGGCTTTTCCTCTTGTAAAACGTTATTTTACTCGTTCTATTCTTCCTGCCCCACTCGCTGTACTTTCTAGGAATCAATTAAGGGCAGTTTTCGACTTTCGCTTACATGTGAAAGGAATTTGGTAGTTAAAGTTGCAAGCAAGTCAAATTTACTTGGATTTAGGTGATTTATACGCTTTACTTTCACAATGGAAATAGCTCTTAATAGAGTATCAAATCCAATGTTTTGTACTTCGTACAATTGAAATAAATTTGGATTTTACTACTTTCAAAATTGAAATAATCCTTCATTGAGTTAACATCCAATGCTTTGGATGATTACATTTCCTTACGTTTCCATTGATTTTACTTATTTATTTAGCAATTATATGGTCAATCTGCGCTCTCAACCTAGGGAAATTGAGAGATTGAGATGAATGTTTTATTCAAATAGTAAGCTCAACGTTGTTCATCAACTGTCAGTCGATCTGTTACTTATAAGTTTTCCAAAACTAGCGAAAGAAATTGGGCCTATAGGCTAAGGCTAAACCCTCAATCACCTTGACATAATCCAAGAAAAGTGCCCTTTACATTTTTAAGCATTATGTGAATAGGAAAAAGTTATCTAGAGACATGAATGTGCAGAGTAATTGATAAATGTATATTACTTGTATAACACTAACACTCTCATGGTTGTATGATAACTAAATAAGGTAAAAGATAATGATTTTTCTATGCTGAAATTGAAATAAAGTAAAGGTATAGTGAATTTTATTATACACATTGACATAAAAAGAGAGAGGACGATTATCAAAAAAAAAAAAAAAAAAAAAAAAAAAAAAAAAAAAAAAAAGAGAGAGAGAGAGAGAGAGGACTTTCAAATACTGGGAAAAAGTTTGGATGAAATCATAGGCCCTGTTTGGTAGTAAGCTTATTGGGAGTATATTAGCTTATTTGACTAACTTTAGCTGATTGACTAGTCAAACAAGCTAATACAAGTGTTTGGTAGTAAGCTTATTGAAAGAGCTTATTCCACTAAATAAGCTCTTTTTGAAAAAGCTCATTTTAGGAGCTTTTTCAATTAGCTTATTCATTAATTATTGTGAAATGACACTTATAACCTCATTTAATTTAAAATCCTATCTAAACTACCTACCCCACAATTAGCTTATTGGTCATTTCACATACTCAATCACCTTTAATCTATCAGCTATTTACCAAACACTTTTATATAATCAGTTAATACAATAAGTTAGTCAAATCAGTTAATAAAACCAGCTAGTCAAAATCAGCTAACTCAATCAGCTTCAGCTTTCAGCTTTCTCCCAAACAGGGCCATAATTTTTTGATAAAAAGTTCGGATAGATGAATACATAACTTATCAATCCATCTAACCTATAGCAAGCTTATTTGACTTGTTCAAAACGACAACAATATGCATACATGCATATGGTGAGACAAAATTGAATTAGAGCCATCCCTAGGTTAGAGGTCATAAATAATGATTGTGACCAAATAAAGAGGTAAAGGAGTTGCTATATTTGGATAAAGACTAAAGAGGGATGGGCCGGAAGAAGAAATAAATAAAGATGGTCATCGTCTCATCTATGATCAAGAAATGGAGATACTCGTATCATTCTAGGAAGTACATATACAGTTGTACTTATAAAGTATGCATACATGGTTATGTCTGTTTTACCAGTTATATATATTGATCAAGTCAACACGTCCTAGCTAGTAGCTACCCTTAATGTGAGATATGGACTACTAGGTCCCGCTTATATGGTTTACGTACATGACTTGATTTATTTCACATTGCTTATCGCCTTCACGCTTTTCGCCTTAGCCTCCAAACACGGTTTAGGAATTTGTACATTCTGCCTTGTTAATTCGAATACTCCGTATCATAGTGAAAGACGTTAATCATTTTACCTTTAAATTATTGCTTTTTGAATAACATTTTGAGTTTGGGGGTAAAACAGTGTAGTTAAGACTTTAACCTCTGAATGTGGGTTGACTGATTCGGACATAATATGATTTATAAGTACAACTATATCTGAGATAACCCCTCCGATGCCTAAATCAGTACATGTGATTGAAGATCAAAGAGAGAATTCAATACATACTCATGGAGTCATGGGATAGTAAATATGAGCCCCACAATAGATGAGCTGGACTTGTCCTCATATACAATGGACATGCTTAGGATTAGGTTTGAAGAGTCTAATGGACTGATTTAGCTTTTGGGTTATTTAATTGAACAGCCCAAAATAGTTAGACCCAAACACTATGTATTGTTTACTGCCTCTAGAAAAGAGTTCCAAGTCAAAAGTATAAAACGTGTAAATCATTTCTAAAATTAGATTTAAGACTCCTAATAAGTAATAATTTTCAAAACAAGAATGGTTCAAAGTTGATGATACCGTGAAGTATATGGAATCTATTTACTTTTTCTTGGAAAATAGATCGAGGGTAGCAAAAACAGCCTCTTTGCTGGTACTTGTTTGACAAGCTAAACACACAACAATTCATTTACGTCGTACACACAACAGCAACATATGCTGCAACACATTTATTCTAGACCAAAAAAAGAGCGTTTGATAGAAATTGTGTATTAGCTTGACTAACAAGCAAACAACAGCATTGTGTAGCATTCTTGCATTAGCTAAATAAAATGCGTCACCCCTGGGCCAACAAGAGCATAGCCACAAAGAGCGAGAGGTTGACATTTAATAAAGAGTACATACTACATACGACGGCTTGATAATCCTAAGATGTCAATATAAGCTAGTAATGTCTTTGAAAAATTTAACTTAGATCTAACTGCATACTAAACTAGGTGGAAAACACAACTTGAAGTTTAAACCAAAGAACCAAAAAATTTGCTCCTCGTACCGGGAATCAGAGTCAGGACAAGGTGGCTATTTGAGAGATGCAAATATCTATACAATCTCCCATGGATGAGGCTCTATGAATATTTACAAACGAACAGCCGTTTGGAAATTGGATTTCTCTTTAGAAAAATGTATCAGAAGTTGAAAAATCCATTTAAGTGAAGCGTTGGGTTATCCAGATGTTTCTATCAAAGAATTTTTACCGAGCATCCCTGCCTTCTTGCTCCTGGGGACTTGAACTAGAAGTCGCATCCAAAGAACTACATAAAAAGTTGAAATTCCTAATATCAGCATTTGAGCATTACCTAATGTACGGAATATATATTGTGAAAATAACAGAATTGACTACTCACTTAGGAGACAGAGATATGGGCTGATTCGTTTCATATGTGGGAGCATTGTTGAAGAATTGGATCGAAATCAAACCTTCACCTGCTGTAGCTGGTGCAGGAGACCCCTGAAATTTCCTAGTAAAGCTACTTCCGGAGTATATGCCTGCAAGATCAAGTCCTAATGATGTTTAAGAACAGTTATGAGTTGCCTCGGGTGACTAAACATTGTAGTCATCAGAAGAATTCTTCCAAGGTAAAGTTCCTATATCAGGGAATAAACAATGCGGCCAAAAAGCATCCCAGATAAGGATAAACAAGAACAGCAGATAGTAAATGGAATAAAATAAATTTGTATAATTTCAATAGCTATACATAGCTTAACCGTTCGTAATTTGGGGGTTAGTGGCAGAACCAATATAATACATGATACATCAGCCAAATAATGAAGAGAAACTCTCAAATACAGGAACGAGGATGACATAGGAGGTAGAAGAAGCTGGAAGTTAGAGTTGGCGAGGATACACAGGATCATCTGTCACATAGATGTGCCTGTGGAATCATATATGAGAACTCAAATAACCTGAAAATTAAAGAAATTACACATGTCTTAAAGCTAAAACACATGCATTTTAATGCAAAACAATTGAACCAGTAAACTTGATGAAAGTTACTTTTAAATCAAACAAAAAATAGGAGTGGTATGATTGAAATAGAGGCATAACAAAAACAGAATTTTATGGGCAGCTACATTAATGCATGCAAGAACTTTTGACAACTGCACTATTACTTTCTTAGCCCAAATAAAAATTTCAGTTAAAAAATCAAGTTGTCACAAGTAAAACTAGAATAATGCATCATGAATTCATAATACATCCTCTAAACAAACATCAAGATGCACGTATGATGTTATCATGACTTGACAGATGACAAAGTTCACCGTTTTCCAATATCTGCTGGTATATTATTGAAGCTTCAACATATTTCTTTTCTAAAGACAAACAATTTGGGACAAAAACTTTTTCAGAATTAGTTCAGATAACATATATATATGTGACTCTACAATCTACATATGGTCCAAAGATGAAGCGTGAGGGTTCTCTCAAGGATGAGTACTATTTCCATGCTCAGTTTCTGATGCAACATACAGACAACAAGCAAGGAAGTGAATCAGTAATCACTAAAAGCATTTAAGGACCTTTATAATCTTCTCAATCTAAAGTAAATTTTTTGGAAACATGGGTTTGGCAAAGTTCAAATCTTTTTTTACACCCTAGAATTGCCTGATATATCAGCTTGGTTCAATCTCTCAAATTAGTCAGTCAATTAGTAATACATTTGTCACAAACTGGTATTCTATAAACAAGCTTCCAGGAGCAAGTCTCCTCTACCGGGAAGCAAAGAGTTAAGTATGATTGAGCCAACAGAACTATGCATTTGTTAGCAAGAATATAGGAGAGCATGCTGTATAACTGGGAAAATAGAGATGGCTCAAACTCTGATTGGAACTATGTCCATACCTTGAAACACTATAATAAGGAAGAACAAAACAGTTATCACCATAGCAGTTACGCTGCTGCTTGAAGACGACCGCTTAGCATCTTTCATCTTCCTAAAGGCTTTAATACGTTCAACTCTCGCCCTCTTCCTAGCAGCCAGCTCAGAAAGCTCCTTCACCAATTTCAGGTCCGATGCAGTCAACAACGGACCATTAGGAGGCCGGGGTGGTTTGGAGGCCTTTTTCGAGCCCAGCTTTTTTCGTGACTCATTAGAATTCCTCTTTTCAAAAACAGCAGCAAAATCTCTACCATCTTCACTTCCTGAGCTTTTTTCAATGAGTAAATCAACTCCATCATTCGACTTTGGAAAACCATCACTCGAATCAAGATCAATGGCACCATTTGCCAATCCATTATAACTTAAACCCCCATTAAGGGCCCCTCGACTCAACGATTTTCTCCCTCTTCCATTCCCAGAAACACCATCCCCACTATCTTCCTCAGAGGTAGTACCACCACATTCAAGATCAACCAAAAACTCTCCTTCTCGAGAAGCCATAAGGCGCTATATTATAATTATAGTATATAGTATAATGTTGTTTACCACCTACAATCTTCCTCTTATTTATCATAAAAATCTACAAAAATACTACAAAATTAAAGGCTTATAATTCCAATAAAAACGTGAATTGGTCAATTATATTTACAGCCAAATGACTTGAAAGAGTGGTAATCCTCTCACTTGATGTTCAAGCCTAACTACCTTTAAATTATTTTTTTCCCAACAAATTAAATAAAATAAAAACAAAGAATTTTGAGAGATCCACCTCAAACTTTGGCTGATGATTGGGAAAGAGAACCCTGCACCTCTAACTACCCAATTTACCTGCATCATTTTTCACATTAACAATCAATTAGCACCAAAAGATTTGATTTTTTCTGCTAAAAATAATATAAAAATATAGATAATCAAACCCAGAACATTATATAATTGATCAAAAATCAAAATGACACCCAGAAATCAATTTTAAAAACCCAGAAACATGACATAATAAACATTAAATAAAATGTATCCAATAATTAATAAATATGAAGAATTAAAATAAATGAATGTACGAACCTGATAGAGAAGCAGGGAATAAAACCCTAGATCACAGGCGAAAGGAGCAGAGAGAGAAAAATGAAAGATCTTTATAAAAATAAAAAGAAGCCGAAAATTAAGGGGTCAAATTATTGGACATCAAATCAAATTAAGGTCTCCCAAAAATTTAGCTCAAACCTATTTTCTAATAATGAATGAAATCCCAGATACCAAAATTAAAGGAATAAAATCAAAAAATCAAAAATTTTGAAATGAAATGGATAAAATGGGGACATAATAATGAGACAAAATAATTAATTTTATTTTACTGAAATAGAATTAATTATAAAATGGATTTGGATAATAACGAGAGGACGACGACAACAACCACACACAAAAAAAAAGAAAAAAGAAAAGAGAGTAAAATAGAGTAATGGTGTTTTTGGTGTGAATGTCTTATTGGAGTTTGAGGAAAACGTGTCAGAGTGCGCATATTTTCGCTGACGGCCAAAAAAGTACATTTTTTATACGTTGTTTTTTGGGTGACGTGTCAACGGCTACCCATGAGGCATGTCTACAGACCATATACGGATTGAATTTTAAATTATGGAGATGTTAGAGGGGTAAATTCGAGTGTCCGAGTTGCGTTCGGTGAGATTAGGCCGGGAATTTGAGTTGGATTAAGTGAGACAGGTCGGGTTTATTTTGAATTTTGAGTTATGATAAATTAATATCTCTGTGTTCATAATACAAATTGAAATTGTTTCATTGAGTTAGATTAGCGTGATTGGTGGTTAATAACTAGATGATTATAATCTTAGGCCGGGGAGTTGAGTGGTTTAAGATTACAATTAGGTATAAAGAGATGCTTGTTTTAACTTTAGTTTATTTAGACAAAAATTTCTTCTTAAAATAGTGTAACTTTTGTCCTAGAGCTCATTCAACCGTTGTGTTAACTCATGAATGACCGTAAGAATAAAAACAAGACTACACAGAATAGACACTATGATAATTACAAGGCAAAGGACCCAAAAGGTCCAAAAAACCTTGTCCGTGTATAATATGATGGTGTGTCCAATTGAGAAGAGACGTCACAAAGACTCAAAAGGAAAAGGTCAAGATCTCTCCTGATTGTGAATTAGTCAAACATACTGTTGGGTTTGGAAACCCATCTCTACCGGTGTTGAGAAGAAAGTTGAGCATATATCTCCATGTCTAGCTAATAATAACGATAAAGGTTCAAGCATAAAAGAGGGGAGTGAATATCACTTACTACCTCCGTTACATAATATCTGCAACGATTAGACATTTTTCCTCTCTATTTTATGTCAAATCGTTGCAAATAATATGTAACAAAGGTAGTACTACTGACACTGTTGATCAGTGGAATGAGTAATGGCTTTTGAATCCAACCAAGTGCAATCTTTTCCCCTCTTTTAAGGCGAAGAACAAGAAAGGTAAAATGTATTATTGGTATCGTTTTTGTAGGTCCAAAACGCAAAGGAACAAGCTCTAAGCATCTTATGGCTAGCGTATATGAAGGAATTAGTCAATCCCCATATTTTTAATGATTAACAAGTTATGAAAGTTTCACCCACTTCCCTCGATATAGTTCTTGTGTTAGTATGGTAAAGAGCTAAACTCTCCCCATGTTGTACTTATAGTCTCAAGTCTGTTGAGAGCTAGTCTCTTTTTTTTGTGCTTAAATTTTGTGCTTCCTAATAATAGTACATATCTTCCATCAACTATTCTTAGTTAGCATGTTAGTAAGTTACCTAGTACCTACACAGTAATTATTCTATCCATTACATTTCATACACAACAAGCTATAGAATAAAGTCAAGAAACTTATAACATTAAAATATAAATTAGTCGGTATAGAACGGTAATTAACCGAAGAACAAGACAATCTCGAAAGAATATGCGCTTAAACTTGACTTTTCTTGCCGGCCAACAACACTTGATCAGCTTAATTATCAAATTATATTTTCTTCCACACCCAAAAAAATAGCTTAAATAATGGGCTAATGGACCAGTTTCAGTCGTTATATGATGCATTATTTTCTAATCATAATCATGCATCTAGGCATAATCTTTGTACATGCATGTTTAGGTCCTCATAAGCCGTACTTATTTATTAATGAGTAGTCATTTGACTAGCTAGTATCGTGATTAATATAACTCTCGTATCAACATGGATCATCACATCAACAAAATGCATAACATTAGTAACTTTATACATATTACTTTTAAGCGTTGCCCTATATAAATGGACTAACTGAACCGTGAAAGATGCCAGACTCCTTATAAAAACACGAAAACAGGAGGAGGAGGAGGAGGGGGGGGGGGGGGAGGATGACCTAATAACACAGGACGGCAAAATGTCACTGTCACATAATCTCTAAAATATATTGTGCTATTATCATCCAAAATAGGTCACTGGCTTTACAGCAGGAGATTGCTGCACAGCACATAGTCTCAGATCATATTAGCAAAAAACACATTCAATAAAATCATTCTCAAAAATTAAATTGAAGTCAAATGAAGCCAAATGAGGACTATCATTTTGCAACATATACCCATCTTCAGCTAAGACACCCTTGTCAAATTCTTCCTAACAACAATTCAGTAAAAAATTGATTATTTCTCCCTTTCGAAATAACAGTTTTCTACACAAATCTGTAATGGCGATAACCTCTTCAGTAAATCAATAAAGATGAAAATACTAAACACAATTCAAAATAAACGGTCTAGCAGACAGGATGAACAAGCCTAGAGAAGCTGTTTGAATCACTCACCTGAAAAAATTCCTAGCTCTGTGTACTGACTGCAAAAAAAAACTATGAATGACAGCTTGGAGATTTTTTTTAACTAGGTGTGAATAAATTCACCTGATTTGAATAAATAGAACTTATTCAGGCAATAAAGGGAAATATATAACACGCGAAGGGGCCACTCTGATGGAGCTTCTGTGAATTATGAGAGGTGTTGCTCCTGAATCATCTGTAACCAGGGGAAGTGAGATTCTTCAAGAAAGAACTGCAAGTGTTAAACAACGCTTCCCCCAACGCCCTCCTCTTTCACCAACAATATGATGTTGCAAACAGGAGGATGATGATGAACAATATTTTCTTTCTTTATCCCCATCTGATAATGGAAGATCCCCATGTAAGACCAGCACCAAATCCAGATGTTGCAATGATATGTCCTGGCTGAACTTTTCCACTCCGAACAGCTTCATCCAATGCCAAGGGGATTGATGCGGCACTGGTGTTACCATAATTTGCCAAATTAGACAAGACGCGTTCTGTAGGAACTTCCAAACGTGTTGCAACTGAATCAATAATCCTCTGGTTTGCCTGCGCTCACAATTTTAGATCTTTAATGTACAGCTATATAAAGCACCAAGATTTCCTTGAAAATTAGGAACTGAAAAAGAGAGCAGATTATTCTAACTTCATGAGTACTTCAAAATGCACTGCTTCATAGCTTATTTCAGAAACTAACAAAAGTAAAAGATGTTGATTAAGCACGATACCTGATGCAATAATAACCAATCAACATTGGAACTATTTAGACCAGCCTTTTGAAGTGCAGCCTCAATTGACTGGGGCACACATCTTACAGCAAATCGAAAGACCTCTTTTCCATTCATATTAATACATGAATAGGATGGGCGCCTTGGGGGGAAACCTGCCATGGCACAATTGTTGCTTATTGCTTCATCCACTTCATCAGGTCTCAGGGATGCATTTAAATGCCTACATGTAAGAGAAGTACATAAGAAACATGATTTGCGGAGACATCACATATAGTCCAACCATAACAACTGAACATTGATTCTGCTGTTGGCAGGGTCCTTAGTTGCCCATCTGCACATAGCCTTACTTCCATCCAGAATAAAACTAACTAAAGAGGCTGTCAGCCCGCCCCAAAGACTCAAAGATATATCACCTCTAGTTCAATGAAACTCAAATGCATACCTTGCACCCTCACCATCACTATGCAGGTCAAAAGCAAACATGCCGTCTTCTTCACTGTCACAAGCCTGGTCCAATTAAAAACACCAAATGAATTTGTGCATCTACACATCAACGTAATAAAAGGATAAGCAGTAATCCAGTAAATGCCACTCAAAAGCCAGGCCATATGCAAATATATCAAATACCCTATTTTCTTATACAGATGCCTGTTTTCTTCTTCCCCTTTCCCTCCTTTTGAATTAGAGGACAATATTTGATGGAGTGGAGAGCGTATGTAGAACATAGTGACATACAGCTCAAAGTCAATGCTAGACGCCAAAGCCAGAGACAGAGAATGAGATAGTTTGTACAGTGGTACGTGGATAAGGGCAGTCGTTTATACAAAATTACAGCAGTTGTACAGCATAATTTAAGGGCATCATGACTAATTAATCTACCTCCATCCTTTTATCAAGGACCATGTGTACCAAAAAAAAAATGTGCCAAATGGAAAAGTTGATATTAAGAGAGTACTGCTTAGAAACAGCGTAGGTTATCTCAACTGAAAAAGAATGTTTTTAACAGCCCACTTGTACATAATCATATTAATAGGGGTCACTAAGAAAAGAAGCTGCACTTGTTCAGTGGGAAACTAACACCTAACCCCTGCACCTTTTCCTAGATCGTTAGCTCTTAAGTAGTGAGGTAAATACTACTACAGGCAACTCCCCACCAGAAAAAAAAAAAAAAAAAAAAAAAAAAAAAAAAAAAAAAGATTTGACAGGTTGAGAGAGCCAAAAGGAGCCGACAAATAAGACTGAAAATCCAAAGGAAATTGACACCTCACCTGCACTACTACAGCTCCAGCAGCATCACCAAAGAGTATGCAGGTTCCTCTATCAGTCCAGTCAACAAAACGAGAAAGAGCATCAGCACCTATAACTAGGACATTCTTGAATCCACCACCTGGAATTTACAAAGCAAAAGATAAGCATTTTTGAAGTTTGAGGGATAAAAAGAAATTACTAGAGAAAAGAAATCAAAGTCACTACCCCTTACGTGACAAGCAGCAGACACCAGACCCAGCAAAAATCCACTGCAAGCAGCAGTAATATCATAAGACAAGGGACTTCGGCTGCATCCTAATGCTTTTTGTACCTGTATAATAATTACTTAATAGCATGATTCAGGATGCTTATATAAATATGAAAGGACAAAAAAAGGCCGCAAGTCCATATGCAAAATATGCATCCCTGTGGAGAAATCAACCATTACTTTTTACTGGGTTTCACCATCACTACTTTTTGCCTTTCTATAATATTGACTGCTTAGTTACCTAGACTACATTTGTTGTCAGAATTCAACAGTTTCACTCATTAATATATATGAGCAACAGGCATCAGGCATCAGGCACAACTGTATTTGGTTGATCTCATCTAAGTAGAATGTGTAAGTAAACATTTATTTATATTCTAAATTCCTAAGAATTCCATACTAAACTTTCTAATGCCTCCATTCTATAGCCAAGATTAAAGCTTTAAGAAACTGACGGTAAGAAAAACAGCTCTTGACACAAAACCAATATTGAGTTCATCAAAGGTGTACTGATAAAATATATAGGCATACACACATGTCCCTGGGTCAAGCCTCACACTGAGGCTGTTTTCAGAAAAGCAAATGGTCCACATATAACTGTTCCTTTAGGGAATTTACAAAATGAACAAGCAAAATAGAAATATTTAAATTAACATACTCATTTTATATTTTAGAAGAAAAAAAACACTAAGCAGAAGGTTCAAGCCTGGGTGAGCCAGTGAAGGGAATAGCATATTCAAGAAGCTGTAATAATTCAACTCATGAGTAGCCAACATTAAGAAAAAAAAAAATACCTGAGGAGCACTGCCAAAGAGGTCCTCGGGTGTAGAAGTGCACATCAAGATAAGGTCAATATCATCTGGGCCAACATTGGCCATCTGTAGAGCATTCCTAGCTGCTTCGGCAGCTAAGCCTACCAAGCTATCGTTACCTGTAAAAGAGCAACAAAACCTGAGATCGACATCTGTGTGAGACACAGGCATGCAGTCAAAGTTAAGGAAAAGATCTTACAGAAAACCAGAATCCATTATTACAAATACCCAAGCTCATTTGTTGGCTTAATCTCAGTTGGTTTGGTTTAATTTAAAGGATATAAAATGTTAAAATTTGATAGACGTGTATTGCTTGAACAACATAGCCAATTAATGTAAAATCATGGGTCTTGCTGGGCCAGCATTATCAAGATTGGACACACATACCAGACTTACGAGGAAGGTCACTATGAGAGTATGAGTGTTTGAAGTAACAGGGATCAACAAAAGAGTCAAGCAACCCTCTCTAAAGTTCCATATATAAGACAGACACACTAACCTGAAAGGACACGTCGATTGCGAATCCCTGTCCGAGTAGATATCCATTCATCCGAAGTTTCAACAAATTTAGAAAGATCATCATTGGAGATCTGCAGCTTTGGTACAGCAGAACCACAACCTACTAGCTTACATCCCCTGTTTACTAGCCTGCATGAGGAACCGTCAATATAATAGCCAAGTTTATTTGAAGGAGTAAAAAAGAATGGAGAATAAAAAGCCCAAGCTCCATGTACTGGGAAGAAAAGATGCGCACGGAAGAAATTTTACGTTTGATTTGACAGTAATTTTCCCTTTTTCAATTGTTTGTTTTGTACAGATTAGAAAACAAAATTTCCAAAAGGTAATAGTTTTCCAAAGAGTTTCCACAGTTTCCTCCCTATTCCTAACATATCTTTCCACTCCTCCCATCCCTCTTCTCCCTTTCACTCCCATTTTCCACTTCCTATCGAATTTTTCTTGTAAGGAAACATACAAAGGAAAATATATTCACAACTTATTCTTGAATATAGTTTTTCATTAAAAATCAATTCTGGATATATATTTTTTTGTCACAATAAAAAGAACCTAAGACAAGACAAAAACATTTTAAAATTAAACATCCCCAGCAATCTTAATATTAGGATGAGTACTGACTAGTGACTAGCAAGCCATCACACAGAATTTCAAAAGGAGTATATCCCATCTTGTTCTGAAATTCATTTGTTTTCTTCAAAGTAACACGAACTATTTACATGTATCAGGATTCTGTAGCCAAACCATGCAATCGGACATATAATTCAGCAAAGACAAGCTTCAAACTCAACTATCTGATAACTCTGAAACAATGTCCCTTGCATGACGGTGCTAGAACTATTGCAACAATTAAAATTCTAATACGGAGTACCAATTTACCTCCATCCAGATTTTAAGCCATATTGACTGACAATGCAATATAAGAAACACAATCCATTGACTCTTTTACCTTGGCTGGTTATTCAAGTCCTAAAAGATAAAACACCACTCAAAATCTAATATAGTATACGTACAACATGAATTGTTATTCACTAGATTTGAGTTTTTGACCCCTATAATAAGCTGAAAACCTAGTAGAGAATCAGAATTGATAGCAAACCAGGTCAATGATAATCAGCAAAAGACTTAACCTTTATCTCACATTCTCACAGAATCAAATTAAATTCAACCCAACGAAGAATTATCTAAACCAACAATCAAAAATTACAAAATACCAAAACCCTGAAAAAATTTCCACAAAAATCACCCTAACTTGTAATTTATAGCAAGTTTCTTCCAAAAATTGCAACAAAACAATTAAACCCAAAACATTATAATCAACAAAGTTGCAGCAAAATCTACTTCACAAAGCTGAAGATTATATTACAATTTACAAGCACAAATTACCTTGAATTGACATCAATGTCGGGTTTCTTACAACAAATGTTGGAGAAACGGCGACCAAATCCATTGATAGAAAGCATGATATTTTGCTTTTCATTAACGTTGGGATTCAAGAAACGCAAAATGTGCTGGAAATCTACGTTGGCTACCAAAGACTGTTGATGAATTTAAGAACAAATTATTAAAAATAAAACCCAAATTTTAATAAAGTTTTGATCTTTGAAGTGAAAGAAAGAGATCGTACCATTTTCGCATCTCCAGATGGGATTAAGGATGAAGTTCAGAAGTGGCTGTTTTCTCTCTCTCTTTGGTGGAGACTCCAAAGAAGGAAGAGTTTGGTTTGGTGAAGTAATTGGGAAAATTTATGACGAAAATAAAATTAAATAAATTAAAAGAAGTTTTTTTTTTTCCTTTTTTTTGGTGAGAAAAATAGGTGGAGGAAGATGAGAAAAAGTATGCTTTGAGGCTTTGAGCCTTTGAGGTCTATTTAATGCTGAATTTATTTAAATCCAAATCTATGAGATCCAAAAGTGGGATCAACCAAAATTGCAAGAAATGTTTTGGTAGTTGGGTATTAATTTATTAAATAATACTCATAAAAAATAATAAAAATGGCCGTGCAATATAAAGATTGTAATTAATACAAAGTATCGCCTATAAATATCATAAAAGCATTAAAGCTACACGAACCAACTTGAATTAGTTGTAGAGGATAACAATTCGGTTCTCACCCTTACCGTGTGAGATTACTTTGTATAAATGCACTTTGTTTCATGATAATCTACGCGTAGCAACGTATGACAACATAATATCATAATCCACTCCAACCCTGCCAAACTTTATAAAAAATATGAATCGTATTGACTATCGAGTACAATTTTGGGTTGACTTTTGGTTGAGTTAGGTAGATACAAGTCGATTTTAGATAGTTTTCCCGGATTAGAAATTGACATCACTAGCACTAATGATTTACTGTACTTTTATTTACTATATATTCTTTTAGTAGACAAGGCAAGATACAAGATCATGTAACTTTATTTGTATCTATCATGAACGCATTTGAATACAACTTTATTTGTATCTATCATGAACGCCCTTGAAAAATTTACGAAGTTTGTGTGATTCCTAACTTTTTCTTCTTCTTTTGATTCCCCCCCCCCCCCCCCCCCACCCACCACTTCTTTTATCTCATTTTCACCCATACTCGTCCGATAGACTTTCTTCAATTTTTGAAGATATCATCCAAAATACAAATACATAATATAACTTCATACACTACAACGAACTAAAGTCTTGTTCTATTTACCTTAAATATAATATTTAGTAGAAATAATATTAATTTAGTAAAAATACCATTTACTTTAAGAGAACAAAGCTATAAGCAAATTAGTAAAATTATAATATAATCACATTTTAAAAAACATACTTCAAAGTTATTAAGTATCATGTTTGAGAAAAAAGCCTAAATCATAAGAGAATTAGATCTAATTAAAATAACATAACTTTCACATAATAGCCATTTAATATGAAGTACTACTACTCCCTCCGTCCCCCATTGATAGTCACTTTTGCCATTTTTTGTGACTCAAAATGTTAGTCACATTTGCTTTTTTCAAGTACCATTAAAATTATTTTTTTACCAAAATTCTGTAACATTTGCAAAAATATTTGTGCAAATTTAAATTTCCCATGTAAATTTTACTTTCCCATGTACTTTAATTACTTTCTCTCTCTATTTTTTTGCATATCCAATGTAAATACTTTTTCAATGTAAATTTTTTAATTCTCTTTAATTCCCATGATTTTTCTTCAAAAGTGACTATCAATCGGGGACGGAGGGAGTATAAAGCAAAACATGTTCAAACTTGAGTGAACTCTATGCATGTCTATTGGCTATCAATAATATACTCAATAAAGTCAATAACTTAATAGTCAAAGTACAGTACAATACAATCCATATCATTCCTGTACATTATCCATAATTTGTTTGCTATTATGACTCAAGGCATAATAAAAATTCCTCTTTTTTTTTTTTTTTTTTGGGGGGGGGGGGGGGGGGGGGGGTTGGAAGACAATCATCCAAACATCAAGCATTTTCATCATTATGTACTTAAACTTCTGCTTTGCAACCAAGATTATCACAACCTCCACAAATCTGTCTATTTTCTATTTGTATGCTGAGAAAGCAATGAGTTATCACACAAGAATTATGTAATTTAAGAAACAAAAGGGGCCAAACCATTGATCCCTGGTATGAATCGCATATAATAAACGAATCATCGGTACTATGAAGTTATAAATGAGTTCTCAGAGACTGAGAATACAAGTATCACAGATAGTATTATCTGGGGGATGCTTCAGCCCCGTCTTTTACAATGGAACACAGAACTTGCTTTGATATATACCCCTCTAGCTCCCTTGACACCCCTGTCAGTTTCAAGTCGAAATTGCTTTTGTATATCTGATTTGGCTGTGCAGCTGTATTGGACAGTGTAGCTGGAGAACCGGAAATTCGTCTTCTTGGACTTGAGAATCTTCCTGGTGAGCCTGGATGTCTTGCTATTGAAACAAGAGGAGTTGTTTTGTTCTGATCACTTTCTGGCTTCTCCAATGGGCCTTTTTTCACCTCGAAAGGAAGTGGATTAAGTTTTTCGTGTTCAACCATTTGCTTCTCTTTGGCCTTTTCAGCAGCTTTTAAAGCTTTTTCTTTACTCATCTGTATCAGCTTCCATGGATCAATGCTAGCACGGAAGTGTTGATTCTGGTTAATGATGGAGGTGCCTGATTGAGGATCGATTTTGACAGATAATTGTTCTGGACTCTGAAAGTATGGCAGGGTAATTAGCAAGTCGAGAATAGCAAATATTCAAACAGTCAATAATGTAGAGGCAAATTGTAAATGCTTGTATAAGTAAAGGCGCGCTGCAAATGCTTTACCAGATTTGATTTCTGTCCTATGAACTGAGACAAAATGATCCTTTTTGGTGAAGCAGATTCACTGCTATCATCTGACGAAAATTCTGAATCATTCAATGACTCCAATCCACTAAATCGATGCTCTGCTCTCATAGCCAATATGTAATCATATGTTCTCATTCCCTGCAACAATTTTATTAAGACATACTCAGACTTCAAACAGGCTATATCATATTCAGGTTGTGGCAATAGAGGCATCTTTTTGGTACATTTAAACAAACTGATCAGACTGCAGTTTAAGCAAGAAATGTTCAACACAGTATGCCTAAATTATGACAGCATAACTAGTGAACATGTGACTGCTTATGTCATGTCCCTTTGCATTACTTTCTATTCACAGATGATCATTGCTGGCTCCTTGTATCTAGAATACTAAATCAATCAGCTCATACGCGGACACAATGTAAAGTAATCAGGCCATAGTGTCTATAAGGAACTAAGGAAACATAATCAAAATACAAGTCGTAAACACTTATATTTTCCTCACAGACAAAATCCAAACACACGGTGCACTACATGGGCTCTGGCAGTATGAAGTTTCTCCTGGCAAGATTAATAAGGATACCTGTTTGAACTTTTTGATCACTGCTAACAACTAAAACTTTGTTTCTTGTAAGAAAAATACTAATTTATTGAAGGCATCAAAAATACTAATTCTTGAGAGCTCAATATCAATTATACACAAAGTAGCCAGCAGAAGTACCTTACGAATGAGAACAACATGAAAGAAAAAGAGTTGGCCAAGTGCTGCTGAGCCATAAGCTGTCAACAAAACCAACACTGCCTACAAGATCATCATCAACAACCAATGAGCGAGAAGGCATACAAAAAACGCTAGGTACACAAAGGGCAATCAGATGAAGCTTACAGATATTGCAGCAAGAACTCCCCTAGGAAACTTGGTTGTGTGAAATACCCTTGCTAATTCCTGATCCATGTTTTTCTTATAAGCAAAGCACCGAACGAATACAGCAATAGCTGTTCCTCCTTCAAGTGTAAGCTGCAATAATCAGAAAGAATTTAGGGAAAAGATATTTTTCAATTGTTTATCTTTGGTCAATAAAAGAACTTGTACACTCAATATGGGACGAATGATTGATGTGCACAAAATTGAAGTACACTTGCAACAAGAAGCTAAAAAACTCACCATCAATAGGACAAATATCATAAGGAGGATGAATGTTGTATAATTCCTTTTTCCCACACAATTGTTGAGCCACTATAAGGGAGCATAAGATCGAGTTAGAGAAGATCCAATACATTCATACACACACACATACATACAGCCGACACAGGCATACAATATGTACTTTTCTTACCCGGCAATGGTGATCAAAGCCCTCAACGCAACGATTACATGTCCTACAATGTTTGCTATGTTTTTTAACATGGAAATTGCACAAGGAGCAAAAGGAGAAATCCTCATCCTTATCATTAGGATCAACATCATGCGAAACGGAGTCATCATCTTCTTTGGTAACAAGGGGAGGCAAAGGAAAAGGAAGCAAGGGATCCAAGTGAACATGACCATTAGCAACGCGCGGATCAAGTAAATACTTCCTCCTTATACAAGTCTTAAGAATCTTTCTCTCAAACCTCCTAAAACACCTCATAACCATCTGTCTCAATATAAAACCATAATTCAACTTTGTCAGTGTTTTTGCTTTACTCTTCTTCACTTTCTTTTTCTTGTAATTACTATGTCTATTTTTCGCAGACGGATCAGTCCCAGTACACCTAATAAATAACACCATAACCGAGATTGCCTGATACAAACCAAACAATTAACAAAAAATTATCACCAATTACATGTAACAGCTCAAAATTGTAACTTTCAATTCAGAAGTATGCAAATTTTCAAGGGTTTTACCACTGAAGAATATATTGAAATGACTACAATTTCAGCGATTCGATTGCCAAGAAAGAATCCTAGAAAGCAATAGAATGAAGCCACTAGGAAACTGTATACTGCCATTCCCACCATCTGTAAGTAAGATCATATAAAACAGGCAATTTGACCAAAACATCAGAAAACTAGTACAGTGAACTAAAACATAATTATTTCACTAACAAATTTCAATTTTTTTTATAAAAAGGAAAGAAATGAAGTCACCTGTAAAGGGTGGAAAGGGCGCTGCCAACCATGGCGCCTGGCATACATTCCTAGTAGCTACCGCTGTCGCCGCCACCGGCTTCTGATAGAAATTCCTCCCTATTCAAGGAGAATTGTGGTGTACCCCACAAATCTTAATCCAGGCAATTTGATAAGAAATAGGAATAATCATACATTGAGCTTACTGTCTAGATAACTAATTCAAAGAGCATAAATTTTGTGACCCACAAATTGAACTAAATCAATGTATGTATAATGAGAATGATATACTAACCTGGCTCAAAAATTACAGAGAAACCCAGAATCTGTAAATGATATTCATATTTGATATTCTCTTGTTTGAGCTTGAATTTAAATTAGAATCCCCTAATTTTGAATTAAATTTCTGAAGATAAAGATGGCATAAAACAGTCAGAAACACATAAAATCAATCAAAATTTCTCGAATTCATGACATAAATATTATTATTCTTTGAGCTGAATCTTGCAAATAAAAAAAGGAAGCAAATTTGAGAAATGATTCTACAGATTTAGCAACAGAAACCAATGAAATTGACGAAATTATAATAATACCAAGTTCTAATTTGTAAAGCAAGAAATAAAATGGAAGGTTTAAAAATGGGAGCCAGTTTACCTTGTGAAATTGAGTTTGAAGCGTTGGAGAGAGGAGAGAGGAGAGAGAAGAATGAAGCAAAGTTGAGCGGGGTTCCCGTTATTTTCAACAATTCGAAATTGAAGACAAAAGAAAGATGTTCGATTTGTTTATTGGGTCTGTCAAATGTGGCCCAATAATCATATCTTTTTTTACTTTCCAAACAAAAACAGACTTTGCATGAGACAATGTATGACCCAATCAAGGCCCTACTCAAGCAACCCCCCCCACCCCTTTTTTTTTTCCAATTATTTGGATCGGGTTTAATGAGGTCGGGTCGAGTCAGGTTTATTTAAGGTAGAGTCACATTAAATTATAGTGTACACACATCTTACAAACCGAATCAAGTTTTTTTCTTCGGGTCAAATCGGAGTAAATCGGTAGAATAAGTATTTAACACCTTTAATGACTTCCAAGTTGGAGTCGGAGGCAGAGTCAAAATGGGTGGTGCATTGACCGCCATCCCATTACACAATGTCTGTCCTATGCTCCAATTCATTTGATAGGGGTTATGGAGGTAAATTTGCCACTTATCTTGCCTGTCAAGTAATGGTTGTGAACAGAGGATGTTATCGACTGGAGGGTCATTTTGACGCCAATGAGGAAGAATAATTCAAGTCTTTATTCTTGATTGTTGCATTACAAATGGTGTTGTGTCCAACCCAATCCCCACGACTTGCGCATGACTTATTACCAACATTGAGTTGTGCCATGGATTGCTTGCATATGATTGGTGTGAATTGGTGTTGACCAAATTCATGGAAAGTGTCTCTAGCTTTGCTGGTCGTTTTTATGCCAATGGATATGCCGGTGGTTGTGGTGGATGTGCAATGTTTGGCGTTGTATGTATTGGTTTTTGACTTGTGGAATCACTCAAATTCATTGATTGATTAATATTGCTTGAATTATGATTTTTGTACATAAGACATTTTTTTTAATTCAAGATCTTGTACATGTTGCAGATTTTTTTATCTAGACCGTCTTGATAGCCAATTTGTTGACTAGGGTGTCTTTCCAAGGATTAAGGTTTAGAGCATGAAGCAGATTAAAATGGCAACAAAGTTTGACCGTTTGCAATCTGGGGACTATGGAAAGATAGGGGTAAGTGTATCCAAATTCATTGAGATTGTCTCCGGCAAGATTTGAATTTGAGTATTTATACAAGGTTACCTATATGAACAATATATATACATTTATTGTCTTAAAATATAGTTAATGATTGTATTATTCAATCTTCACTAATATCAACTTGTATCAGTTGCCAGATGTTGCTTACGGAGAAAAATACCCTAGGGAGGCAAGGGACACGGAAGCTCCCAATAATTTCTTCTAATGCATAAGAGAAACAAAGAGAAAACAAACTAAAAACAAAGAAAAAGATAAAATAAAATAACTTCGGAGGAACAAAGCGAGGGAAAGCTATGACAACTGTCTCTGAATGTTATATATGCGTGTATGATGTTTCGAAAATAATTGTATCATTCAAGGATAGGCGAAGGAGACCAGAAAAAGGGAAGAGTCTGTCAGACAACCGTGTGAGCACCCCGCAGCTCTAGGAACTGGGAGGTACGACCCTATAAAACAGATCCTGTTCAAGTAAGGTCATAATATTTATTCTTCTTGTTTTGGTTTATAAAGGAGCAAAAACCGGTACAACTGGCCAATGTGGGACTTTTCCTGCCATATTTTTATAGTGGGATTTGTAAGTGACACCAATAACATGGTTTTAATGCCGCTAACCTTCTACTAGACATACTACATTAATTATTTTAAAATGAATTGAAGCTAGTACTTTTAGCTGCTCCATCGTGCTTTCGCGTAGGCTATCACTTGTTTCATGTGTAACCTTGGTTTTGATATCCAATCTCATCTAAACTTTATATGGATATTGAAATCAAGATCAACTTGAACGAGCAACCAACTTATTTTATATGATCAGATCAAGCAATGTATTAATTTTCAGCTTATATATTTTGGACTAGTGCCTAATGTGAAGTATGCAGAAGCATCAAAAGAAGCATTCTCTATTTGTTGTTCAGATAATGTAGCAGGACTTGAGAACAGAAGCACTAAAACAACTTGTCAGCTTCTTCCTCTTTTTTGACCTTGCATCATATCAAAGAGTACTTTCATCAACTCAAGTAAACCATACACTCTATCCTTGTCTGATTACTGATTAACCGTGGCCAACTGAGCTCAGTTGGTTCCCAAAAACAGATGAATTTCATATCTACATACTATTGGAGAAAATTTGTCATCAAAATAATTTTCTCCAACAGTATGTAGATATGAAATTCAACACTACTAGTTCACTAATTAGTATTATTACAGTGCCTGCAAAAAAAAATTAAAGGCATAGCAAAACAGGCAACCAAAAACATACTACACAGCTTAAATCACGGCAAAATGTAAGCCTGTAATAACTGCACAAGGTTAAGTCACAGCAACACTGTAAAACCATCTGCACAGACATCAAGCACCCAGCACAGGCTCGCACATTGCAACAAAGTCACCAAAATCAGCCGAGGAGACATTTTCAATCAACTCCCCAGAGTTATAATACCTCAAAAAAGGCAGGTAACATCAAAATTTAAGCACACTTCCAAGGGTCAGTTTTGAGGGACAACTATGTCTATCACTAGTTCATGCGCTCTACACTGCCTAGATATTGAGAGGATTCATTGCAGATGAATAGCTTGTGCTGCAACACTAGTTTCAACTAAGCTAACAATATCCACAGCACATCAAGATGACTATGATAAACTAGAATGGAAGTACAAGTTACCTATAAAAGGTACAAGATAGATAAGATAGCATAGGGCAGATATTAATTTTCACATAACTCTCAATAATAGCAGCTATAAAAAAAATAAAAAATAAGAGATCCATAACTGCCGTCAGACTCTAGTTTCTTCTTAAACACAAGGCAGCAGGTGGGATGTGCTTGCTTTATACAGCCCACAAAATCATAATCCTATTTCGCCTCAGGTCCACCTACAAAATCTACCTCCCAATGTGAACAGTAAAGAATGCTAATCAAGAAATCTGAAAACCCGCATTTACCAAATAGCATTTTGGGTCTAAAAAGTCGTAAGTATGCTATTTTTTTTTATTTTTTCCAAATTTATGTTCAGTACTGCTTCTTCTGTTGCCCACTCTTCAAGTAGCTAAGAGACCTAGTACTAAATACCAAACCAAGACCAAAAGGGTAAAGATTTCTAAGTTCATAGGGGTTTTTCGGTTTAACAAGAAACAACAGAGTTTGGAGGTTGGCCAATCCAACACCATAATTTCTAGAAAACAAATAAGCTAAAAGAAATGGATCCAGAGATAAAATATATCAAGAATAAGAATACATGAGTAGAAAAGGCTCCTCAAATAAAAATTCTTAATAATCTCCTTTAATACCTTTGAATCCAAGTATATACCATAAAACTTTATGAGGAAAGAGTATACTTCCATAGAATGAATCATGTTTGGTTTTAAAGTCCTAAACATCTTTCGTCATTCCTCAAACTGATCTATTTGGCAAGGAAAAGACAAGGCAACATCTCTAAGCAAAAATTTTGCTAACCCATCAGCGTAGCTCCACATAAAGACATTAGTTTCATCCCAATAGCACAGTGAATGTGCATAATTTACTCTATTTTCTTCGATAACATGCCAATTTATGAAATAGGATGGAAAAAAAAAGGGAAACATGAGGTAGAGGAGAGCCAAAGATATCTTGAAAGTGGAAAAACTGGAAATCACAAGTAATATACAATTGATAAGACTTTGGAAATCATAACATTTCTCTAAGGAAATCCAGTTTCAAAAAAGCACATGAGAAAATGGGTTGTCCCAAAGAGGGAACCTGTAATTGCTAATGAACACAATAAAGGTGTGATGACATATATCACTAGGGAAAGAATTGATATTAACCTAAGAAAAGGGAGCCACTATTAATCTTAAATTATGGTGACAACCCTCAAAATTGATAAGACTATTAATATATTACAGCATACATAATTTTTATCTCTAAAAAGGGAGATAAGAGCATAGGAATTGAGTTTGGTGCCAAAGACCACAGCAAAATATGCTTCTTGTAATGGATTTGAATCCATAAAAGCTGGTATTATAAGGTAACTAAATTAAATTCAAATCCAGGTAAACAACACAAATATTCTGATTTCTGAGTAAAACCCTTCAATGGCAAGTAGATACAAAACACTGAATTTTAGAAGCAACTGAAGGGCAGAGATCTAACTAATGTGTCTAATGATCACTTCTGGAACAAAACACTTTCAAAGTTTCAAGGCTACACGATCTCAAATCAAGATTATGACATGGAATATAAACCTTCGTTGCAAAGTCACGGCTATTGAGGACCTCGATGAGCCATATATACCTCCTTTTCTTCTCTTCTGCGTTGGCGAATGGTGTTGTGCCGACGTTGTAATTTCTCAATTTCATCGGGGGGTGCCAAAACACTTGGTGGAAAGGTGACAGAATAATACAATTCAATTACCACCCTTTGGTGAAGTATATTAAAAACCATCACCAAGGAGACTAGGTTTTTCCGGATTTGTAGTAGGAGGTTTTTTGGGGAGTGAGTTTTGATAAATCCAATAAGTATCTGGTTTGAGTCCATATAGATTGTTATCTCCTGCTTCATAAATCCCAACTAACACCACAGCATGTGTAACACGACCCGGACCCCTTCTTAAAGACAACATTTGTCTTGAATTACCATATTCATCCAACCCTGTATATGGTTTTTCAGCATATTCATTGTGGACATCAAATACAGCAATGATTGGAATCCGATAGGAAAGTATCTTCCTCACTTCATCCATATTCACATTCTCAGAAGGTACCACTACACTTGAATGTGTTTCGTGGACAAGACCACGCAAATAGGGGCATCCTACCCTATCTTCTCTATCTGGATTTTCAAGATCTTCATTTAAAATTTGCTTCAAAAGCTCCTTTGGTTTCCACAAACCGACATGGTTTGGAAATCTCTCTTTGAGTCTCCTTTCCCACTCATCATGATCAAGAAGAGGACCCGGATCAAGTTTAGAAGGGGGTTGTGCTGTTGTGCTTTAGCCCATCGAATTCTCATATCATATTCCACTTGACGGGTTGTTGCCGTAAAAGCACATGATACTGTTAAGCAAATAAAATCATTGCTAAATAAAGTAGTAGTTTGAAATGTTTACATTGTTAGTTGAATATCATAACAGCTTAATTCATACAATTTTATATAATAACTAAATGAATTTTTTTTTTTTTTTTTTTATGGCTTATAATGGGTCATATCCTAATTTTAAGGTACTAGGGTAATGGGTGGCAGCTTGAAGAACAAAAATAGCAGACTTAAAAGTCCATAAAGAACAACAGTAATGATGAACTTATTAGTTATTTTTATATTCGATCTGGTTACATAGCATTAGGTAATCAACTCTCCCAAGCCCTCATTTCTTTTATACATTAATATACTATGTTTCTCGAACTCTTCTTTACGTCTAAAGTACATGTGTAGGACTCGTATATTTTTTTTTACTGAATTAAAATTATCTTTGCTGATCTGAAATTATTTTTACTAAATCTCTATTATATTTTTTTTCTTTATATTTACTTACTCGTATTTTTACTGAATTGAAATTATTTTTATTGAACTGAACTTATTTTTACTGAATTGAAATTATTTTTACTGAATATTTTTTTTTCTTAAGGTTGATTGAACAGGGCCTTAGCAGACACACAATGTGCCTAGGGGTGAGCAAAAATTCCATGTAACCAGAATTAAAACCAAAACCGGTTAGGAACCCGAAAGTATACATAAGTGGGAACCCGGAAGGCCGGAACCGAAACCAAAATTCGATGGTTCCAATTCCAATTCCTAAATTTTTGGATCTGGTTGAACCAATTTCAATTCTAGTTCTGAATTTTAAGACCAGGTTCCAACCAATTTCAGGGTCGGTCGGATATAAAATTTTTACCGAGTACCCAGTTTGCTCACCCGTAGATGTGAACATACATATAAAGAATTGAACCTGACTTGTTCGTCAACCCGAAATTCCAATGCCCCATGTAAACACGAAAAATGGAAATTGTTGACCTAACCTACACCAGCTTGTAAAGAACCCAAAACTTATTGGACCCAAAAGAACCTGATATGACCTGACTTACAAAGACCCGTGACCCTAGTTCATCTAATCTAGTATTGACCCGACAATCCGGCATGTTATCAACCCAAATTTAATTAACCCATATCCTAAATTCATAGTGTGTAGAAATTGACCCGACTTGCTAATGACCGAACTAAATTTCACTTTTGTAAACGGTAAACCCTTACACCAAATACCAATCTTATTTTATTTGACGTTTGAGTAAGACGTATAGATTTACAGTAAATGACAATATGATGACTTGTTTAGGGCCAATTCTCTTCAGCTTAAATTCAGTTTAGTTAAGTTTTTAATATCCTCCTCTCATAAAATATTCAGTTCAGTCAATCAGAACAGGCCCTTAGTTACAGTTTACTGTGATTGTTAATTGATTTAATTCATAACTCAACTAGAAACGTATTCGTTAATGACTCTTATACTATGTAATTAGGGGTGGACATGAGTGAACACTCGATTTTGTTCGGTTAAAACCAGGTTTAATTATTAACGAACCGAGTTTGAGCTCGAAAATATAGTTCCCAAGTTATCATAATTTCTTTATTGCAACGCGAGTGATTTTTCAAGTTATTGTATTCTCTTTATTGCAATTAATGATAAAATTTTGT
Source organism: Chenopodium album (assembly GCF_948465745.1). NCBI lineage: Eukaryota > Viridiplantae > Streptophyta > Magnoliopsida > Caryophyllales > Amaranthaceae > Chenopodium > Chenopodium album. The sequence goes on along the minus strand of NC_137835.1, from coordinate 85,530,115 downwards.
AAAAAAAATGATAAAGTTGATTTTATTTAAGTATCTGATTATACTTAGATAAGTTTAAGACTAATTTGTATTCACGACATATGTATGTGATACGCTACTTTTGTATAAATATGAATGTTACATCATTTTTTCAATTTACATTTACAAAGTATATCACTAAGTAATCAAGATGGAAAGCAAAAACATCTCAGATCATAAGCACAATAAACTCCCATTTTTAAAAAGTCGAAATAAAAATACGCCCTACGCACATGCCCCTCAATTTGGCAAAAATGAATTTCGATAAATGCTTATCGCAATTTGTTTCCTTGAATTAAATAAATGCATGGTGGTTAGAATATAAATCCACCTAAAAGATATCAATGATGTTGTCTTATGATCAACATTAGTGATGATAATGTTCATTTGATGCAAAATTGACATTCATGTTGCAAAGTCAAGGTATTTTAGAAAAGTATTATAGTATAGGAAAATTTAACAAGAATAATCCAACCTTTCGTCGGTTTTTCTAAAATAATCCAATCTTTCAATTAACCTTGAATAATCCCACCTTTAATACTTATTCTCCCTTACCAATCCTATTTTACCTATAACCTCTACAGCCGGTAATTTTTTATTTTTCCTTTTCATTTTTGTTATTATTTTTATTTAATTAACAGAAAATTATAAATTCCTTCTTTCTTCATCCTCCCCTTCCTGTTTCATCCTCCTTCAAGAGTTCAACTCACCATTACCACTTCACCTCACCATGATCCACAACCACCACCACTAAGCTCCACCCTCACGACCTCAATCCACCGTCACCTAAACCCCTACACCACCCCACCACGAATTGAACTATTACCCACCTACTCACCACCCCACTACGAACCACCACCACTACGAACCCCAAGCTATCCATGGCCACCATTAACCCTGTAATAAAATTTTAGACCCGAAATCTGTAGGGTACCTGTTAGTATAAGTTCCCTGTAGGATACACAAAACCGAAACCTATCATTTAAGCCCAAAAGTAAAAGCCTTATATCAAAATTGTATAAAAGTCGTTACATACCTCTCTCCCTCCTCTTATTCATTTTTCATCTTACTTTTAAAGGTTTAATTAATGGTATTAATATAAATATTTGTAATTTTGTATTAAATATTCAAGACAATCAATGTTAGTTTATTATTTGTATTATAGTTGTAAGCTTTTAAGCTTACTTTGAAAAACAGGGTACCCTATTCCGAAACCGAAACCTTCAGGTTCCGATTCCCAATTTATAGGAACTTGTTGAACAGGTTTCAGTTCCTATTTCTATTTTTAAGAACCTGTTACAACAGGTTTCGGTTCCGGGTCCTAAGATTTTTACTGAGTACCCTGTTACGCTCACCCCTAATTATTTCGTATCTTTTAGTAAGCTTACTTGAAACCTTTTCAAGTAGTCTAAGCTAAATGACAATGTTGACACTGGTCTTCGGTAAATACGAAGAATCAATAATACATGGACAATATTTATAATTCAACATAAGCTATATATCTTGATATAAAAGGATAAAGGTACAAAGATTTTAAGTCTAGCTCTAAGGCAATATAAGCTAGCAACATTGTACACATAACACATTACATAGTTTTTAGTCTATGGTGACACTTTATTTTGTTATTTTTTTTCATACAAGTACTGATATAACTTTGTCCTTGTTTCCAAGTACATAAGGAACAAAGGATATGTTCTATGTTCCTTAAAAACCCCCCTAAAACATTTATGCCTATTTATTTGGTTCTGGCTTTGTCAAAGTCCATTGAGGTAGTGCTTGATGTAAAACAGCTTGTCCAAGATCTCAGATTGCATTTATTATCTCTTTCTTCATAAGCTAGCCTGGTAAGCAATCATCCCATCATTTATTTTATTAAAATCTAGGCTGAAACCAGCACTTGAATCAGACATTATGAGCATAGGTTATTGTTTGCCCTGGGATTATGTCTGAACAGATTCTTCTTGCAGAATTCCCTTCATCTTATCAGATGAGGTATCTCTTACTGAGTACAATTTCCATATGACGAGCCTGTCAGAATAATCTGTGTTTGATAATATTTCACTTCAACACCTTTCAAGGTCCATATCAGCACATTGTTCCTTCACTAACAATGATTGATTGCATAGAGGCCGGAAAGAATTAAAGCTCATAAGAAAGATATTGATCTTGTGCAAAAGGAATGCATCAAAAAATCAAAATTATAATTGATCTGAACAAAGAATTTAAAAAGAAGAGACAGCATACAGTTGCACTGTCATTAACGAATCTTCACTATGCAAGTAATCTTCATACAACTTCAACAGCCAAATTATCCCCGTCTCTGGACCAGGCTGGCAGTAACAGTGTTAAAATCATAAAAAGCAACAAAAAAAATGCTATCTATGATTTCTGCCATAATGCAGAATATAAAAGTAAATTGTAATACTCACCTGCATTTCAACTGTTACACGATGATGGTTTTTCAGGATATACTTTTCAATTATAGGAAGGAATACAACTTTAGAACCTTCTGCTAGAATTCTTTCCTTCAGCTTCATCAGTTGTTTCTCCCACCTCAATAGCTTAAAGGGATCCATATCATAAATTCTCCTACATTAACAAAATAAAAACAAAAGCACCATAGAGAGTGATAAGTTTTAAGCGCAATTGGTCTTCTGATGGTTAGGGGTGGTCATAGTTTTAAAGCGCTCAGATTGAGCCAAATAACTTACAATAGACTGAAGTATTAAAAATAGTCCACATGAGAAGGAGTCAGTGTATCTAAACAAATCAACTACTGGCATTACTGACCTCTTCATTTTCAAATACAGGAGACAACAACTCTAGTTTGTACAGTGTATCACCATTGTATTTAATGTTTCACAAAAACATTTTTGGAATTCAGGATATTACCAGTTTACCACCAAATTTTCTATTAAATATATATATATATATAATTTACAACCTTAGAAATCACTATAAAGATCACAGTTTTCAATGAAAACCCAGATCTTGCCATAAAATCAAATTCAAAACCAGAAAACCAACATTATTGCCTCAGATTAAAGTGATTGTAACCAAAATTCCCCAAATCAAACCCCTAATTAGGCTATATTTGAACCTTTCTTGCTAAAAATGTCATTTAGGCTATATTTGAAACTTTCTTGCTCAAAATGTCCCTATAGCTAAGTAACTTGTCATTTTTCAATGATTTCAAGTCATATCTACCTTAAACTAAGTAAATTAAGGATGTAATACATGTTTGATTTGGTTAACAACATAGAAAATGGGTGGGAGAGAAGTCATTTAGGCTATATTTGAACTTTTTTTTGCTCAAAATGTCCCTATAGCTAAGTAACTTGTCCTTTTTCAATGATTTCAAGTCATATCTACCTTAAACTAAGTATATTAAGGATGTAATATATGTTTGATTTGGTTAAAAACATAGAAAATGGGTGAGAGAGAAGTCATTTAGGCTATAATTTGAACTTTGCTCAAAATGTCCCTATAGCTAAGTAACTTGTCCTTTTTCAATGATTTCAAGTCATATCCACCTTAAAAGTAAGAGGCCGTTTGATTGGGGTTAATAATCCCTTTGTTGATGTTTGTTTGTCACATTTAATCATTTCCTTTACCCATTTTTATTTTTGACTTCACCCAAAATCCCTCTACATTGATTCCCCACCCCCCCTAGACTTTGCCATTCCCTTTCCCTAGCCACCATTACACCACCATGCCAACAACAGCCACCACCCTTCCACCCTACCCCCACCGCACAGCCACCGCCGAGCCACCTTGCGGCCCCTACCCCAGTCATCGCCGCTCCCCCGCCACTCGCCGCACCACCCTGTTCGCACCTCGAAACCTCGTCGCAGCACCCTCGTTCACACCTCCCTCGTCACACCTTCCCTGAACCCTAGTCGCAACACCCATTTCGCACCTTGAAACCCTCGTCGCACCACCCTCGTTCGCAGTTTTCGCACCTCCCTCGTTCGCACCGCCGCCTCGTCGTACCTCTCCAACCCTCATTGCAGCTCCCTCATCGCTCCTCCCCTGTTTGCACCGCCGATAATTAGGGTTTTTGTGGGGTTTCAGATGATGGATAATTAGGGATTATGAGTGGGTGGAGGTTTTCCGGGGAGGGGAGGGTTGGTGGAGGTGCGGCGGCTCTGAGGGTCGCCGAAAATGTGGTGGCTGAGCGGTGGGATAGATGGAGATGTGGGAAAGTGAAGGAAAAGGGGGTTTTGTGGTGGTGTTGGTGGTGGTGATTCCTTTAGCTTTTGTAAAACAAACAACATGCTATATGGAATGGATTTCATTCCATTCCCTTTGAATCCCTTTGAAACCAAACGGCCCCTAAGTATATTAAGGATGTTATGAATCACATACATTTGATTTGATTAAAAAAAATAGAAAATGGATGAGAAAGAAGTCATTTTAGGTTATATTTGAACTTTTTTTTGCTCAAAATGTCCCTATAACTAAGTAACTTGTCCCTTTTCAATGATTTCAAGTCATATCTACCTTAAACTAAGTATATTAAGGATGTTATGAGTGGCATACATTTGATTTGTTTAAAATAATAGAAAATGGGTGAGATAGAAATTATTTAGGCTATATTTGAACCTTTTTTCTCTATAACTAAGTAACTTGTCTTTTTTCAATGATTTCAAGTCATATCTACCTTAAACTAAGTATATTAAGGATGTTATGAGTGGCATACGTTTGATTTGTTTAAAATAATAGAAAATAGGTGAGATAGAAATCATTTAGGCTATATTTGAACCTTTTTTCTCTATAACTAAGTAACTTGTCTTTTTTCAATGATTTCAAGTCATATCTACCTTAAACTAAGTATATTAAGGATATTATGAGTGATATATGTTTGATTTGGTAAAAAATCATAGAAGTCATTTAGGCTATAGTTAAACCTTTTTTGCTCAAAATGTCCCTAACTTATCCTTTTTCAATGATTTAAAGTCATATCTACCTTAAACTAAGTATATTAAGGATGTTATGAGTGATATATGTTTGATTTGGTTAAAAACATAGAAAGTGTGTGAGATAGAAGTCATAACTAATATTGTTCTACCACTTAGTGACTTATTTGATATTTTATTATGTCATATTTAATTTGTAACTACATTTTAAGAAGGATTATTGTCCAAGAAATAAGATCAATGTGATTCGAGAACAATGGACTAATTATTGTTAGGAACTTAGGATAGATAACTTTTTGTATGTGTTGAACTTAGGTAAAAAGTATATGACAAATGTTCACGTAGATATTTATCAATTTTTAATTATTTAATTTAAAATATTTTGCATAATCATTATATATAGAAATAAATCGAAAAATATCCATATTACAAACGAAATGTTGCCGAAATGTCCAAAAAAAAAAAAACCACTATTTGTAACGGACATAGCTTTTGCCAGTTATAAATAAGTATTATTCGTACGGACATAAAATATGTCATTTACGAATAAGTGGTTATACTTTAAGGGTGGGTGAAATGCCCGTTACAAATAACCACTTATTCACAACGGGCAGTGAGTGTTACGAATAGCAGGTTATTCGTAACAGCCGCACTCGTAAGGCCTTCTGCCTGTTACGAGTGGGCTGTGTTTGCCCGTTACGAATGGGAAATTTTCCACTAGTGGATGAAAGGCACCACATATCCACTGAATCCGTAATCCAACCTCTTCTGCAAAAAATCGAGGAGAACATACCAAAAAAGTCTTCAATTCAATGCTACGAGCCTACGATCAACGTCAATCGAACCGAATCGCTTCGAAAATCGATTAAAACCAAAGGCCAATTCTAAGTCTGTTGCAAGAAGAGTGATTAAAACAACACACATCACAAAATGTAAACACAAAAATCCAAAACATATCACAAAAATTATCGTTCAAATTATCAAAGAAAAAAGATTCAAATTCATGTGACATAAGGGCCCACCAACTTAAATGATGATAATCAAGTTAACACAATTTTCATGATTAATCAGGAAGTAATTGGCAACATATTTCATCATCCAAATTAGCAAAACCTTTTTTATAGCAACATCTTAAGATAGTAATACACAAGAACAATATTATGCTAAAAATTATCACATGACAAATTTTTCGATCATACCCACAGATAATTTTTCGTCAAAAATCAACTGAAAACGGCAAAACCTTTTTATCATAAGAGAGTTATTAGGGCGACCTGTCTTTCAGCGTACGAAAGTAGGATTTGAATCTTTGTGCTAGCCCAAACATGCGAAGGGTGCCCCCTGTATGCAGCATCAACACCTTTTCTCCTTTGTCTGGTTGCTCCTGGCTTAACTGAACAGCTAGCTCCCATGCTGCCAATGGGTATATTGGATCGATAGGTATCCCTGATTCATTAGCTACTTGTTGACATGCCTTGATTTCTCCCTCCAAGACATTGCCAAACATGCAATGAGTGAGCCTATTGGCTTAGCCAGATATCAAATGGTGATACTGCAAGACGAAAGAGAGTGTAAAAAGGAGGGGACAAAAGCACAAAACACAAAAGTATGGAGGGAATTATGAGGATGATATGACTATATCACTAATGAACATAAAATTAATTCAGCTAAGGAAAAATTAGTTCTAACTCTTCTAAGTGATGAAAGCATGAAACAATTACTCAATTAGTGCTACTAATCTTAAAATTCACCGGAGAGTAATTGAGTAACTGTCAACTCACTTTCTTGGAGTTTTGTGATTGACCCACTGAATGAGGTCATCCTCCAACTCGTAGTTGCAAAGTTCGGCTGGCGCATATCTTTTAAAATCTGAAATCAGACAATTCTCCTGATTCTTGTATCTGACGTATGCATCAGCTAGCATTACAGCAGTTACCTACCACGGCAGCCTGATTAATATCGACAGCATAATTCACATGCTTCAATAAAAATAAAAATATAAATAAATAAACACAACATATTAAAACAGAAATTTGAACCATACCCACGAATTAAGGCTCCAAGGGCAAAACCAATTGATGTTGTCCCAGAGCCCGCATCAATTACAAAGTTATATGGCCTCTTTTTCCCTAGTATATGGCTTTCGGATAAGTACCCCAGTAGGCTAATGATCCCTGCAAAAATCAAAACAGATATAAGCAGTCCCTAAATCACTATTGTCAAAAGGTTAAAAAAACATAAAAATAAAAAATTATGTACAATTGACATTTTAATTCAAACAAATTAAGTATAAAGTAGAAGGGTGACAAAAAGTGAGACGTCATTTATATAAATCATCCCGAATGAGTATTTCTAAAAATACCTATGTTACCTGGAGTCCTAGACTGTTCACTTAACCTCAATTACCGATGTTGGATCATCAACACTACAACATGACTACATGAGTACATGACTATGGAAAGTCAGCACTTCGTTTAGGACCAAGAGCATGGATTTTTTATTTCATCAATTAATGGAGTTTGACACTTGTCAAATTACCTAAACATCACAGAGCACTTTTGGCAGAGATTGAACAACAAGTGCAGGAAACAAAGGTCACCCCTGCAGAAGTAAGTGAACAGCTGACGAAAAGTGAAAACTAAGAGAAGGCATTGACAATGATAATGAATTTCATTGCTGAGAAATAGAAAAATGAGGACCTCAACAGCACTTGGCAGAAAGAGGTAGCAGAAGTGGGAAGTAAAGAGTTGAAGAGGAGATCAAGGAAAGTGTGCAAATACTGAATTAAGAATGATATGTTCAAGTAATTAAGAAGCGGGGAGTAACCAGTTTTAAAATGCAGAAGCCTTCGTACAAATCAAGCTTTGAATCAAAACTCTTCACCAATATTTAAAAAATTAATAACTAATTATAAAACCCATCAAATAACTCAAATTTGTTCCAAATGCAGATTTATCACTACAAAAACAACCAGTTCATCAATGAAACCCAAAAAAGCACTCATCACTCACAAGGGAAAAAAATAAATCAAAAATATTGCAAAAAAAAAAACACATTAAATCCAGCAATTTATTAAATGATGATCATTTTATCCCTTTTCTAGAACAATGAGATAAAGCATAAATCAGATAAATGTCTGTGTAGATGATTCAAGCATATAGTTCTGAAGCATATGTCTGAGCTACTTTGAGCAAAACTGAGTTAAGCTCAGTTCTCAAGGCCTCAAGCTCAGGTCTGAGCTATCACCCAATGGAGACGAATTGGTGAAAAGCTATACAGAACAAGGTGTTACTTTCTATATCAAGAGACTATCTCATACAATATTTTTCCATAAACTATACCTGCATGTTTAACATCTACCTCTGTCCGATTATATTAATACTAATTGTCAAATTGTAAAATCTTCGACTTTTGCTTATCAAACAGGAACTACTCCTCTGTTACATATTATGTGCAACATTTGAAATTTATTATCTCTTACATTTAATTCCCAAAAGTTTCACATAATATGGAGGTAGTAAGATTTTGATTAAATGCAGACAAGGTATGCTCAGTATTCAAATAAAGCATATAACAGATTAAAAATATACAAGCCATTGGAAAAGGAACTCACATTCATCTGCACGTCAACAACTGCATCCGACACTTCAGCTCTTGAATTGAATACCAGCCTGGATCCTCTTCCTATAAATCAATATAATAATGCATTAGACGACCATATTGAGTTCTTAATATAAATTGAATTCTGCTGCATACTATGGCGTAGGAAAGTAGGCAAGTTGAAACCTCTAAAATCTTCACAAATAGGCGCATGGCTTCTGCAGGCACCATGTTTCCTAGACCACTCCAGCTATACACATGAAAAACAGAGAACAGTATAAAAGTGCATTAGTTAAGAGGATGAACATAACCTAATCTTCTACATGGTCTTCCAGGTAGCAAAAACAAATGTCAGTATCAACACGATGTATTACTAAATTATCAGAACCATGTGCAATTCAAGAATAAAGTATAGATGTTTTATTATCGATGTTGCATGTAAATCAAAAGGATATAGGATAAGACAATAAGACATATCTAGGACAAACTTTTCCATTTGCTTAGCTCAACAGGACTCCAAGAACTTGATTTCGGAATGCTGCATGGTCCAACAGTACCCTGCAACCAAAACAGATCATAATTAATATCAAAATTGAACCCTCGCCAAAGCCAAGGTAATCAACAACCGGAAACTCAAGGAAAAAATCCAAACCAAACTAAGATACATAATCAACCTAAAAGCAGATCACACTAAATCACAAAGACCTTGCCAATGTTCACAAGCAACCATATCTCCACTTTCCACATTTGCTAATGGCTTCAAGTATTATCAGATTTGGGAAAAGGTTAAGATTTAAGTAAAATTCTCAACTTACACTATAAGCCTACACAGATTCGTTCCACTCAATGTTGAAGGATAGGAAAGCATTAGGCCACTCCTTACCAACACTGTCCCAAAAAAATACCATGACAAGGACAACTATATGTAACTTCACAAAAGATCCAGTCTTTCGTATGTTTCTTAGTACACTTAGTCTATAAACACAAATGAAGTAATGCTATTTGAAATGAACCCATTTTGTGTTCATCTTAAACTTTGTGACAAGCTCCCTTTAACTTCGAAATTGAAAGAGTGCTCTAAAATATAAAATAAAAGACCATTTGCAGCTTATGGCAGAACATAAAAGTAGTTGACCATTTGGCCAATAGTTTGAATTTCAATGCATGGCTTCAAAATGAAACTAACTTGAGTTTTATTGTAGTGAAAAGATCCAAGGTATTTTCTTGTGTACTGACAAGATTGTCTTAAGATAAAGGAAATTTTCATTGAATTAAAATGAATGAAAGCATGTATCTATAGTGGATTTTTACTGAAGAAATAATACAAGTTAGTTACACTAAATATCATTGAAAGTCATCCTCACAAGTATTTTTGGATAGAACTAAATTGACAGAAGCACCTATTAGCTTAAGGTTGTCTCCATTGTGTTGTTATTTACTGTTGAAAGAAAACTCTGGACAATAGCAATCAAATTTAAGGCAACATAACATTTTCCCTAGAACAGCAGATCAATTGAGCATCAATACAATTTATTAGAGAAAAGATAGCTAATAAGCTGCTTCAAAGGAGGAAAAATTACTCATAAGCTGCTTTAATGGAGTAATTAAAGGGGAAACAGAGCGTAAATGTGAAAAACTTAAAATAAAAAAATCCAAATAAAATATACCACAAAATCAAAGAATTAGAAAAAACTCACATGTGCGAGCAAATCGATCAAGAGGTCCCGACATTTCTCAGATATTTCGAATCAAATTTTTACGAGCACTTTACCATCACCGGAGCTTGCATTCTGAAGGAAAAAAAAATAGACAATCTCCCCAATCTTAACTAATTAAAACTGATGTAGACATTCTATACCATATTTTACCCTCGATTTATAGCTATTTTTGTATGATTTCTAAGCTCTACGGAGCTATTTCTCGCTAATATCCTTCTTCTAGTGTGGCTTGGTCTATTTGATTGATTTTTGTAGGCATATGAAGACTTTCGGATGAAATGGAGCATTTGGAGTGATTATGAGCATGCCACGACATTTTGAGGTGGATTGGAGAGCTTTATAAAGAGATTTGCAAGTCATGAGAAGTGTATTGGAGTGTTAGATGATGATTGATGATAATGCTACATGGTCGTGTACCCTTAACTACACGGTCATGCGAAGGTTTCAAGTTCGAGTGTTTGCTACACGGTCGTGTACCACGAGCTACACGGTCGTGTGATTCCATCTCCGTATGAAGTCCGCCTACACGCTCATGTACCTCTCAGCTACACGACCGTGTACGTATATGATGAAATTTGAAGATCAAGTATGGTCAGCTACACGGCCGTGTACGTGTGCGCAGGAGATTTATTTTATTTATTATTTTATGTTTATTTTTAGGAAAGTATAAATAGGGGTTTTAACCCTATTTTAAAACATCTAGTTTTTATTATAACTTTTTCCATTCTACGTTGTTTTGGAGAGAACACATAGAACTCCATTGAAGCATTCATCTTAATTCAATTTCAAGTATTTCTCTTTCATCTTTAATCTCTTTAATTTTCTATTGTTATTATGTTTTCTTTAATTATTTGTCTTGTTATTTCTATTATCATGTGTGAGTAGTTTCATAATCTAGGGTTAGGTTGAACCCTAATATGGATTGATGTGTTATTTGATTCCCAATTCCCAATTTAATTAATTTGTAATTCCTCTTTGTTAAGGTTGGTTTTATTATCAATGATTAACTAGAAATAGTATTGTTGAATGTGATTAGGTTTACAACGAAAGTTGATTCTTAATTGATTTTAGAACCCTAATTAAAAGTTGGAGCTTTTATGCATGAAAATAGCTAATTGTTCTTGCTAGGACTTATAGGATGTCGTTCTCAATGTCTTTAATATGTATGATTCCATGAAAATAGGTATGATTGCATGTTAGGGAAGCTATTAGTTGATCGAAAGAAACTCTTAGTATTGTTTTAGGGAGCATCTGTCCTGTGGAATGTTTATTGATTTAATTGAGGGAAAGGGATTGTTCTATTGCATTGATTCATGTTAGTGGGGATACTTAATCTTAGATGTTTTTAGTTCTTGATTAATTCCATAGTATTATTATTCATTGCTTATTAGTTGATATTGTTCTTAGTTATTAATTCTCACTTATTTGATTTGGTTACTTGCTTAGTAGTTACTTGAGTCTAATTAATTAGCTGAACTATAGTCTCTTGGGATCCGACCCTTACTTGCCCGTCTACATAGTAGTGGTCTTGTTAGGTTATTTTTGTTAGGTACGCGACACGCCTATCAAAAACCAAAAAAGGCAGAAAAATCAAATAATTTAAAAACCTTACACCTCAAAAATCTAGATCATAGAAATAAGGGAGAAATTGTAACCAGATTTGACGGTGCTCATTAACATGTTTTAAGTACAATAACATAATTAACTCAATTAACAACAACTACAGACGTACTTATTGGGAAATTAGTTATCATGAATTTACAACGATTAAAGATCCTTACGAAATATATTAATCTTAGAAATAATAAATTTACAAAAAAAGTAAGTATTTGCTTACTTTTTCTATCATCCATCTCGAATGATTCTTTGCTGACTTCGACTCCAAAGGTCAAATATGCCAATCCGGGAATTGTTCAACATGAAATTTAGGAAACCCAGCAAAATGAAAAAAAGCAGAAGATAATACGGAGTTGTTGCGAAAAAATTATAAACTGAGGAAATAATTAGGGTTTAACAAAATCAAAAGATCAAATCTACGACTAACTACAAAGTGAGTCTTGAGATCTTGAATGAAACAACGAAAAGATGAAGATGCAGTTGGCCTCTCGGGTTCATCCCTGTCTGATGGTAAGAGGTGAATTGTATGATTGCATGATACTTATCCTGAAACACAATTTCGTCTTCTCTTTCAATTCAATTTCTTAGGTCCTACCAAAATTCAGAACCACCGCAGGACATCAATTAATTCAACAAATGCAACAAGAACAAACCTCAACCAAAAGTTCAATCAATCAAAAAAATCAAAAAATAAACAATAAATTGATATCTATGACAGGACCTTCTCATGAATCTCATCCTTCTATAGTCTATACTTAGCAAAATTCTCACAATTTTTTATCCAAATTCCCCAAAACAAACCAAATTAACAATGATGCATCTCTGGAAACAAGGAAAGAACCGAACTTCACGAAATTGAAACCCTAACAAAACAGTGATCAAAATTCAATTCCGAAAATATCACAATCAAACAAATTAGGAAAAAAAGAAAGAAAAATGCCAAAATTCTAAAACTGAGAATTGGGAATATGAAAAGTAAATACGGAGTAATCAATATCAATTTAAAGTAAATCAATTAACCTTACACAAGCAAAAACGGCCACTTTGGTTTTTGAAATGCCAGACGGCAGCACCAACAACACCACCAATAAATCAGACTCCATAGACACCAAATCAATGCAATGATGATCATTTCAACTTTTCAATTGCCAAACGGGAAGCTCGACAAACACCAACCATAACGCATCACAAAAGGCAAGAAAGAAAACAAAAAAGAAGCCATTAAAGGCACGCGCCAGGGAACTTAAGAAAGGAAGAGAAAGAAGCAAGTTGAGAAAGAAACCTCTGAAGAAAAAAAACGAAACTTCAAAATGACCCCGGACAATCAACTTTAACTTGCCCCAAATCATAATTCTCTTTCCAGCACAATAAAACTTCCACTATTTTGACAAAGTTGCACTAATGATCGAGCAAAAATGAGGTGCCAACGAGTCATTTTACACTCTCTGCTCCATAAAAATTGTAAAAGTCTAAAGTTTTTTACCAAAAAGTTGCAATTATTATAAAGCTGAGAAAAGATTTGAAATAATGTCAAGTGCTTATAAATTCAAATTATCTCAAAATCTTACAGTTCTCCCAACTACACCTGCCCAAATAAAATATGATATATTTTCCAAAAATTATATATAGAGTAATAAACATAGTTGTAGTAGATTCAACAAACAAAATGCCCAATGAAGATCTACAAAAAAAAAAAAAAAAAAAAAAAAATGTTTATGACTTGATTCGCAATTATAGTGCTTAGTACATAACATGGTTTTTAGGGCCATCAAACAGGTTGAAAACATGCAACCATTGTTTGCAGAATTCAAAACTTGGCTGCCAAGTTGACATCCTAGGCGACTGTAGAACCATGAGCTCGAGAGCGTAAAGCATAAGGCTCAGACATTTGCTTCATACGAAATCCATGGGTTGGATGCTTAATGGTGTCAAGTGACTCAAGTCGACAAAAATCACAGCGGCTAGATTTACCTGTGGACAAATAATTTACTTCGTAATTGAAGTTCATAACGAAATGTAAACATAACTAGTAATTTGAAGAATAAAGGCCAAAAATCTCAAACTTAACGATACGACAAAGAGGTTAGCAAACATTATAAGAGCAAAAACTAGAGCAGATATAAACCAATATTTTACATGCTCAACTAGAGGCTAATAAATTTGCAACCTGCACTTTCTCGATTTAAAATTAAACATGCTATTGATGCGGCATTGTAAAATATTAATTTTATTTGTCCGGAATCTCATTTTGTTCACATGTTAGCCCTCCTGCCCACCAACTACAAACCTAGAAGCATATCATGAGCGATGAAGGCCAATTAAGATGCACGAATCTCAAACACAATCAATATGTTACATACTTAACTAGCGATGGTAACAGATTTTAATACTACACTTTCCCAATCTAAAATGAGACCCATCAACACAAATTGACACGATGTCTTGCACACCCACTAGTAGAAAAAATCAAATGCTGCAATCATATTGCAGGTATCAGCAAATATGTAACCTACAACAGCCTAAGAATCTAAGATGCTGAACAGGAAAAATTCGGAAGTTTGAGGGCAGAAAGAAGCTTCTTCTTACCTTTAAGGATATGACAGGCATTGACAACCCAGCGACCTGTTTCATGAAAAAACTCCACAAAGAAGAGCTTGGCGGAAGAATTGTCATTCCCATCAAGAGCTTAGCCGTGAAGTTTAGATGCATCCACATTGGAAAATGGCTGAAAATTGAGCTATCCAAGGGCTCAACAAGTTCATAGTTGGTACGCTGCAAATAACACATGGAAATTTTGACAAGAATGAAATAGATGACACAAGAAAAAGACTAGAAGCATGAAAAAAAGGAGGCTAAGCTAAGTACGTGTAATAGAAAGAATTTACATACATGTCTCTTGTTGTAGTATTCCAGTGCTATTTGGGAGAATTCAAGATTTTGACGACGATAGGCCTCTGTGTAGTCCTCTTGCGGATAACTTAAAATTAGGAAGTAGATATACAGGTACAGAATTAACAGAGAAACATTAGTACCTATAATATTAGCGTAAACTTAATATAATCATAAGAGAGGTGATAATCTGAGAGCTTTGAAGGTGTATCCTATCCGTGTATGACAAATATATTGTATAACCAAACAAAAAGGTTAAATAACTCACATTGAAATAAAAGAGGAAATGAACTCAAAATTAGAGTTTCTAATTAACATAAATTTTAAATTATATTATGTTACGAGTAAACACTTAACATAGTTGTAACTAGAATATGGGAAGTCCAGTCATGTCCTGTCCTTACTTGTAAAATCCCTAATATCAAAATTTTAATACTTGATAATCATGACGCGTTATTTTTGGTTAGGGCAGAAACAATCATCAGGATAAGCAAGGTTATAGGAATGAATCATGATGCGTTTGCGTTAGGTTAGGGAAGAAACAATCATTGGATAAGCAGGGTTATACGAATGAATCATGATGCGTTTGCGTTAGGTTAGGGCAGAAACAATCATCGGGATAAGCAAGGTTATACGAATGAATGGCTACTCCACTAAAGTCAAGCATTATTACTCATGAACAGAACCAGCCATTAGCCATTGCTAAGCTATGAGCTATTCCACTAAAGTCCTTTATTATAAGCTAAAAAAACACATTAATGATAAACGAGATAACTTACACATAGTCCTCTGGTACACCAGGATAAGGATCAGTTACATCACGAAAACCACCGTCGTCGTCTTCAATTGGACTGACCCAAAAAAAAAAAAAAAAAAAAAAAATCAAAATCACTGGATGATTTTATTAGAATAATTCAATTATACAAAAAAGAATTAAATTAACCTGGACCCTGTATTCATCTGATTTTTCAGCGCCCTGGACCCTGTATCCTTCTGATTCATCTTCATCCTCGTTAATTGAATTGAATTACAAACCCTAAACTCGTATAAAAAAATTTAAATCGTTCTTAAAATTTAACATAAGATAATCTCAATTTCAATAGAGCAAATTATGCAGCTAAATCATCAGAAAATCGCTCGAGGAAGAAGACCGCCATTGACATGCCTTGCTACTGGGTTCGTTGTTTCGCGTTTTCCCCGATTTGCTCTCCTCTGATATATATAAGCCGTATTGTACATCTTTTTTCTTTGTCATACGAGTATGTCATATGTATGGGCCTTAAACATTTGGGCTTCTGATGTTTCTTACTATTGATATAGATTAGACTTCTTAGTAGCCCATCTAATCTATTCAAGTTCAATGAAAATTATTACCACATCTCGTCAAAACAAAAAAAACAAAAAAAAAATAATTAATTACCATCTCTGTATCATATTATTTGTGAGATATAAAAAATTTTAAAGTTGCAATATAGCAGATATAATAGATTATAAATTTCTTAGGGTGGATAAATATTGTAAACTTGTTTTCTTAACTTTTGACATTTCCTCCTTTTTCCCATCCAACTTTTTTTATCCTTTTCTTGGTCACAAAACCCCTTCCCATTTGCTCAATATAATTTAGGGTTCTTATTTGTTCAAGAATTGGGGAAAAGTGATATGTTATGGATAAAATTAAAATGCAACAAAAACTAATAAAGATCAAGAAAGATAAATTAACTTTGATTATACTACATATAAGAAATCAGAAAACTACAAGAGAAAAGGATAAAATTTACTGAAGCTCCAAAGACGAGTATAATCTATATGTATAGTTTAGTATTTAAAAACTATAACCAAGAAACTAAGAAAGACACATGTCCCCATTCATTCTATTACACTTCTCTAACCACAGTGCCACATGTCATCTTATACTATTAATTTTTTATTACACCATTTTTTAAAATTCTTTTATTAAACTTATACTTCATCTTTCATACACACTTCATCTCTTCATCTTCTTCTCTTCCCTTTAATTTAACCTTTTCCTATTCTCTCTTTAATTTTAGCACTTCCACCTTCTATCTAAGCCTCTTTTTTCGATTATACCCTATAATGACTTACTGATATTTCCTCATTTATCTCACAATACAATTTTATATGAATAACCCGTGCATTGCACGGGCCAGTAGGCTAGTTACTAATAATAAGCAAACCAGTCTTGAAATCCTCGAAAAAAAATTAGTCTACAACAAAATAAGAGACCAAGTGGTTATTACCCGCATGTATTAGAAGTTGGTTTAGTTATGTTAATATTATGTTGATAATATTGTATATTTGGATATATATTCTTTAGGAGTTTTAGGCAAGTTAAGTTTCCTAATGTATTATACTATATATGTCTTTGTGGATATTTTTGAGTTTAACATGGTATCACAACCTCTCTACTTTCTAGAGATTTTTTTCGATCCTGGTTTGTTTGTCCCATTCGTAATTTTTCTTCTTTATTTTTCTGCAAATTTGTGAGATTAGGGCTTAGATTTTTTTAAAAAAAAATTCCACATAATTGGGTGTAGTTGCAATTACAGTCTTTATTCCCTAATTTATGCTATTGTGCTGCTCTCGATTGGTCGAGGTTCGATGTGTGGTGCGCTGTGGTGTTTGTTGTGCGTGCTTGAGGTGCGTTGTTGTCTGCTGTTGTGTGATGGACAGGTGCTTGTGCGCAAGTGCAGTGTGTGGTGATTCGAATGCGATTTTCGGTTCGGGTACGGTAATAGAGCAAATTATTTCTAATGAAAATAGTTCGTTTACGACTTTGAATTTGAGTGGGAGTTCGACGGAAAATCTTGGTCGTGGTCAACGTAAGAAACGTCCACCTTCGTGGATACGTCATTATGTCACAAATACATACATTACGAGAAATATAGACCCCACTTCTTCGTCAACTGTCACTGACTGGGTAAAGTCGTATCCCCTAATCAAAAATAATTACCTAAATCCTCTAACTAAAGTAGATAGGGAAGTAGGGTCGATCTCCACAGGGAAACAAGTCTTTTTACTCCTAATTAATTATTATAATCTAAATTATCTAAGTAACCAATATTTATATTCGAATAAGAAACTAAACTACTAAGATTGAGAATAGAGAGAAAACAATATATAAGAGGATCTAGGGTATAGGTTCACCAATAAATAATACTCCAGGGTAAAACATAGTAATCAATCATTGACATTGCATAAATAACATGATTAACAGGCTCTCGCAATTTATTAATCAACATAGATCTAACAGGCTCTCGCAATTTACTAGATCTAAGTTCCTATTGAAAATAGCCTTTAATATCAAATTAACATCTGCTCGATTCATCAATTCAATATTGCTATACTTTTACAAGCCGCAATTGTAAAACGTTAAAACAATTCAATAAGAAATTATCATGCAATACCAATAATCAATAATAGTCAATCATCAATGCATCAATTAACCAGATTGTAAAGGGCTTTCGCTACGTATTACAATCACACGTATTAAAACTACTCATCTCTAATCAATAATAGTCAATCATCAATGCATCAATTAATACCATTAATTTACCGGTATTAAATCTCATCTCTCGAATCTCGACTTAACCATTTATAAATTAATCTGCCTATTGAAACTAGACCTAAACATTAATTCTCATCTGTCGAATCTCGAATCAATGTTGTCAAACTCATGCATAAAAGATAGGCCTAATCTAGTCACAGAGCATTAAATCAATCAATAGGAAATTAATCTAGCATTGATAATTAACAACAATAAATTACCCCTTCATATTATTTTTGGATCCCCATAAACCCTAGAAATAAAACTACTCACACATAATTAAATCTAAACTAATCAAAGTAATAAAGCAAGACATGATAAAAAAGAATAAAGTAAATAACTAAGATTAAGGGAAGAGAAATCGTTACCAAAATAAATCTGGAATTAAGAGTAGAATTAACAACAAAGGTTTAAGAGAAAAGAAATCTAAGAGAATAATTAAGAGAGTAAAGAAAGAGTAAAAAGAAGAAGAAGAGATACTAAAATCGTATTACGGGGGAGTATTTATACTCCGTACCAAATCCTAAATTAAAACAAATTAAAACTACGTTAAACGTCTCCTAAGAAATACACGCGCCCGGTCGGGCGAGGCACCGCCCGATCGGGCGCGCCTTTTTGCTCATAATACAAATCTCGTGCCCGGCCGGGCGCGTCACCGGGCGCCAGCCAAAGCTTCTCTCGCCCGGCCGGGCGCCAGCCTTTTTGGCCGGGCTGCTCATTTGGGCCACTATTTGGACTACAATTGGGCTCCAACTCTTCGGGCCAATCTGAATTTCCTCTCCAGTCTTGAATACTCGGTCCAAATGCCCCGGTATCACCTATACCGAGCCCTTAATCACCGGTTCGATGGCTCTAACCGGCCCTAGGCTATAAACTCTGGTCGTGCTTCCCCAATGCTCGTGATTGCTCCAAAATATCTCGGGAAAATACTCCAAAAGCATAAATCCCTGCAAAAGTCAACCAAATCTACGAAAACACTAGAAAACACCAATTAGTAATAAAAGTGGCTCTAAAGAGCCAAAAACACTACTAATTATGACCAAGGGACGGGGGTAAAATACTATATAAAATAGACACATTAGTCACCCCTTCACAATCTCATTCTTTAAGTATGCCTTTCCTATAGCTTGTCATGTTGAATATAATAATTTTTCTTTGAGACATAGGTGTTTTAAGATGGCAATTACGAAGGGAAAGGAACCGTATTTATTTAAAGAGGCGGTTAAATGTGACGGTTGGCGCAAGGCGATGCAAGATGAGATTGATGCCTTAGAGTGAAATGGTACGTGGACCGTTGAGGATCTTCCTCCCAACAAGAAAGCGATTGGTAGTGGTTATGGGTATATAAAATAAAATATACCGACAAGTCTAAAGTGGAGCGTTTGAATGCGCGTTCAATTGTTCATGGCAATCTACATGTTGAAGGTGTCGACTATCATGAAACATTTGCTCCTATTGCTAAGATGGGTACGGTATGTCTTTTTCTTCCTATTGTTGTTTCTTTGAATTGGGAATTGCATAAGATGAATGTTCATAATGCTTTTCTTCAAGGTGATTTGGATAAGGAGGTTTATATGCATTTTCCGCTGGGCTATGTCCTCCAGTTCAGAGGAAAGTTTGCAAGTTGAGAAAGTCTCTATCTTTATGGTTTGAAACAAGCTCCGCGTTAATGGTTCGCTACGTTATCAAGCGTTTTGCGACACTTTGGTTTTAAACCATCTTATGCTGATAATTCTCTATTTAGTTATGTTCTCATTGCATGTGCTTGTCTATGTGGACGACTTGATTATTGCAAGTTCTTCTCATAATGCTATTGTTCATTTCAAAGCATATTTGCACAGATGCTTCTATATGAAGGATTTAGGCGTTCTTAAATTCTTCTATATAATGCTATTGTTCGTTTCAAACCATTTGAAACTCCATTTTTGTTACACAAAAGAAATGAATATAGATAGATATACATTGGATAAAGCAAACAAGAAACTGATCGAACAGTCATAATTCATCCACCTGACTTGGTTTTCTGTCTCCTTAGAACTCAAGGTTATAGGGGTACGATCCTATTGAACATATCCAGTTCAAGTAAGGCCGTATCCTATTATCTGCTTGTCTTGGTTTATAACACAGTATTTTGTTTGTATCTGACCAATGTGGGACTTTTGTCAATTCAATTAATAACATGATTTTACATTATTTAATGCCTTTTCTACTTTCTTTGATTTGTTTTAGATGCATAATTTTCTAAATGACGAAGTTTCAAATTAGATGCATCACTTTTCATTTTAGTAAATATATTCTCTCTATCTCCATCTAAAATTTGTCTATAAGTCCGTGTTTTACAAAATACGAGTAATACATCTCATATGAAACGGAGGAAGTATTTAAAATTTGGCATCTCTTCTAAGTGGTACATTTTTGTAATGCAAAGTTTATGCATCATTCGCGCTGAACATAATGTTTTGTTGAGATTTTTTATTTCATTCATGTTTATGTTCTATGCTTCAAACAATTGATAATGTAAGAAATAAAGTGCGAAAAAGCCGTATAACCTCCACACAACTCATAGCCTATATAAAAGAACATAACCAATGACATCTAAACTTTATTGCCTTAATATAGTCAAATGATATCAAATTAAGTTACAATCTTAATAATTCATAATACTGGTAGACAACAATTGACAACTATCTATCATAATATTAAGTACTCGAACTCCGAATAGCTCTCGTAATCAGTTTTAAAATGGAGTAGAACCTATGTACCCTCCGAACAAGTCATTGCCTAAATAAAAGCATATGAAAGCATCTGAAGTGGCTGCTTCAATCTGTTTCTGGGATAATGTGGTAACACCCCAGTTACTCAGAGCTGTAGCTGTAAAACTATCCATCAAATGCTTCTTCACATCAGAAAAACACAGCTCTTTCACTAAATCCAGGAGACCATACCCTTTATACACTTCTTTCTCCTTGATAGCCGAGGCCAACTGGCCTAAATCAACAGCGTTCCTACACTTGATCCCGTAATCCCTCTCCAACGCCTCAAGACAGTGCCTGATCCCGACACCCACAAAGGATAACCCTCGGAGTTGGAGAAAGTTGGACAGTGAGCAAGGCGCTGTTTTCAGTTGCAGCAACTGGATGATCAGACAACTGGTGCCATAACAAAGCTTCAATATTGCAACTCTTTCTGAAACTTGGTGGTTACCTCCAACGCCATCAGCACTAGAGGACGGTCTAAACTCTTTCTCAACACCCAAACCTACAACACATTTACAAGTATTACCGCGTACATTTTGGCTTATGCTGACAAGCAATTCCCTTAGACTTTGATCAAGCTGGGCTATGGTTTTTACTATTGTGGTTTTTACAACTCTGCTTTCTAGTCCAACCTTGCAAGTTATCGACATATTTGTTCCGTGATAATTGTTCCTAGAACCAGTATATGAGAAGGTATCAAAGGAAAAAAGAGATGTAGAAAAAATAGGAGGAGAAAGAGAGTAGAAAGTATCAAGTTAACTAGAAAGTAACCAACTTTTTCACTCCACTAAGTAAAATACTTTCAATAATTGTACTTTCATGGCCGAAAGATTTGAACATAAAACACAGTTCTCATAGCCTTACCCCACCACCACCTACAAATTTGATGGCGCTAAGTTTTCTATCACAAATGTTACTTTGTATTTGTGGGAGGTGTGATAAAAATGATAAATTCAACTTGTGTAATAATAAGATCAAGAAATACCATCAGGTAAAACTACTAGTTAGCGAAAATCACATCCAAATCGTAACACATACATTGTATTATTCGTATAATCAAGAGTTCAGAACTACTAATCTTAAATTACCTGTTACTTCGTAATACATAGATTAAGCAAACCATCGGTCTAACCCATATACACCATACAAACAAAGCATAGACGAAAATCACCCTTCCAACCACAGGAAGTATTAGTGCAGCAGAACAGATAAGCTTAGAAGGCACCGTAAGTAGCAGCTTTAATATGTTGTTTAGTGCAGCAGCACCCCAGCTACCCCAAGCGCATGTGCTCTACTTCGTATTACACAATACACAAATTATACAGTATCACACATTGCTAGCCAAGTCCAGCAGACAAAATGATCTATGTTTATCCTACACTTGATCGTATTCAACGCTTCAAGTTAGTGCTTTACTAACATCAACAAAGGACATCTCTTGGAGTTGGAGAAACTAGGAGACAGAACAAGTAGATTTTTACACGGAGAGCCGTTTGTGCATTAAAAGAAAATCATGGCACAGTTATATGACTATATCACCACATTTTTTTCACTCTAACCTTGTGCATCTGAGACATAAACTACGTAATAACATTTTTCCCCAGACTTCTAGTAGAGTTTATGCAGGTATCAAGTCACTAAACACAACCAGTATTTCTACTCTATTAACCTAATTAACTGTCCATCCAAAAAATTTGCCTCAACTCAACGCCCAAAACAAAAAAGATCGCGTAACAAGTGTACTGTTATTGTGTTGGGAATCTGAGTTATTGAATTGTAGAAATAATTAGAATCTTGCATTATAGAAGTATGATTCAATATTTCCGTATTTCCTGAAGATTTAATTAAGCTTCTGGAATCCAATGCATCTACTGTAATCAAGACTTGAGTAGCTTAGTCAAACCGTATTTTAAATATCATTCGTTTCTACCTACGCTCCTTTTTAATCAATTCCGTACCACAACAATTGACAGTTTCTGATACCAATTCAATCTAACTCGTCACCTTACTCATTTGTGTACACCTGTACATTAACATTCGAGGGACAGATTGAGCATTTGGCAAAACATCGATAACAGAAATGTGGTAGGAGTAGCAAAGAGTACGCTAGTATGAAGTAAAGAGCTGGGCTATCGCACAAAATTGTTCGCTTTTGTGGAATTCAAAGAGCATTTCATACATAATACGGAGCAACATCAAAAGAATATTCGTCCCACAGGGAAAAAAAATCAACAAACATTTGTCTGTAGGTATAACTTTAATGTATCAATATAACAATATTAATAAGCGAAGATCAAAGCTCAGATGCATATTCATTAAGATCATGTCATAAGGTGGTCATGTACACAATAGAATATTCTCCAATAGTCGATATAAAAATTCAACAATACTATCTACCAAGTATTATTACAAGACCTGCAACAATTACTAATCCAAATAAAGCCAACAAAATTAAAGGAGCAAAACAGGCAACCACAAAATACCTACACAGCTTAAACCACGCCAAAAATGTATACCTGTAATAACTGCACAAACTATGTTAAGTCAGCAACACTGTAAAACTACCTGGACAGACATCAAGCACCCAGCACAAGCCAGCACATTGCAACAAAGTCACCAAGATCAACAGAGGAGACGTTTTCAATCAACTCCCTGGAATTATAATACCTTAAAAAGCAGCCAAACTCATAGGTATGATCAAAATGTAAGCACCCTTTTTTATGGTCAGTTTGGGACACAACTATGTCTACCTGGATACCACTAGTTCATCTTCTCTAAATTGCCTTGAAAATGAGAAGTTGAAAAGCTTGTGCTGCATATACATTATAGAAGCACTAGATTCAACCAAGCTAACTATGCCTAGTCTAGAGCACTCAAAGATAGTGTGATAAACTAGAATGAAAGCACAAGTTACCTAAATAAAAGGTCCAGACTCTATGACTGCCTTCAGATTCTTAACATCTTCTTAACCAGAAAGCAGCAGGTGAGATGTGCTTGCTTTATATAGCCTACAAAATGATATCCTATTTCAGTTTTCAGGCTCATCAACAAAAACTACCTCCCAATGTGAACCCAGCTCACGAAAAAACCACAAGCAAAATATAAGATACAACTAAATCGACACACAGCAGGGGCAAGGATGTAAAGAATGCTAATCAAGAAATCTGAAAAACCCACAATCACAAAAGAGAGGAAAAAAAAAAACACATTTTGGGTCTAAATATCTTTTCTTTCATGCTTCTTGTGTTGTCCACTCTTCAAGTAGCTTAAGAGACCTAGTACCAAAAACCAAACCAAGAATAAAAGGAAAAAGATTTCTAAGTTCATCGGGGTTTAACAAGAAGCAACAGATGTTCCACTAATTGGAGGTTAAGCAATCTAACACCATAATTTCTAGAAAACATATAAGCTAATAGAAATGGAGCCAGAGATAAACATATTAAGATTAAGAATTCATGACTAGAAAAGGCTCCTCACAAGTTCTTAATACTTTCTTTTACTACCTTTGAATCTAAGCTTATACAAAAAACTTTACAGGAAAGGGCCTACTAGCATAGAATGATAATTTTGGTTTTTAGAGTCCTAAACATCTTCCTCCATTCCTCTGATGAGCTGTTTGGCAAGGAAAAGAAAAGGCAACATCTCTAAGCACTAAAATTGCTAGCCCGTTGACATAGTTCCACACATTATCAATTTCATCCCAATAGCACAGTGAATGTGCATAATTTACTCTCTTTTCTTCGAGAACACACACCAAGACACCAAGTTATGATTCAGGATGGAAAAAGAAAGGAAACAGAAGGCAGAGAGGAGCCGATGATAGCAGGAAACCACGAGTAATATACATAGAGGAAAAAAAAAACTTTGGACATCATAACATTTCTCTAAGGAAATCCAGCTTCAAAAAAGCACAGAAGAAAATGAGTTACTCCAAAGAGGGGACCTGTAATTGCTAATAAACAAAACAAAAGATATGAAGAGATTAATATTAGAAAAAAAAAAAAAGAGGTTGAGTCAAGATTAGAATTTAGACTGCGGAGACAAACCCTCACAGAATGGGAAATCACAATGAAATGACCAAAATAACTTAACTACAGCAAACAGTTTTTTTTTATTTTTTTTAAAAGGGAACTAGGAGCCTAGGATTTGAGTTTGCTGCCAATTACTACAGCAGAATATGCTTCTTGTAATGGATTTGTACCATAAAAGCTGGTATTAGAAGTTAGCTGAGTTAATAAACTCAAATCCAGGTAGATACAATTCTTTCAGATTTCTGAGTAGATAACTTCAATGGCAGGCAGATTCAAAACACTGAATTTCAGAAGCAGAAGAAGGGCAGAGATCAAGCTATTGTGTCTAATGGACAATTCAGGAACATGACACTTACAAGGCAACATGATCTCAAATCAAGCATTATGACATGGATCAGGCCTACATGAGTAGAAAAGGGAATATAAACATTCCCCACAGCATTTACAAGCTTTAAATTCCGAGAACTATATCTCAGAATCTCAAATTCTCAGATCTTAAGCTGACAATCTGACATTGACTGACATGGAAGAGCATAAGAGGACATGAAAAGCAGATGCAGTTTCTGAACGAATATTATAGCAAAAAATAAACCTGAGAAGCTATATAGTAGGAGGAATGGAGGAAAAGCATATGAACACCAGAACATGCAACACTGGTTTGATTATTATGTTCAGTAGAAGAAAAACCTTTCAGTCAGAAACAATATGTTATTTATGGAAACTGCAAGAGTATAGATGGATAGCACAAAGTCAAGAAAGGATTGAAGGATCCTAACTAAAGCAAGGCAGCCCGCAAAAGATGAGTAGACTAAGTAGCCATGAGATCTAAGCTCCATCTAGACAGATCTGTGTGCGAATCCTCTGGCACAATATCTTGATTGGCATTTTTGATGGAGACAAACTGGTGGAATATTCTAAAAAGGAGAACTGATGGAATAGCCTAGAGAAAGTGTATAGAGAATAACACCCTTATAGTCCAGTTTCAACTTTTCTACAAAGAAAACACTTAAGTAGCCATAATGAATGCCTGAATTAAATTTTCAGCTGAACGCTTCTGCTCAGGTGTGCCAGATATATGTGCCACACGGTCTCCACGAGAAGACTTTGGATCAGAAATCTCTATTACTGCTCCAGATATCTAGAAGACCAAAAAAACAAGCGAAATTCCAAAGAATGTTAGATACTTAAAGCCTCATCATTCGAAACAACACAAATAGGAAAGGACTCACAGAAAAAGAAAGAGAGCTTAAGATCAGCAAACACAAATCAAAAAAAAAAAAAAAAACCTTCACTCCATACATATAGTCCACAAATTCAAAGTTCAGTTTCATGTTGGAAAGTAAATGTCTAGAGCTGATTAAATTTCTTTAAAAAAATCTCACTCAAACTTCAATTTGATGAGTTAGTGGACATAACAAAACCATAGCTCTTCTATTCGTTATAGAAATAAGATAAGCTGAGTTTAATTGATGAGCGGATGAGGTACTCAGGTCCTTAAGCTTATATCTGGCCCTATCAGAAAATAAAGGTACAGAACTACTCAATTACTCATAATTTCAAAAGCTCGTCTTGTAATAAACTAATAACATAATCAAGCCAAGAAAAGAAAATAAGAGAATATGCAATGGTTGAGTGAGCATGGGCTCAGCAGTGCCAAATCAGTTAAAGCTTCAACTGTCTGAAGTTACGATCATAGACATAAGTTGAGTAGTCAATCTAGTGAATCTTAAGCAGAGATCAGTAGTACATAGCTTGACTCAGTCATTAACAGCCATAAAAAACACATTTTGAGCGCATAGACTAGTAATAAGCAGCTACGTAAAGATAAGGTTATCAATAGGAATGAAACCTCTCAAAGCTCAGCTATCCACCCAGATATGTCAGCATGTGTTTCAACAATGTATACACTAATGACACATGAGCAAAACCAAAATGGAAAATCTCACATCAAATCGGAAAACAGAATGTACCTGACGAATATTGGAAAGATTAGCCCCGCTTTTTCCAATAACTTTACTTACTGCACTAGCGGGAATCATTATCTCCAGAGTAGAGGATTGCAGCAATCTGTTCCATGCCATAACCAGAATAGAAAACAATCAACACAGGCAAAAGGTTTAGCTAGAAATGAAAATTGGGTTTTTAAGCAAATAATAATAATCATACCCTCCATAAAGCTTGGATGAATACGAGGATCCATATCCATCATCTCCCATCTGGAATGTACAAAATCAAGAATAAAATTACTCGACATAGAAGAATAAAAACAAAGACCTAAATCCAGCCTCCAGCCAACATATATTTTGACTGTTAAGTAAAACTGTAAACTATTGTGTGTGTGTGTGTGTATATATATATATATATATATATATTCAACTAAACAACCCAGAATCAAAGGGAAAAAGAAAAAAAAAAAAAACCATGGAAAAATTTGTAAGTGCTAAGTGAGGGGAGGAGGTAGTCTTGAGAAAATAACTTAGAAATTATTTCATAAAATCTATATCTTCGATTAGATGATTAGATATGCAAGGGGAACATAATAAACAATATTAAATAAACCTTTAAAATCCTTTGTTTCTGCAACCAAACCCCAGATATCTACAAGAGAATAAAGGGAAGGAGACACAACAACTCATACAACATCAATATTAAATGATCGGCAAAATGAGGAAGTAGGCAGCGGCGAATTTAGAAATATAATCAAGTGGGGCCAAAATACTTTTGTTTAAAATCTATTAGGATCAAGTGATCAAATTTTGATAGAAAATATGACATTCAAAATTTTACACTTGAAAATTTTTATTTAGCAAATTTAAGTGGGGTCAAAGGACCCCACTTAGGACAATGTGGCTCCACCACAGGAAGTAGCTATTGTGCGGCGTGAACACCATACCCCATACTGAGAATTCAAACCAGAATTCCAGAGGGAAGCACGTAATCCAACATAAAGATGGGATTTGTGCTACACCATAGCCATAACAATCATAAATCAACACATTAGAACCCATAAGCTTCAAGCCAACATTATAAGGAGGTTCTCTTTTATACATAGATCAGAATATCAGATCAGTAACAAACACAGATCATTGCAGCTAAGGGGAAGGTACAGTTAAAGAGTGAATTTAACATACCGACAATGATCCATATTTGTAATGGCTACTAGATGAATACATGCCAATATTGCCAACCCCACCTCCAGACTCAGTTCTTGGTTCATAACCCAAAGGGTTGACTGGAGGAACAGTTTGTAAAACAGGAGGCAGTGAAAATCCACTGCTACCAGGGTATAAAGAATCAGGAGCAACAGAAGGATTGCTAGCACCAGCCTTATCTTTCAGAGCATCATCACGGAGCCTAAGAATAATTTGTATAAGTGCATCTCTGACATTTTTAACTTCTCCAGACACCTAACATGATATAAGAAGTAACAAAAATTAACTCAGCTACAAGGAATAGTTTTAAAAACTTAAGAATTATAGGATTCGTACCTCAACATATTCATCTCCTTCATCAGCACACTTGGGATTGTCTACTTTTGAAATCCGGATATCAGCCCTGGTCCTTTTCCTAATCTCATTGATTATTGAACCGCTCTTCCCTATAATGCACCCAATATTTCTAGATGGAATAAGAAGGCTCATGGTAACATTTTCAGCATCTTCATTGATCTTTTCTTGAAGTAATAGGACAGCTTCAATTGCCTTTGATTGTAGATCATCCGATGACTGCCATGAAACAGCAATTTTATCACAAGAGTTCCATAATACAAATTTTAAAAATATATTATTAAAATTTAACCAATACTTAGCAAGAAGTCTTACGGTAATAATTGACAATTCCCGTACATACAATACAAAGAGCATATACACTCATGTCAGCCAATACAGGATAAATGTAATTTTTAAGAAGGACAACAGCAATGACCAAGCAAGGCTTGGCTTGGTGGAAAGGTTTTAATCTCGCAACCATGAGTTTTGAAATCACACTCACAAGGGGGAACGTCATATTATAATATTTTTTTACCTTATCTATAGTAATATATAAAGTGAAAAGGGGTTTTGGGTGATAAATTTTTCTTTTCCCAAAATACCCCTATCATCTTTAATTTTCTATATAAAATAAAAAAATAAAAAAAACTACCTTTATTATTTTATTTTTTTTTTACAAAAAAAAACTACCATCAATTAAAAAATAAAAAAATAAAAACTACCATCTTCTATATAAAAAAAAATTAAAAGCTACCTTAATTAAAATAAAATAAAATAAAATAAAAAACTACATTACTATCCTTTTTTTAGAGAAGTCATATCCTTCTATTGCCTCCATAATTTCATCAATTTTTAAACTCACTAATACTTTTTTAATTAGGAATTTTTTTTTTTTTTTGGAAGACTTTTTTTTTAATTAGAATTAGGTAGATAATATTTCATGAAAAAAAGGGAGAAATGAGACACATAAATTTCTTATAATGCACACGCAATATGGGTGTGTCTCATAGCTTGTACAGATAATTAAAAAGCATATCTACTTTAAAAAATTTAAGTTTGTCTTTCAAGACTAGAATAACAGTTGCAAAGTGGAAAGAGGGAGGGAGGGGGGACTGTTAAATTATGACAATTTTGTATCAATTTAATGGAGGCCACTGAACTTATATGCACCCAAAAGAGGGGGGGTGGGGGGAATCAGCCATTCAACTCTACATTTATATCCTCATACACACTAACGAACTAAAAAAATGATTTGATAAGAAGGAACCTAAGAAAGCATCAATGATAAATATCCACACAATACCACAGGGGAAAAAATCCACATTCCAGAAATGCAGTGATGATGATTCAAAAAACTTACGAAAAGGTATATACCAAATATTATCCCTTCCATTCATTCATTACTACTAATCAAACTAATTGATTATTAATTTATTCAAAAAAAAACAAAAACTAATTCATAGGTAATAGTTTCTAGGTGGCATGTGCTGTCAAGAGTACAACAGCAGGAAGAAACCAAAATGCAAGGCAAAATAAAAAACACAGTGGGAGTCAGCCATTCAACTCTACATTTATATCCTCTTAAACACTAACGAACTAAAAAAGTGATTTGATAAGAAGGAACCTAACAAAGCATCAATGGTAAATATCCACACAATACCAAAGAGCTTTTAGCTTTGTGGGGGAAAAAACCCACATTCCAGAAATGCAATGATGAATTGATGATGATTCAAAAAGCTTAAGAAAAGCTATATACCAAATATTATCCCTTTCATTCATTCATTACTACTAAACAAACTAATTGATTGTTAATTTCTTCAAAAAAAAAAAAACCTAATTCATAGGTAATAGTTCCTAGGTGGCATGTCAAGAGTACAACAGAAGGAAGAAACCAAAATGCAGGGCAAAATAAAAATCACAGTGGAAACAGGGTAGTAACAGAGAAGATTAGAGAGAAGACATATGTTAGTTGTAGTAATAAAACAGAAGTCATACCTCAGTTGAAGTTACAGTAATCAAACATTCACTGCACTTATCTCGGGTAGCTTTAGTATCATCAACCTCAATGTGTGTACCACTGGCCTGTCTTACACTTTTGATAGTACACCCTCCTCTCCCAATGACACGCCCAATCTTATCAGAAGGACATAAAACCCGTATTGTCAGCTCCTCAGACCGAGAGGCCCCATTATAACCAGGGACAACAACAGACCACATGCCTCCTGAATCAGCATAGCCTGGAACAGAAAGTTCTGGTGCATGAGCATCCATTAGAGAAGCAGACCTAGAAGGAGCTATGGGATCAGTATAAAATCCGCTGGCAGGATAAACAGGCATGTCAGCAGGAATAATGATGCTTGGTGCAACCTCGGGCACACTAGTTTCAAGGGAAATTTCTTCTTTAGGAGCAAACTTATACATGATTGCAGAAACAGCAAACAGCGCACTTTTAACAGCCTCAGAATCTCCTGAAATCTGATTAAAGACAGAGATTTAACAAAAGCAAAAGATTGACATCAAGTTACAGAAGTGTTTTCCAATATGAAGAGATAAGTTGAAAACACCTTAGATATCAAAAAGCCAGTAGAAAGAGCAATAACGATAGTGAGCACTCTGCCCGAGCTATTCAAACTTTAGAGCTGTTAAAAAACAACTCTTGGCATGAAATTTACAAATACAAGAATTAAATCTACATGCCATATTGGCTACTCAAATTACAATTGCTATAGCCAGTTCAACAAACTTTGGACAACCTGCTTATAGCAACACAAGCAACAAGATTACAACATCAATTGATGATAATCACCAATTCAACACTGTAGAGAGGCAAGGTTATCCTTACTGTGCATAAAGATTACAAATACTAATTTCCTTTATTTTACCTTTAAAAAAAACAACTTGCAAAAGATGGCAAACTAAGAAGCTGCATAAGAAAATTTGAAAATAATTCACAAGTATACATGCTGCTGCACAATGATAAGATTAATGCAAAGGGATGCACCTCATGCAAGAACTTGTAAGCTAAGAACTACACATAACATAAACTTATTCCAAAGAGCGACTGACCTGAACAAAATTGTCAAAATCCATAGCACACGAATGACTCGGGTCCGTATCATTTTTACGAGTGACCCTAATATTAGCCCTTGTATTGCTTCTCAATTTCTTTATAGTGGTCCCCGACTTGCCAATTACATTAGCAGATTGACTAGCTGGGACGAGAATGTTGCACTCTTCTATATCTTTTTGCCTCCTCTCAGAATCACCCAAGCTGGACAATGCATTAGCAATGGCAGCATGCATTCTAAGAAGAGCATCTTGAGCAGGGCAAAGGGGTGCATTATTGGTATACTCCTCATCAAATTCAATATCTAACTTCTCCTTTACATAACAATAGATAGTAATCACCCTTTCCTTGGCACCAGGAAATGGATCCACCACCTTCACCTTCGCTCTCGTCTCCTGTCTTATCGAATTTATCACCTTTCCAGCTTTACCGATCACACTACCGATAACCGTGTCAGGACACAGAATCCTGTATGCAATCAATTCATCACCACCCTTCTCCTCCTTATCAGTCCGTCTTCTCTGATTCTTACTATCCCCATAGTTTTCTCTCTGACCTCGATATCGCTTGCCCGTTTCACCCATATATTGACAATTATCTACAAAGGGAAATTTTGATTCAAATTTTAATACAATCCAACAACAGAACCATCAACCCTAGAATTATGCAGATTTAGTAGCCAATTTACTTCACTACATGCACATTTTATAAGTCAATTTTATTCACAGAAATGATAATTCCATGCAGATAATTACATTATATCAGGCTCTTTCACAGCATAAAACTTTAATCCATAATTTTAATCTTTTGCCTCAAAACCAACTATTCTTTCAATCAAATCTTATTTCTATCGATAATTCAATCGAAGCCCACATTGTGAAAATTAAGGCCAATGAATAAGTACCCATTTCATGATAATCAAGTAATCAACCATTGTTATAGGGATTTTATAGAATAACAATCAGCAAAAACTTGATTAAGAAAAACCGGATTCCACAACATCATTCCCCAAACTTGTAAAATTGAAACATACCTCAAGATATCCAAAATGATTTTTTTTTTAAAAAACTTTTGTTTCTACCCCAGAAATCGAAAAAAAATAATTTAATTATAAGTAGAATTCTAGAAATCTAACATAGAAGAAAAGCATAAAGAAACAGAATTTCTGTAAAAGGGATAGGAGTTACTAACCAGAAAGAGAGGAACTTTGGAGAAGAGAGAACACGAGGGCTTCAACTTGAAGGATATGCAAGGATCCTATGAAATCAAAAATTAAAATCCAAGACCATTAACAATATTACATACCAACAATACAAAGTAAGTCATCTTTACTTCGTCGGACTATGACATTCTTTTGGTTATGGCTCTACTTGGCTAGGCCCATATTGACCATATACGGTTTTGTTCGATTCATAAAGTTTGGTCTTTTAGTCATGTTCGACATAGCGTTTTATGTAGCAGTTAGTAATGTTTTTGATTTGATTAAAATGCTAGTTGGAAAATTTTTATTACAAATGGTTAGATCTAGCTCTAACATAAGAACAAGTGTTGTCTTGTTTTCATTGTCGACAAGCACCTGTATTTACACCTCTTTATTTAATTTTTACGAGAGGAAGAAATTAAATTAGGTCTTTTAGTTAATTCATTCATAGTTAGACATGTAAAGGTCCAGCACATGATCGAACCGACAATAATTAAAGTCCAATTGACCCATAACGAAAACCTGATTTACTTTGTTCAAAAAAAAAAAAAAATGATTTCCTTTCGTTGAGTCCAGGAGTTCGATATATGATTTTTATCTTCCACATATGGACCATAACTAGATTCAATAGTTTGTTTCCAAATATTATATTTAGAAACTGGTTGTAACTAGTTTCAATTTTCAATTTTTTTTAACCGAAACTTTTTTACTACCCAGTTATATTCCATCTTTTTAAAAACATTATTTTAAATAAGTTAGTGAACCCTAATGACTAGGTTGAATAATTAGTCACTAAAGCCAAATGAAAATCTCATGACCTAAATCTAAGGGGTCATTTATTAATATGGAAAGTAGAAATGCCTATAAAGTTACAATCTATGAGAATTATTGTACAAGATGATACCGGTGCCGATATGGTATAGGAAACTATTGGCTGAAATTTTTCCCCTATCCTATTCTATATCGGTATTCTTACCATATCGGCCTACTCTCGTTAGCCATTTGGAGAGCTCCTCCCAATCACATGGATATTCACCGCCCACTTGTTATGCCAGCTACGTGGACCGACACATGGCACCATCTTGGTTATCTTTCTATAAATACTACTCAAGCATAATTCACTTTTAAGCTATGTACGATTTCATCTCTCTAAACCCCTCTCTCTCTCTCATTTCCTTTCTTACTCATATCGACCAGACTTTAGTATTAGAGCGCTTATTCTCGGATAAATCCCCGGATTAGTTAATTCATGTTGACTATGCGGGTACCCACTTAGATGATAAACTTTTACCAACTCCATACATTAATACATTAATTACTGGAGCTCACCCAAAACAATTACATTCCATCATAAAATTAATGAAAACTGCTTAAAGTATTTGGTTAGCAATGGAGAAAGTAACTTTTGGTAGAAATTTCTATATGGCTTTTCTGGTAGTACTTGAGATTACAAAGACTCGTACTTCACCTTATGCAAAGATATGTACTTGCATGCTAAGGCACTTGTACTAGCAACATATGCATTAAAAAATTCCCACCTCCTCCAAACATATAGTACTCTCCACATATTACTATAACTCAATCATGTCTAAATATTCTTCATTGGACTCATGAAACCCATAAACTCTTTCAACTTTCTCTCTCCTCTTCCTCCCTCTCTAACCTCCAATTTTAATCATTTTAACTCCTTAATTCCAGCTTAATCTTATCTTTTGCCCATTTTTTTATAAAGCTTCTCACTTTATTTTATTCTTTGTTTTATATTCACTTTGTATGTTGTACACTTGTACTACTCATATTATCTCGTAGTACTCCCCTCTTCTTCCTATCAAATGAACGTACATCCACAATATTTACCTCATCCTTACCTTTTGGCTCTAATCAACTGCTCAATGAAGGTGCTTTTGATGATTTTTTAGCTCTTAAACCAAGATTAATTGGTTAGTTCATCTTCCTCTCTTGCCTTAAATTTGATTTATTCTCTTATATTATGTGACTTAGGTATAATATATGTTATTTTAATCTATTGTATTTGCTATACAATTCATTTGTCATACTACCATACTTGTATTTTTCCCAATCATATAAACTTTGCAACTAGTTTTAAAACATTGTTTTCATGCTTGGTACTAGGTAGTACATGTAATTATTTAGTAAGTATTGTACTTTTTTTATTAATCATGTCAATTAACCATTTGGTATCTTTTCGATTTTAAAATTAAAGATAAGAATAATCATTGTGTCACAGTTAACCTGACGCATATTATAAAAAGAAACAGACTTTAAAAGTCAAAACAATGATTGTACTTAAAGTATTCGAAACAACCCGTCTCTTTTTTAAGAATACAAGATTCATGAAAGAATCATGTTTTATGTTAATTATGATAGAGTTTTCTTCCTAACTATTTATTATAACGCGGTCTAGATGGTTATGATCCATTCTATTCATTGGTCATCCCTGATCGCAATCATATAAAAGCATCGATTATTTATGTATTATTTACTTTTATGTCTAACCCTCCTTTTGGAAATCCCCTCTACAATGAGGAAGATGACTTCTCTTTCCCATATCAACCACCAAGTGATGATCCCATTAATTTTCCACCTCTTATTGAAGATCAAACTACTTTGCCTAATACATCACCAATACCCATGTCAGAGTACCAAGATTTAAGCATATTTCTTGGTGAAGATCATTTAGAAGATTATACACTAATAGAACAATATGGTCCCAACATACAGGACCCAATTAATTGGGTTAGTCCAATTGAACAGGTTGGTCTTGAACAACATGTACAGCAGGGTACAGCAGCAGAGGGCTCATCTCAGGGGCATCATGAGATGCAATACTACTATCCCACTACGACGACAACGATGATGACAACGACAACGACAACGATGATTGATGATCAAACTGCTGCCCCCGCAGATGGGGGTGTTAGAGAAGGATCATCTAGTAAGAAACTTGATCACAATGCTAAGGAAAAAGTAAGGAGGATGAAGCTTAATGAAACATTTTTGGCACTTCGTTCTTTGCTCCCAGATTCTAGAAGAGCTAAGGTACTTTTTAACATTTTTTACATGCTATATTATTGTTTTTGTTGCTTGTATAAATAACTAAGCAGTTATCATTTGATTGATATATTCAATTAATACAAAGTAAAAGACAAGAATATCTCTGCCTCATGCACCCTTCAAAGTTCAAACATACAGTAAATCATATTTCAGCTAATTTAAAGTGGTCTTGTTTATAATTAAGTGTATTTTGTACATAAATCATCAAAACTTAGGTCTATTAATTCTGCTTGAAGATGGGAAGGATTTTAACCTAAGACACCAAATTAAATCACAACAATAGGACACATATATGATATTATACACCTATATATGGGTGACTTCATTAAGAGATTTTTTATGTTAGATCACTTAGATGATTTTAGGTTGTCCTTAATTATTGGTCTTTCAGAGATTATTTCTTTGTTATAAGTGTATGCAATGCTCAGTAATTAGGCTATTTTCTCCTTATCTTATTACAAGTAAGTTTCAGCCAAAAAAAAAAAGCAAGTTATTAGCACCATAAGTTCAGTTCAGCAGAGATAAGCCAAGGAAAGTTAGAGCCCGGAGAAAAGGCACCTAACAAGTACACCCAATTCGATACAAAAATACAAAAAGCCTACTTATGTATGTATTCTAATTACATAGATTTGATTGCAACCCAATACATAACCTGCTCCCTTGAAGCTCATTACAGCTAACAAACCGAAATAACTAACCCTATAACAAACCTTAATTGAGGTGAACTATGAAGTATTCCAATTCAACTTGAAAAACAAGGCAAACTTACAAAGACTTGAACCATGCTTTGCTTTCTTTACCAAAAAAAAAAGGAACAAACTCCTCATGATTTAAAAGGCAAAAGGTCTGCTTAGGGCTGCCTAAACATTTTCGATGAGCCCTCTTTCAACACAACAATTTCTTAAACATTGAGCTTGATTCCAGGCTGATAAGTGATAACTCATATTCATTAGCAAAGATGGCACAAAGCCACAAAGGCACAAAGTGAACCGAACCTTTCAAACATGCATGACTCGCAATAAAGGAGGTGGGCGATAATACAACAAGATCAGTTCAAGCATAATTTACCACTTTACCTACTACAATTCTACTATTTAAAGTTTATAATTGAGATTGTTTAAGAATAATTGTAAACTTAAGCCTCTCTAATCCCTGCCAGCACCAAAGGGGTCATATACACATATCTCTGAGAATGCGACTTTCTGAAGCACTTACAAGTGTAGATTATTAATTGCATCTCATAGGATACTCTGAGAATGATTATATAATTGCATCCTTCTTCCTGATTCTTATATGATGGGCATACTTGCTACTGCAACACACTTGTGTGCAGTGTACGACTCTTGATTAATTGACTGGCATGCACTTACTCTAATACATGGACAAATTTGCAGAAGAGGTGGAGTGGACCATATATAATTGATAGAGCCCTTGATTATGTCCCTCAGCTTCAAGCTGAGATAGAGAAGCTTACACTCGAGAAGAGCAACATGTTATCAGTGCTAGGGAAGAAGCAGCAACTTGTTGTAGGTAGCAGTGATGCTCATGATGCAAACAAAGATAAAAAGACACTAACAATCTCAATGAATGAAGTAAAAAGCGGTGAAGTGGTAGTACAAATATGTGAACAGAACAACAAAGATGGTATCTTGTCCACTTTGATTGAGAAATTAGAAGGTCAAGGCATCCATGTCCTAGGTGCCTCTTCGCAACGTGCTTGTGAAGACAGATCCTGCTTCCATCTTCATGTTCAAGTATGTTTTCTTTGCCTATCACAGACATACATTAAATCTAGTATGTCTACTGAATTACTAAGTAGAGAAAGTGCATGACTTGGGCTGCAAACTGCATGAAAAACTCAAGAGGTTTCAGTGATTAGAAGTGTGATTCCTTAACTAAGGTTGAGATCAGAGTTTGATATTATGATGCCTTTGTGCCTTCTCGCAGTCTCAGAAGGCCAGAAGCAAGAACAATTTCGTTCTTTTCACCTGAAAACCTCTAATATAAATTTATTTGTCTAACTTGTTAGCCCTTACATTGAACATTTGACCTTAGCTTGGATAGCCCTTATTTAAACTTATTGTTGAGCTTTGGAATTTATGAATTTTAAGGTTGTAACTAACTGATTTAGTATACATGAAATGCAACTTACTGTGCATTGCACCGGTCACATCTATACTCAGTTTAGCACACTTCAATGCCAAAGCTAAGGGTACTGAACTACTGATAATAGTTACAAATTTAAGGGTGAAAGATTAAGGTTTTTGGGAGCGAGTAAATACTTTTATTTCTTCATATCTTCTCAACATATATTTTATGCGTGCATTATGTATGATCATGCGCAATATGTATGAGCTATATGAAGCTACTCTATGTGAAACTATGCATATAATTACTGTGTTCAACTCTTGTGCAGATGGGAGAAAGCCCAGTTGAAGCTGATTATGTTGCAGTCTTACACAAGAAGATCATTTCCTGGTTGTCCTAGTATAGAGAAAGATATGCTTTATATGATGACTGATTAAGATTCACTAATTACGAAATTGAAGCCTGCCTCCTATTTTTCATAAAGGAGAAGAACTATGCAATTTTTTGGAAGACAAACTACAGGACATTTGAAAATCGCATGAAGAATCACATCCTCGTATATATGTGCATGCAATTTTTATGCTTCATTAACTTACTTGTAGTTAATTATGATTTCATTATATGTATACTTTGAGGGATTGTTTCTTATAGGCAACAATTTATCATTAGAAATTAGAATAGGATGATTTTTCCTACAATCTACAGTTCTATGGACTAGTGTTGTCTCTTTATGAATTATGATTGTTGAGTATCAATTTCAATTTTCAAACCCTTGAAACATGGGACACACAAGAGTCAAACGCGACAGTTTATAAAGTTATTGCACAAAATGTAGCACCATCCCAACAAAATTGTATCCAAAGGCCGTATCATTATTGAGCTTTTAAAATAAAAATTAACTCAGCAACAATACACACCATTACTTTAGATTTTTAGAACATAGCAACGTCCCAACAATCAAACAAAATTAAAATTTGATTCAGCAAACAAATACACACCATTATTATAAAACGTGGCTACAGTAAAAAGATACATTATTTGTTTATTACGTTACAAGTATCCTACTTAATCATTATCTCTTACATATATACCCATCACTGTCATTGCTTCCCAAATAGTTATTTTGTTTAAGAATTTCAATATCATCATCTCTAAGTACCGTAATTCTTCTTAACGTGATCCACAACACAAGATTCATATAAATCTTAAAACACGTCATACTTAGCCCACACCAAACAATTGCACCCTTATGAGTGTCATGCCCAGAAATTCAATCATAACAAGTCTTCTACAGTTCTACTCACTAAACTTGCACAAACTTTGGTCAACCTCATAGACTCATAGCACCCCACCCCACAAGAATACATACCAGCATACTGAATTGATCATCATCAACTCGAGCAGCTTTTCGAAAATGGAGTCACACCCTCCACCTTTCAACCCCAACCCATGGGACCCACTTCCACCACCACCACCACAACCTCCCAACTTCCAATGGGGGAATCCTGGATTTCCCGGCGACGGTTTTACTCAATTTCAACCCTTTCACCCTCCTCCCGATCACTCCTTCGCCGCCGCCGGAGGTGGTTTCTGTCAGCCGCCGCAGCCTCCGCCGCAGCCTCAGCCGAAACCCCATTTCTTAAAGAAGCGGAAATTCGGTAATTTCTTCAAATAAATTTGATGGGTACTAGTAGAACTACTTCAGTTTTTGTTAATTGTTTGATAAATTGTTGATTTTGTATGTTAATTGAACTGATTACAACTAGGTAGAACTATTTGCTAAGAAAAAAATCACAACTTTACTGGAATTAGGGTTTTGATGATTTTGTTGTGATAAGCTTGATATTGTCCACTGTGTCCACTGAATGGTATGTAACTTGCTATAATTATATACACTTGTGAATGATTAGATTTTGGTAGGAAAAGCTCGTTTCTTGATCAGGTAAGGCGGTTCGAGTTTGAAGCTCTTTCTTTGATGGTGTGAGATATGGTAGGTGATTTTATTGCTTTCTTTTTGATAGATAGAGTTGATGATGGCAGTTTTGTGAAGCTTTATGTTGGTGGGATTCCTCGAACTGCGACCCAAGATGAGGTATGTTACTGTGGTTTTATGAGCCTATTTGTTCATCTGATGAGCTGTGTCAAGTTCCACAATGTGTTTCATTATAAGGAGAATTATTTGATGCTTGTCAAAGTATGAATTCTTGCACATATTAACAAAATCCTTGTTATACAGAAAATTATAGGTCTAGAAGTCCCTATTATTCCTCGCTGTGATAGCTTTCCCTCGTGTTTTTGGTGTCGTTACTGGAAGCATCAACCAAAACCACTACAACAACAAAAATAAATGAATAACAATAGTTAGAAGAAGAAGAAGTAAATCTTAAAGGCTTTTGTCATTTGTGTTTACAGATTTTTGCAGCTGTTTATACAGAGTATGTGTTTTTCTTTCCAATCTTAATCAATCTATAAGTGTTCCTATACCCTGCAATTGCTCCTGAAGTGACCATGCCTCTATCATATTTAGTTTAATTTTACAACTCCATGCATCTCATGTAAAGGTCACCCTTGTCCTCTTGAGAAAGCAAAAAATGTCACTCCTTGACACCCTCCATCTCTTGGTTTTTGTTAACAAAAATATATGTATGGAGGAACAATGCAAACTTTGTAAACAAGACTACAGGTCACAAGGCTGGATATCAAGCATGTTGCTCCCTTTAATTAGCTGAGAAAGTCTTTTCTTCCTATGCGAATATGAAATTCATACTTCATAGTGTGCTACTTGAATAGAAATGTTTTGGACTTTTTTTGGCTTGCATTAACTGCTTATTTAGATTATTTTGGACATATATTCACTCACTGTATTCATCCCTTTTTTCTTGCTTACATGTGAGTTTTATGATCTTTTTTTGATGAAGATTACTCTGAGGTTTCATGATCCCTTTTATAGTATACTTGCTCTATCCGAGGTTTCACATAGTGTTTTGGCCTTTGTTCTTATATGTAGATTTTTTGCTTGTTTCAAGAGCATGGAAATGTCATGGAGGTTGTTCTTCTTCCTGATAAATGGACAGGTCAACAGCAAGGTATACACGTATGCAAAGAAATTGCTTTATGCTTTAGCATATTTGTTGACTGTGTAATTAGAGCTGTCAATTCTGGTAAACGGGACGGGTTTGGGTCGGGTAAGAGTGGGTCGGGTCAACTTGGGTTGGGTCAATTCAGATTAATTCCATAACCTATGCGGGTCGGGTTTGGGTTGGGTCATGCTAAAGTTGGGTCACGTCGGGTCATACTTCTTATCGG
The DNA here is from genome assembly GCF_948465745.1 of Chenopodium album. Lineage (NCBI taxonomy): Eukaryota > Viridiplantae > Streptophyta > Magnoliopsida > Caryophyllales > Amaranthaceae > Chenopodium > Chenopodium album. The sequence goes on along the minus strand of NC_137835.1, from coordinate 85,488,777 downwards.
GTTTGGGTCAGGTTAATAACAGGTCGGGTTACATTCGGGTCGGGTGAACAATAGGTCGGGTTACATTCGGGTCGGGTGAACAATAGGTCGGGTTTAATTCGGGTTTTCAAGGGTTAGGATAATTATCATTTTTATCAAGCTAATTATTTCCTTTGATTATAATATATATGGCAATATATTAGGGAACTATAGTCTATAATTTAGGAAGATAATTATCTCCTTTGACCATACAACAAATATATACTATATTTAACTCTTAAATTTGAGGATGATGCTCCTTTCTTTTGCTGGCTTGAACCAACTTGGTCTCCCAAGACAAAATGCTTTAATCTACAATAATAAGGTGGTCTAAATTGCATTTAGTGATTTAAAATCGGGTCGGGGAACAATTTGGGTTGAATTTAGGTCGGATCAATAACAATTCGTGTTAATTTCGAGTCGGGTTAGTAACAGATCGGGTTGAATTTTTGAGTTGGGTAAGTAATAGGTATGGTAAAATTCGGGTTGGGTCAATAATAATTCGGGTTGAATTTGGGTCAGGTCAATATCAAGTCAGGTTGATTTCGGATCGGGTTTGTAACAGGTTGGGTTAAATTCAAGTCAGGTAAGTAACAAGTCGGGTTAAATTCGGGTATTGACGGGTTAAAAAGGGTTTGGGTCAATTTCGGTTCAAGTCGGGTTTGGTGCAAGTTAATTAAATTGGCCGTTGTAAATCGGTGCAAGTTGTAAACCGGTAAATTGGTCGTTTAAAAGCAAATTGAATGGTTCCACACACCCAATTGGACTCCCGGAGGGTATTAGGGACCATGGTAAACATTTCAGCAATTTTTATTTCCGGGCGAAAAAAAGTCTAAAAAATCCAAAATTGAAGGCTTTTTGAGAAATTTTGAAGGTTTCGGGGCCCGGTGTCAAAAAGTCTTGAAATTCTATGTGATACATCTCAGGGTCATATACTCATATAATGCCATTTGGAACCATATATGATCATTATTTGTTGTCATAAATGTTCGTGGTAGGCTTGAATTAATGAAATCAGTGCAAGTTGTAAACCGGTAAATTGGTCGTTTAATGGCAAATTAGATGGTTCCACCCACCTAATTGGACTCCTGGAGGGTATTAGGGACCATGGTAAAATTTTCGAAAATTTTTTATATTCGGGCAAAAATAAGTAAAAAAATTTCAAAATTGAAAGCTAATATACATGCTTTTTGTGTAATTTTGGAGGTTTCGGGGCTCGGTGTCGAAAATCCTTAAGAATTAGGGGATACATCTCGGGGTCCTATAATGACGTTTAAAATTGTAAATGATCATTATATGTTGTCATAAATGTTCGTGTTAGGCTTGACTTAATGAAATCGGTGCATGTTGTAAACCGGTATATTGGCTGTTTAAAGGCAAATTGGATGGTTCCACCCATCCAATTGGCCTTTCGAAGCGTATTAGGGATCATGGTAAACATTTTGGCAATTTTTATTTTCGGCCGAAAAAAAGTCAAAAAATTCCAAATTTAAAGTCTAAAGATCCATGCTTGTTGAGAAATTTTGGAGATTTCGAGGCCCGGTGTCGAAAAGCCTTGAAATTTAAGGATTATATCTCGGGGTCATATAATGCCGGTTGGAACCATATTTGATCTTATTTGTTGTTATAAATGTTCGTGGTAAGCTTGAGTTAATGAAAACGGTGCAAGTTGTAAACTGGTAAATAGTTCATTTAAAGGCAAATTGGATGGTTCCTCCTGCACAATTGGACTCCCGAACGGTATTAAGGACCATGGTAAACATTTCGACAATTTTTATTTACGGGCGAATAAAATCTAAAAATACAAAAATTGAAGGCTAATATCCACGTTTTTTGAGAAATTTTGAAGTCTTCGGAGCCCAGTGTCTAAAAGTTTCGAAATTCTAGGGAATACATCTCGGGGTCATATAATTTCGTTTGGAACCATATGTGATCATTATTTGTTGTCATAAATGTTCGTTGTAGGCTTGAGTTGATGAAATCGGTACAAGTTGTAAACCGGTAAATTGGTCGTTTAAAGGCAAATTGGATGGTTCCACCTACCCTATTAGGCCCCCAGTGGGTATTAGGGATCATGGTAAACATTTTGACAATTTTAATATCCGGGCGAAATAAGTCAAAAAATTCCTAAATTGAGGGCTTAATATCCACGTTTTTTTAGAAAATTTGAAGGTTCCAGGCCCGATGTAGAAAAGCCTTTAGATTTTATTAGATACATCTTGGGGTCATATAATGACGTTTGAAACCATAACTGACCATTATATGTTGTCATGAATGTTCGTGGTAGGCTTGAGTTAATTAAATAAGTGCCCGTTGTAAACCGGTAAATTGGTCGTTTAAATGCAAATTTGATGGTTCCACCCACCTAATTGGATTACCGGAGGGTATTAGGAACCATGGTAAACATTTCGGCAATTTTTTTTTCCAGGTGAATAAAATTAAAAAAATTCCAAAATTGAAGGCTAATATTCACGCTTTTTGAGAAATTTTTTAGGTTTCGGGCCTAGTGTCGAAAAACTTTGAGATTTTAGGGGATACTTCTCGGGGTCATATAATGACGTTTGAAACCATAAATGATCATTATATAATGTCATAAATGTTTGTGGTAGGCTTGAATTAATGAAATCGATGCAAGTTGTAAACCGGTAGATTCACCATTTAAAGGTAAATTGGATGGTTCCACCCACCTAATTGGACTCTCGGAGGATATTAGGGATCATGGTAAACATTTCTGCAATTTTTATTTGGAGGCGAAAACAAGTCAAAAAGTTCCAAAATTTAAGACTAATATCCACGTTTTTTTGAGAAATTTTGGAGGTTTCGGAATCCGATGTCAAAAAGACTTGAGATTTAAGGGGATACATCTCGGGGTCATATAAGGCCATTTGAAACCATATGTGATCATTATATGTTGTCATAAATGTTCGTGGTAGGCTTGAGTTTATGAAATCGGTGCAAGTTGTAAACCGGTAAATTGGACGTTTAAAGGCAAATTGGATGGTTCCACCCATCCAATTGGACTCCCAGAGGGTATTAGGAACCATGGTAAACATTTCGGCAATTTTTATTTACGGGCGAAAAAATGTAAAAAAATTTCAAAATTGAAGGCATTATCCACGTTTTTTGAGAAATTTTGAAGGTTTCGGGCCCGATGTCGAAAAGCCTTTAGATTTTATTTGATACATCTCGGGGTCATATAATGACGTTTGAAACCATAAATGACCATTATATGTTGTCATGAATGTTCGTGGTAGGCTTGAGTTAATTAAATAAGTGCCCGTTGTAAATCGGTAAAGTGATCGTCTAAATGCAAATTGGATGGTTCCACCCACCTAATTGGACTACCGGATGGTATTAGGGACCATGGTAAACATTTTGACAATTTTTATTTCCGAGCGAAAAAAAGTCAAAAAATTCCAAAATTAAAGACTAATATCCACGCATTTTGCGAAATTTTGAAGGTTTCGGGACTCGGTGTCGAAAAGTCCTGAAATTCCATGGAATATATCTTGGTGTCATATAATGCCGTTTGGAACCTTATATGATTTTTATATGTTGTCAGAAATGTTCGTGGTAGGCTTGAGTTAATGAAATCGATTCAAGTTGTAAATCGGTAAATTTGTCGTTTAAAAGCAAATTGGATGGTTCCACCCACCCAATCCAATGAGACTCCCAAAGGGTATTAGGGACCATGGTAAATATTTCGTCAATTTTTATTTCCAGGGTAAAAAAGTAAAAAAATTCCAAAATTGAAAGCTAATATTCACGCTTTTTGAGAAATTTTGGAGGTTTCGGAACCCGTTGTAGAAAAGCCTTGCGATTTTAGAAGATACATCTCGAGGTTATATAATGTCGTTTGGAACCATATGTGATCGTTATATGTTGTCATAAATATTCGTGGTAGGCTTGAGTTTATGAAATCGGTGCAAGTTGTAAACCGGTAAATTGGTCGTTTAAAAGCAAATTGGTTAGTTCCACTCATCCAATTGGACTCCCAGAGGGTATTAGGAACCATGGTAAATATTTCGGCAATTTTTATTTTCGGGCGAAAAAAAGTAAATAAATCTCAAAATTGAAGGCTAATATCCACGTTTTTTTAGAAAATTTTGAGGTTTCGGAACCCGATGTCGAAAAGACTTGAGATTTAAGGGGATACATGTCGGGGTCATATAATGCCGTTTGGAACCATATGTGATCGTTATATGTTGTCATAAATGTTCGTAGTAGGCTTGAGTTTATGAAATCGGTGCAAGTTGTCAACCGGTAAAATGTTCGTTTAAAGGCAAATTGGATGGTTCTACCCATCCAATTGGACTCCCAGAGGGTATTAGGGACCATGGTAAACATTTCGGCAATTTTTATTTACTGGCGAAAAAAAGTAAAAAAAATTCAAAATTGAAGGTTAATATCCACTTTTTTTGAGAAATTTTAGAGGTTTTCGAACCGGATGTCGAAGAGACTTGAGATTTTAAGAAATATATCTCGGGGTCATATATGTCGTTTGGAACCATTTATGATCATTATTTGTTGTTATAAATGTTCGTGGTTGGCTTGAGTTAATGAAATCGGTGCAAGTGGTAAAACGGTAAATTGGCCGTTTAGAGGCAAATTGGTGGTCCCACTCCCCAATTGGACTACCGGTGGGTATTAGGGACCACGGTAAACATTTCTGTTTCAGGCGAAAAAAATTAAAAAATTTCCAAAATTGAAGACTAATATCCACGTAGTTTGAGAAAGTTTTTATGTTTCGGGGCCCGGTGTCGAAAAGCTTTGAGATTTTAGGGGATACATCTCGGGGCCATATAATACTATTTTAAACCATAAATGATCATTATATGTTGTCATAAATGTTCGTGGTAGGCTTGAGTTAATGTAATCGTGCAAGTTGTAGACCAGTAAATTGGCCGTTTGAAGGAAAATTGGATGGTTCCACCAAGTCAATTGGAGGGTATTAGGTACCATGGTAAACATTTTGGCAATTTTTATTTCCGAGCGAAAAAAGTCAAAAAATTTTAAAATTGAAGACTAATATCCACGCATTTTGCGAAATTTTGAAGGTTTGGAGACTCGGTGTCGAAAAGTCTTGAAATTCCAGGGAATACATGTTGGTGTCATACATTGTTGTTTGGAACCTTATATGATTATTATATGTTGTCATAAATGTTCGTGGTAGGCTTGAGTTAATGAAATCGGTGCAAGTTGTAAATCGGTAAATTTGTCGTTTATAGGCGAATTTGATGGTTCTACCCAATGGGACTCCCAGAGGGTATTAGGGACCATGGTAAATATTTTATTAATTTTTATTTTCGGGTGAAAAAAAGTGAAAAATTTCCAAAATTGAAGGCTAATATCCACGCTTTTTGAGAAATTTTGGAGGTTTCGTGGTCCGTTGTAGAAAAGCCTTAGATTTTAGGGGATACATGTCGGGGTCATATAATGTCGTTTGGAACTATATATGGTCATTATACGTTGTCATAAATGTTCGTAGTAGGCTTGAATTAATGAAATTGGTGCAAGTTGGAAATCAGTAAATTGGTCGTTTAAAGGAAAATTGTATGGTTCCACCTACCCAATTGGACTCTGGGAACGTATTATGGATCATAGTAAACATTTCCTCAATTTAAATTTCCGGACGAAAAAAGTAAAAAAATTCAAAAATTGAAGGCAAATATCCACGCTTTATGAGAAATTTGGAGTCTTCGGGACCCAGTATCTAAACGTCTTGAAATTCTAGGGAATACATCTTGGGGTCTTATAATGTCGTTTGGAACCATATATGATCACTATATGTTGTCAAAAATGTTCGTGGTAGGCTTGAGTTAATGAAATCGGTGCAAGTTGTAAACCAGTAAATTGGTCGTTTAAAGGCAAATTGGATGGTTCCACCTAGCCAATTGGACTCCCAGAGGGTATTAGGGACCATGGTAAAGATTTTGACAATTTTTATTTCCGAGCGAAAAAAGTCAAAAAATTCCAAAATTGAAGACTAATATCCACGCATTTTGCAAAATTTTGAAGGTTTCGGGACTCGGTGTCGAAAAGTCTTGAAATTCCACGGAATACATCTTGGTGTCATATAATGCCGTTTGGAAACTTATATGATTTTTATATGTTGTCATAAATGTTCGTGGTAGGCTTGAGTTAATGAAATCGGTTTAAGTTGTAAATCGGTAAATTTGTCGTTTAAAGGCAAATTGGATGGTTCTACCCACCCAATGGGACTCCCAAACTGTATTAGGGACCATGGTAAATATTTCGTCATTTTTTATTTCCGGGCAAAAAAAGTAAAAAAATTCCAAAATTGAAGGCTAATATCCACGCTTTTTGAGAAATTTTGTAGGTTTCGAGGCCCGTTGTAGAAAAGCCTTGCGATTTTAGGGGATACATCTCGGGGTCATATAATGTCGTTTGGAACCATATATGATCATTACATGTTGTCATAAATGTTCGTGGTAGGGCTGAATTAATGAAATCGGTTTAAGTTGTAAATCTGTAAATTGGTCGTTTAAAGGCAAATTGGATGGTTCCACCTACCCAATTTGTAACACCCCCGATTTACTAACCGAAAATAAACAAGAATTAAAGGAAAAATAAACAACCTTTAAATAAAATTGCGGAAGCATACACCTAAATCGGAGGTATCACCGCCACACTCAACAACCTGTCGAGTGTTAAGGCTTATAAATCCCAATAAATACAACCCAATAAATCTAGGTGGGCTATTTATACAACTTTACAAACTGGTTACAACATATTACTCGAAACACTTGAGCTCCTTTAGCTTACATTCACTTGATAAACCTGCTTAAAAAAATCTTGACTGCTCACCATTAAGGACAAATTCCAAAATAGATCGTCGCAGGGCCACCATAAGAAAAAGACATGGCCGCAAACACAAGTAGCAAAACAAAATAACACACACACGTCAGCAAAAGCTGAGTAATCATCACATATCAGAATATAGAGTATATTTGAATAATAGACAATACTAGCTCAATTAAACAATGTAGTTCGAAACTACATTATACATTGTACTCTGAAAAATAACCTTTATCAACTCAACCTCGAATAATAATCCTTTACTCAACTCATAACCAATAGTGTGCCATGCTCTTTGTTCTATACCTAGCCTTGGACATGGGTAATTCGAATAAAACCTAGAAGTATAAAAACTTGAATACTCCCAATAACCAGAAAACACCTTGAACCAGACCACATACGGGTCAATTCCCATTGTAGGGGGACCATAGAAAAATAAATAATAAAGATTGTACCTCATTCTTAACTCATGATCATTATCTCATTACCAACAAGCCAAGGACTAAGGTCTATAACGCCGAGCCTCAAACCAATAACAAAATAATAATCTCAACCTTTTTAATCTCATACATCGATCAAATAATCATAAACTTGATAATAAATAGTATCTCAATAATGGCACGAGTTCCCAAATAACATGACAATTGGATTCATAATATCTCAACTCCTAAAAAAAACACTAATAACCTGAATATAATCAAATCTCAACCCAAAAATAATACTCTGCATTAACAACCCTAAAACCTCGATAAAACAATACTCCCTATAACAATAACATTAAAAATCTCAGGAAAAAAAAAAAATAGAACAATCAATCAATACAACAATAATAACAAGACAATAACAAGACAATTAAATCAGATCATATCATAAAATTATATACATCAATCATAGCTATAAATTCAAGCATATAAATATCAAATCATACAATAATATAAAGCAATAATTATACAAACAATTCCAAAATTAAATCCGTGTAATTACACATAATAAATAATACAATCAAACATCTCCAAATTGATAAAGTGTGATTACATATAATAATTAATGTGATCAAACAACTCCAAAGGGTTGTGCGTGATTACCTTTCAATGAACTGCAATAGCATATACGAAGTATGATATAAGGGACGAAATAAATTGGCAATCTTGCAGTTCACGGCTTTGATTTCCCAAATATATTGTGCACCTTCTCTTTTAATCTTATAATACAAATACAATTAATACATATAATGATGGATATTAGAGAATAAAACAAAAAATTAATGAAGAAGAATCAAATAGAATTTTTTACAAAAATCAATTTTGGGTTTGGTTAACAAATCCCACGCATAAGAACGAAAACGGCTGCTTTCTTTCTTTTTTTTTTTTTTTTTTTCAATAACTTTATTAGGGTTTAAGAATAGTTTATATACGTTTAAAATTGTAGAGTCCTATTTAAATTAAAATAGGGTTTTAAACCTTTCCGAACTCTAAAATAAAAATATAAAAAAATATATAATATAAAATCATAAAAAATTGGGGTATTACACAATTGGAATCCGGGAGGGTATTATGGACCATGGTAAACATTTCGGCAATTTTAATTTCTGGACGAAAAAAATTAAAAAATTGAAGGCGAATATCCACGCTTTTTGAGAAATTTGGAGTCTTCGAGGCTCGGTGTCTAAAAGTCAATTCCAAAATTGAAGGTTAATTATCCACGCTTTTTGAGAAATTTCGAATGTTTCGGGGCCTGGTGTCGAAAAGCATTGAGATTTTAGGGGATACATCTCGAGGGTCATATAATGACGTTGGGATCCATATGTGATAATTATATGTTGTCATAAATGTTCATGGTAAGATTGAGTTAATGAAATCGGTGCAAGTTGTAAACCGGTAAATTGGTCGTTTAAAGGCAAATTGGATGGTTCCACCCAGCCAATTGGACTCCTAGAGGATATTAGGGACCATGGTAAACATTTCGGCCATTTTTATTTTCGGGTGAAAAAAAGTCAAAAAATTCCAAAAGTGAAGGTTAACATTAGAGCTGTCATTTCGGGTAAATGGGTCGGGATTGGGTCGGGTCAACTCGAGTCGGGTCAATTTGGGTTAATGCCGTAACCTATGCGGGTCGGGTTCGGGTTGGGTCATGCTTAAGTCGGGTCATAAATCTTATGGGGTTTGGGTCGGGTTTAGGTCGGGTTAACAACAAGTCGGTTTACATTTGGGTCGAGTGAACAATAGGTCGGGTTTAAATTCGGGTTTTTACGGTTTAAAACGGGTTTGGGTAATTCTCGGGTTCGAGTCGGGTTCGGTTCAAGTCAATAATTTGCGAGTTAGAATTAGGTCAGGTCATTCTCGGGTTTGTGTCGGGTTCGATTCAAGTCCAATAATTTGCTGGTTATAATTAGGTCGGGTCATTTTCAATTCGGGTCATTCTCGGGTTTAAGTCGGGTTCGGTTCAAGTCAATAATTTGCGAGTTATAATCAGTTTGGGTCATTTCTAAGTCGGGTCGTTCTCAGGTTCAAGTCGGGTTGTGTTCAAGTCAATAATTTGTGGGTTACGATCAGGTTAGGTCATTTCCAAGTCGGGTTATATTCGGGTTCAACTAACTATAAATATATAATTATCATTTTTATCAAGCTAATTATTTCCTTTGTATATAATATACTTTTTATATGGCAACATACTAGGGAACTACAGTCTATAATTTAGGAAGATCAAGACAATTATCTCCTTTGATCATACAACAAATATATACTATATTTAACTCTTTAATTTGGGGATGATACTCCTTTCTTTTGCTGCCTGAACCGACTTGGTCTCCCTAGAACAAATGCTTTGATCAATAATAATAAGGTGGTGTAAATTGCATTTAAGGTGATTTGAAATTGGGTCAGGAACAATTTGGGTTGAATTTAGGCCGGTTCAATAACAAGTCGTGTTGATTTCGAGTCGGGTTAGTAACAGATTGGGTTGAATCTTTGGGCCGAGTTAGTAATAGGTCGGGTAAATTTTGGGTCGGGTCAATAACAAGTCGGGTTGAATTTGGGTCGGGTCAATAACAAGTCGGGTTGATTTTAGGTCGGGTTAAATTCAGGTTTTGATGGGTTGAAACAGGTTTGGGTCAATTTCGGTTCAATTCGGGTTCAGTTCAGGTCAATAATTTACGGATTACATTCGGGTCGGGTCATCTCTAGGTCGGTTCATGTTCGGGTTCGGGTCTCACATACTCGGGTCAACTCTGATCTAGGGTTGGTTTCAGGTTGGGTCAGGTCGGGTTTTGGTCACCATTTTTTCGGCTTTAGATGGGTCGGTTAATAATCGGGTTTGAGTCGGTATTTTGGGTCGGGTCAACTTTTGACAGCTCTATATGTAATCATGTTCTCCTTTTAATTTTGTCCCCCTTTCAACTTTTCTACTTCACAAAATATTGTCCCCTGCTAATTATAAATGTTAAATTCATATAAGCTGTGCAGATTTCCTTAGAATAAATGAATTTGCAATGAATATAATACCTTTTAGTCGCATCATTTCATGAAAGCACGTGTCTTAATTGAGTTTAATATTGAGCATCATAAATATTTAGTCAACAGCATATTGGCATTTGGGCAACTCATCTAATGATGTCTCATCTGTAAAGTTAAGGGACAAAAATTGTTACTTTAGACAGGGTAATTTATAGTGTTTTATCTAACTTCCCAGGAGTGGGAATCATATTATTTTATGTGTACACGTTTATCTTGTTGTTGGTTGCTATCATTTTGTATTGTTTATAGTTAAGGATGTGAATATTTGGTTCTCCCAAACCCATCTCAAAAGTTTTTAGGCTGGGTTGTCTCTATGGTCACTCTTTTTTTGTTTATCCTTTCTTGATGATCTAGTAATTGGTCTAATTTCCTTACGATTTTGCTACTACACACTATGGATGTGGAATTAAATGAATTGTCCTCATAAAGATTTGTCTTAGCTTCAAGTATTCTGTTGAATGATTCTCCCTCCATCACAGAGTAGTAACCATATTTAGTAATTTTGGGGTCAGCTTATAAATTGTTCCTCTGATTTACTCTTAAAGTTAGTCAGCTAATAAATGCAAGAGGAATCAGTGGTCAAAGTTGTGCCTTGAAAATCATTTGAAGTCAATTCGGACTTTATAATGGGATACAGGGAATAGTTCTTTCTCTGATTGCTTTCCTCAATACACCTCCTAAGTTCACTTTATCTTTGGATCTTTTAGAACAGAAAGGGTTAAGGGGTGGGAAGGGGAAGAGAAAAGTGGGTAACGTTCAGGCAGAGTACTGTATCAATTTCCAAATTGCCATGACTGTGATGCTAATGACTCAATGTCTGCAGATTATTGTTTTGTGAAGTATGCATTCACTGAGGAGGCTGACAGAGCAATAATAGCTTTAAACAATCAATTCACTTTTCCTGAAGTAAGTCAATAGAAGTCAGATAACTTGTTATTGAGTTTTCCTTTATCCCCTTGCTGTATGAACCATGGATGAACCCCATCATATAACCTCTTATTTACAGGCTATGGCTCCCATTAGAGTAAGATATGCTGATGGAGCCAGACAACGACAAGGTATTTCCTTAATTGTACGAAGTATTGTGTTCTGTTCTCTCTGTGACCTTTTTGTATTAGCATCATATATGAAGCCTGTGTCCTTGGTCCGTCAAACATCGTTTGCTTTTACTTCTTTATTTATTTATGTACTTTATTAATTCTTTTTTTTTTTTTTTTTTTTTTTTTTGCTCCTTTTCATTTTCTATTTTATCTCTTTGATTTGGTCCATTGACCATCTGAAAGCAATTGGTTATTGAAGAATGAGGAACATAAGGTTTCAACCCTGTAAAATTTCTTCAGATTAAAGGTGAAAGTTGTAACTGGTGTGTGGCTTGGTTGATGACCCAATTATTAATTTATTTCGTAATTTTATAGCATCATATTGTTGTATGTGCTCTGGCTGTCTGGCAAGATAGGCAAGTTTGGGTTTTCTTTCATATATTATCTTGAAAACCTTTGATTTTATTTTAGCTTAGATTGTGTGTTGCACCTTGCACATTTTTAAGTGAAACTGTTCTTTATCCTTTTTGTGTCATTTGAATTGGGAGAACCATTCTTAATGTCTTGTATGCTACAATCCAAATATGTTTTTTTTTTTTTTTTTTTTTTGAAGGAACAATCCAAATATGTTCATCATTTATTGACTATTGAACTGGAAAAATGTTAGTTTTCTGATACATGGGAATAAAAAATGTAATTAATTAAAATCATAAAGTTGTTTCCTTAAAGAAAATTAAAATTGTCATGGAATCATTACCTTGTGGAGATCAACTTTTACTTTCCTCGTTTTCTTTACTTGACCCATAGTTCTTGGCACAATATTTAAGGAGAGGAGAGAGAGAGTGTAATTGGTGCACAGTTACTTTCTCTCCCGTTGAGAGTACAAGAATTGTTGTTCCCGCATGCACTTTATAAGGGTAATTTGGTGAATATGACTACTAACTACTGACCAAATTTAGTATGGATCAAGTAATTTGACATTTTCATTTTAGGAATGTTAGTCAAATAAATATAAACAGAGGAAGTAATAGAAGAACAATTGAAAAAGTGCAAAATAAAGTAACCTGATTCAACTTGGATATTATTGAATTAAATAAGGATTTGTTGACTAAGATTAAGGAATTCTTATCCAATTTTGTTGGTCCCAATTTCGTAAAAGCAATCTTTATTGACACGCTCTTGGATGTATGAATGGCATGGCATGTTTTTAGTGTGGGAGGTGGGGTGCCCACATTGCACTTATTTGTGTAGGAAACTAGGAACGCTTTTAATATATCAATAGTTTTATGCGAGAAAACTTTGTAATAAAACTGCTACATTATTATCTGGGCTTTTGCCATGTACTCTAGAGCTGTTTGTCATATTATTTTAATGTGTAATGGAATTGATATGGGTCATCTTTCTATGTGCTTACTTTGTGTTCTTCCCCGACTTGTTTTTGTGGGGCACTTTCTCTAGGTTTGGAGCGTCCAGTGCAACATGATTCCTGCCTTGCTAGACCAGGTACTATCTTTAAGAGAAGGTAATGTATTTTGCTAACTACTGATTGGGTGCTCACTTTTTTCTTTCTTTGTTACCTTTTTGTTGAATTGCTCTCTAGGCTTGGTGCAAAATGATTTGGCCTTTTCTGGACCAGGTAACTTCTTCAGAATAGATGAATTTATGTCTGTCTATGACTAATATTACTTGTTTCTCTCTAAAATTTGAAGGTATTGTCATATATATGTTTTTTTGGGAAATTTATCTTTCTGGTTTACGTGTCGCAGCAATTGTCGGACAGAATCTGCACAAACTGTATGTAAATGGCTTTAATAGAGAAGCTTCAAAACGGGAGATTGAGGAAGTATGTTAACTCTTTGTATCCTTGGCCAATCACTTCAGAAATAATTGTTTTCTTTAATGTCACGAATTAGACCTAATTGGAAGACCCGTTGTTTGTGGTATCCAAATTAATTTCGATGTTGGCATCTTTGGATAGAATCATAGAATAGCTTTTTAATAACTTTTCCTTTTGTCAGATATTTTCTGCATATGGTGTTGTTGCTGATGTTTACCTACTGCGTGATGAATCTAAGCAAAGCCGTGGTTTGTTTTTGTATCCTTAATTTTCCACTCACTCTTTTCATTTCTTTATACAAGGGTGTGTTGATTATGTAATGGCTTATGTTTGCTATTGTTCTGCTGCCTAATTTGGTAATCCTCAAATCTTACCCTTAGATATTTACCTTGGCCTGGATTATGTTTCGTATGATGTGATTGTGATACATTTTATTTTGGCATGATATCTTTTCTTTATGGTGTGAGACTTTATAATGTGCAACACCATTGACTCATTTTTCCAAATCTGTTGTTGCTTCTTGTCACCATCTTAGCTGTAAGTAGTAAGTGCTGAGTGTGGTACTGTTGTTGCTTTTTATCTTTTTTAGTATTATTGAACAACTTTATGTGAACTTGATCAGTATTCATCCACCATGTTTGCTTTCACTTTTTAAAAAAATTTTGTGACATCAATTATTCTTGTCACTCCTGTGTCTCAGGCTCATCTTCAGGTGATACCTCTTTGGGTGGTGGTGAATTTTTAGTTTTGTTACTAATGTTATGTTTCTTTTGCTTTCTTTGATCACTGTGTAGATTACTTTCTTTTTCCTCTCTTAATACTCAAGTGGTCATGTTCAAACCATGTAGGATGTGGCTTTGTGGGCTTTACTCAAAGACATATGGCTGAGGCTGCAATCAGCGCGCTAAATGGAACCTATGTGATGAAAGTAAACCTGCGTAACTTTTATTTTCATCTTTCCAAGTCCTCTATGTTGATGATTGAATTTACTTGGTACTCAAATTTTCCTCAGGGGTGTGACTGTGCATTAGCTGTTCGTTTTGCTGAACCTAAGAAGCCAAAGAATGGAGAAGTCAGGTAATTATTCTTCCATCACTTGGTTTGTCAACAAATTCAGAAATCCTATAGGCCCTTTACAATTTGTAAACTTGATGCTATCTTACTGCATAATTTGGGGATGCTTTTAATTTTACTGGCAATGAAGCTAGTATTGAGTAAATCTTCACACTTCAGTTGTGGAGCACACCCAAACAGCAATATAGTGTCAAATATTAAAACCATTTTCATTGATGATGATAACAATTGTAATTAACTCCTGATGGTCATATTTTGTTCTTTTGAGAAATTATTGCCTGTGTAAACAATTTGCTGTCATTTAGTCGATTTAAACTTTATTGATGTGTCCTTTTAAAATTCAAATCAGACTTGCTTTCGTACGGGGATTTTTTTGCTATTATCTTTCATCTGTTTTGGAGAACCAATTGCTCTCTAAATCTAGCATGGCTGTTTGGATGATACATATTGGGAGATAATAATAATGGGTGGTTTAGAATTGGGAAACCAATTTGCTTCTGGACTCTACAGTTGGAACCTGGGAATATACTTTTCTCCAATATCCCAGAAATAAAGGTAGGTCATTTAATTTAGAAAGATTATCAATAGAGATTCTGTGGTGGAAGTGTTATTGTTCTGTCTTCTGATGGATCTTGGTTCTGATCTCTTGTTGATTTGTTGTTTCTATTAAATGCGGCTTCTATATAATGTCAAATGTTATGTATCAGGGTATGTGTTGGCCATGATAAACTAAATCAGTAATGCAACTCTCTTTTCCTTAATGTGGGCTGATTAATGATCTATGTTTTTGCCCTCGTGAATGATAGATTGATACAAAGTAACACACAAAGCCATAAGATATGTAAATATCACTATGGCATCTAAATATATATATACTTTGTATATGTTTTACTTTGCTACCACTCAATACTACTTTGTGCAGGCCAATTCCAAATCCTGTGGATATGCGGGGAAGTAGCAAGTCCAATGCTCTACATCTTGTTAGTACATACTTGCCAATCTGGATAAATTGATATTATGCGTTCTGTTTATTAAAAGAAAGTATGTATGCACATGACTAGAATTCTTTTGTTTTTTTTTTTAAAAAAAAATAGCTTTGGGGGGAACCTTTAAATATTTCAAGATCTCTTGGTGAATCTTTTTGCTAAAGTATGTTTTCTTTCTCAATTGAATCTCAGTTGCTGTCCGCACAACTACTTTTTGCAAATAATGTTCTGACCTTAAATTTGTTATACTGCATTGATATATCTTGTATGTCGTCATTTTGGATTTACCTATTGAATGGACTTTAGTTTTCTTTTCATCATTTTAATTATTATATAGTGATTTGAGTTTAATGGGCAAATTCTAATTAAAACTACTAGTATGTGGCTATTATTTGAATTGCAGTACTATGCTATTAAATAATTTCTGTTTTGTCTGTGGGTTTTTTATTAACCATTTGAGAAATATTAAAAGAAATAGTTTGAGCTTACTGCAGGGTAACTCATCAAATTCCATGCAAGTAAACAACACAGGCATACAAGGTAACAGTTTTCCTACAGTGGGAAACAGGTTGGAGTGTCCTGCTAATGAGATGCAGAAACCACTTCACAAGCCAATTTCACCTTCACGGTTTTCTCAGATGTCATTACAACACTCACAGCCTTTGAAGGGGAGCCCTCAGCCCTCCAGACAAGCTGAATCTCAGCTTTCAACACCATTGCATTCAAACCAAAAATCAAATAACAGTATAGAGCAGCAAAATGATGATCAGGTTTGCTTCAACTTGTGTTTTCACATTATTTGCCGTATATTCATGGACAACTTTCTGTCTCTGAGCTATTGCCATATGTGTGTATCTAGTTTCTCATTTTTTGTCTCTTTTATTTTCAGTCACCCCAGACCTGCAGAGATACTGGATCAAATTCAGTTATGCTGATCTCTGAACCTGCTTTGTGTCCATCCAGAAGTGATTTGTCAGAAAATCCTATAGACTGTGATTGGAGTGAACATATCTGCCCTGATGGATGCAAATACTACTACAATTGTTTGACATGTGAAAGCAGGGTAACATTTCAATGTCTTGCTAGGCTTTAACCTGTTTCCTCGCTTCTGGTTCTTATCTTGTTGGCTCTAACTTTTATGAATTTTGTAGTGGGAAAAGCCAGAGGAGTTTGCCCTTTATGAACAACAGTTAAAAGGGAGGCAGGTGCATAAACATTCTTGTCAAGAGCCCCGTCTCTCAGCTTTGGAGGCTTCATCTGTTGTAGAAGACTGTCAAATCCAAGCAGCACATGATCAGAAGGAACCATGCGATTTCGAAAAGCCCCAGTTGACAATGTCGTGTTCTGTGGTTAGTCTTCCCTATGCTCCCGTTACTAATTATTTACTTGCTTTTTTAATTTGTTGCATATAATGTTTTTGATGTCTGGAAAAGGTTATTCATTTCTCTAATTAGTAGTACTGTTTTATGGTTGGACTTTTTGATGATGCTCTGACTTAAATATAGCATTGTTTCTTAATAAATTCATGTCATATCAAGAATTGAGACAGTGTAACAACTAATTCCTGAGGCAGGGTGAGGAATTTCATTTTAGCAAGTTACTCCTCAGTCCTCACCCTTCATTTACTCATCTTTTGTGCCAATCCTCTATTATTATATGCTAAAATGTCAGATTGAACCATTGATTGAAAGTATAACCTGTGCGGCTGTGCCAGAGTTGTTTATATCAATGGTCGTCGTTATTCGGTGGGATTTTGACATAGCTTAACATACGGTAACATCACCCCTGTGTTCATTGTCCAACTGAGATTATGAGAAAAATTAGTATGTCATTGGCAACACAATATTTTAATTTTTCCAAGGAATGATTTGGTCCAATTACATTTTTAAGGTTTGGAAATATATCTTTTTCATCCAATTGAAGTTATGAGGCCTTTTCAACTTCTATTTTTACTATGAAAGTTGGCTTTGAATCTATTTTGTTTTTGTTATACTCCAGGAACATGGTCATGAGCAAGTACAAGCAGAAACCAGTGCACTTGGTGGGCCGTCTTTTGTTCAATAGGTAGCATCTCAATTTTTTCACTTTTTTTTTTTTATAAAAAAATATTATTATTTTGCTTTCCTTTTGCTTGTAACAACTTGGTATTAGATCTGTATATTATCTATATAAGGACCAGGAAACTGTATCAAAAGGGAAGTTCTTTTTCATGGGTTTTTCTTCCTGCTAGCTCTGCACTTAACTGTAAGTATACCAATGATGTGCTAATTTGGAGTTACGCATTGATCATTGTTTAATCCACGATTAATATGGTGTACGACCTTAAAAGGACGTCTCTTAGGTAGAAAAAAAAAGGCAAGTACTGCTGTGAATTGTGGTATAATTTGTTGAAATGCTGATCAATCTATGGTCTTATTTAACTTCCACCAAATCTATCAGGAAGTATTGTAGTTATGTTTTTACACAGGAAGCTGAGGTCGGAATCTTGCATGATAGTATATCATTATAAATTGTTGTGAGACCATCTTACATAAGTTTTGTTCATCTTCAAACTCGGTACATAATGTTAATTTCATTCCTTTCCTGCTTAGAGATTCGACTCATCTAATTCATAAAGTAAGATGAACAAGTAGTTTCAGTAATAATACCCCAACTTCCAGATTCTCCTCAACAATGTTGTATGAACTTATATCTCGTATCTTACTTCAAATTACGACATAGTATTATATCTAGTTATTAACCTTGAGAATATTTCATAAACACTAGAACCAAACATAAAAATGTACAAACAATTAAGACAAAAGTAACATAGATGCATTTATATACAAGTCATGCACACAGTTTATGAACCAAAATACAAAGTAATGGTTAAAAAAGAGTGTGTTGAAGACATTCAATGAAAGAAAAGGCAGAAGAAGAGGGGCAGGCAGCAGCAAAGCATGCACGAAAGTAGCAAAAAGAATGCACATAAATTCAGCGTGATCAAAGTGGGGTATATTTATATACTTGTATTAACTACTGTTACTATAGTTGTTGTCTTCTCAACCTATGATTATTATTATTGTTACTTGTTTTTGTTTTGTGTTGTCCATCCGTGCGTCCTCTTTTGGATATTTCAATCTACTTCATCGATGACTATCAGATTGCTGCATTGTTTTGTGTTTTTAGAACTCCCATGTCTTCAGTGAAAATTTCTCGAAATCACGGTTTATTTATTTTAATGTTGACGCTTTAACTAATTATGATATACGAATTGACATTAAGTCGAAAGTTCACTATTTTGAGTGTCTTGTTATTACTTATTACTATATTTTTTATCCTAATTTGTCACCACCTCATATCATTA
The DNA here is from genome assembly GCF_948465745.1 of Chenopodium album. NCBI lineage: Eukaryota > Viridiplantae > Streptophyta > Magnoliopsida > Caryophyllales > Amaranthaceae > Chenopodium > Chenopodium album. Next base: position 85,470,145 of record NC_137835.1, on the reverse strand, counting down.
ACAAAACTATGTACTAATTTAATCATGTAGTAAAACACATCTTGAAACATAATTTCTCTCATTCTTAGGACCGGCATACATATTATATGAAGTACGGAGTATTATTTCTTACTATACGTATCACTAATTCACTATCAATGATACAAGTATATAGTATACTACGGAGTAGTTTTTTTTTTTTTTTTTTTTTTTAAATTCAATTCTAGATGCGATGAAAAATCAGTGAACTCAATTTAAAAAAACTACCAAGGCTCCTATTTATCTTGAAACCAAAATAGAAATACTCCGTAGTAGGACTAGATTACTCTATCTTACTCCGTATTGTTATACAACTATGAAAATGATATGCAAATCAAGATTATTTTCAACATACAAGATAAAAAGATTTTATTTTATTTTATTTAAAAAAAAGGTAAAAACAGATTCTGAAAAGGAGTGTATGAACGTGGCCCTTGCTTTAACTTTAAATATAAACCTGAATATAGTCTAGTCTATATATGAAGCTCAATTCCCCAGATGAACAATGCAAAACCGAAAGTTTTTCTGTCATTACATACCTATATGTAATCAATATATCATACGTACTTTGTTGCATCTCTTTCTTGTAAACCCTAGCTAAGCTCCTACTCCTCTTCTTTTGCCTAAAACCCCTCTTATTTTCCTCCATTCCCTATCTACTCATTCAATGCTTCTCTTCCTCCTTTTTAACCCAACAAAGATACTTGCCCACTTCTTCTTTTTTACCTTTTTTAGTCTTTTTTTTTATACACACACTAGTAATTTATCTATAGAGTGGACAAGAGTACAGGCAATGAGGTAAGCTTCATTAAATTCTTGTACTATTACATCAAAATGAGAATGGTTATGATCATGATCATCCTAGTATGTGGCCGTGTTTAGAACGCACTGCACACAACACGGTTTAGCTGATACCGTCTCACACTAATTTACTGTGAACATCAAACAGTCAGTAATTGTCTATTACATGATCTCGTCATATATGTGCAGTGTGCACTTGCGTATCAAATGAGAATTTTAACTAAAGGAACCATACATAAATGAAAGAGATCGATAGATAAAGGGAACTAACAAGTACTAGTACTAGCATAGTAGTTGTAGTTTTTCCATATCATACTCCAATAACCAAAAGTTGATACAATGACAAATTCCTCATATATGAAGAAGCTAAGTACTCATTTATATGATGATGATTAAGGATCTTTTACACCAAATTACACTAGCTAAGATCAGTAGTGAGAGGATACTACTAAAATTACAAACCTAGTCAGCAAAATAAATAAATTTTGAAATTCAGAATACAAAAATACACATAAAAAATACTAATACTATACTATATATTATATGATCAGATCATCTTACTCTTCTTTTTTCATGATAGAAGGAACTATATCTTGTAGAAGCCCATGATCTCTAAGCAAAGCTGCGCTAACTGGAGTAGAATTTGCAGCACCACCACCACAAAAGCGCTTTTCTTGTGAAGCTAATATTGAACAACTATTACCAACATTAATATTATTTGGTAATGTAAGACTATTATTATTACCAAAATGATTAAGTTGAGGTACCAAGCTAGTGACATAATTCATGTGAAGCTGATTGTTAACCATTTGCACTGGCAGGGCAAAGGGGGAGGCTGCACTAGCACCACAACCACCACCAACACCGACACCGTAACCGGAGCCGTAACCGGGACTAGGCATAACCCCACGTGGAAGGACAGTACAAGGGTGGGTATGCTGACCTTCATAAGTTGTAACAACAATGGATGGATCAGTGAAAGACCTCTCCACTCTTTTCTTTACATTACATGATGCACTGGTGCAACGGTAGTAACTCCTATAAAAACAAATCCCCAAAAAAATTACAAAACATAATATAACACTATCAATTTTTTCAGTGTAACAATAATTATTTATACACTGAATTTGATGAATTTCGATTGGATGGTTTATCATATGGTATAGTGTAGTGTATAATGTAAAGTTTTAAGAAATAATTTTTTACACAAAAATGGAGAAAATTAAAGAGAGTATATACCTTGGGAAAGGGCTGTTTTTGACAGCTTTTTGGCCGTACTTTCTCCATCGATAACCATCTTCTAGATGATCAACCTCACTCTTTGTCATGAAAGCAAATCTTGGCTCTCTCTGCCGTTTCTGATTTGTCTTTTTGGCTTTTGTCGTCGATCTTTTTAAAACGCCCAAAATACACCCAATACATAATTAAAGTTAGAGAAACTTCAAATGAAATTTATTTTAATTAAGGCCGTAAGGGTATTTTATGAATTGATTATTATTCAAACTATATTATATATGCTTAGATTAATATACTATATGCACAAAGCAAAGCACAATATGTACAGTATCATTACAGATTTGGTACCAACAAATGAGAATTAAAATCAGAGTAAAACACACTAAAAAACCTCTTTTTTTGCATTTTATCAGAAAAACATTTGATGACCCACAACTTCAAATCCACTTAAAATCACAAAACAAAATGAACCCATTTTCCCATTCACACTACTTTCAAATGGGTTTATCTCAAAAAAAAAAAAAAAAAAAAAAAAACTTACTGTTTCTTAGCTTTTTGTTCAAGTTCATCTTCACCATCTTCTTGTTGGTGTTCTTCATTTGATGCAGAAGAAATCGAAGACGAATTGGGAGTTGTCGGAACATTATTACTATTACTATTATTATTGACAACCTCAGAAGATTCTGGATTAACAACAATGGAAGAAGAAGTAGGAGGAGGAGGAGGAGGAGCAATAGTAGTAGCAGTAGAAACAAGGGTGGGATCAGGTGCAGGAGGATCCACTGAAGTAGAAAAGACTTGATTTTGTGAACTCCCATCATAACCATTGATCATCATCATATCATACAAAGAAGAAGGGTTTATATTTTGAATCATATCTTGCATACCTAACAATTCCATAAACCCTGTTGTAGTTGATGCTGAAGAAGAACAACTAATCTTGTTTTGATTATGATGATAATCAAATGAATCATAGCTTTCAAAACAGCTTGAATTGGCTAATGATGTTGTTGTTGATGAAGATGAATGATGATTTTCACTTAAATAATGGTAATTACTACTACTATTATTGTTGTTGTTCATCAAAGTTTCCATCTTTACTGCTTTCTTCATCTCCATTTTTTTTAGAGAGAAAATTTTCAAAGTTTGTAGCTTTGAATTTTTACCTAATATGATTCTCTCTCTAGCTACCACCTTAAATTAGAGAAGAGAGAGAAAGAGGTGAAAATGAAAGAGGGTTGAGGAAGAGAGAGAGGGAGAGAGAGAGGAGAGAAAAGAGTAGATTTTGGTTTTAGGATGGATTGAAAAAAGTGAAAATGGGTACAAAATCAATATCAAAATAAATATGCAAAAAAATGTTGTACTAGTACTATTACTCTAGTAAGAAGTAGGTTATATATTTATTGGCTATATTTTGGTGCTAGGTTTGAAGGACTCCCTAGCTAGATAGCTAAATAATTTTTATAATGTATGGCTTAAATATATCCAATTTGAAATTATATTAATTAGCCCATACATTAATTAATACTCCCTACATCTATTCAAAAAAAAAATTAATACTCCCTACATGGATTATTTATTTATAACCAATTTCTACATAATAATATAACGATTCTTTACATAATAATATAGTGCTATGTTTATTTCTATAAGTTTAATACCTTCACTTTCGAAATCTGAATGCGGAGTATCTATCTACAAGTATAACTTAACATTATTTTTTAAATTTTTAAAATTGTAATGGATTGTAGGCCGTCCAAACAAACTTGTTGTAATTCTTTAGGGAATTTTATTTTTGGTGTATAAAAAACTTAAAGACTTTGATTAAGACTTTGGTTTATAAGAGTGATGAATTACAACATATTCACTTGAACTTATTAATGTAATTATTATAGTATGTATATTAAGGTGAAAATAATATTACTTGTACAATGACGTATTGTGATTAGTGAAAAATCTTGAAGAAAAGATATTTAAAAACGGACACGTGTCGGTCAAGTAGAGTACGGACAAAGACGTGGCTTGGTTGGTATTAAATGCAAAGAGAGTTTGGTCGAAGGAAGATGCTGGCGAAGTCGCCGTTTAAATACTGTTTAAGGTTTGACCAAGCTTTGTTTTTTATTTGTTATTTTAAAAAAATTGGTTAAATAAAATAAAGTGTGAATTGGGATTTGAGCTTTGTGGGGGATAAAAGGCAAATGGCATGACATGAATAATAGAATTGAGGATACGCCGCTTGAAAGAAAAGAAAGAAGCTTCGTTCGTGTGCATGTGAACGTGAATCCTCCAATTATGCTATGCTATCCACTTAATTTGTTTAGTGTTCGTTTGTTTACTCCTTTTCTTTTCAAATTTCAAAATTTTTAAATATCGAATGCGCTCTTAGATTTGTTTACTTTGTACTAATAACACACATTATTGTTTCTTTGGATTATGTTGAATGGTTCTTTTGTGTCTTTTGGGGCTAGTTAGATCTAACTCACGGTTATTTTAATTTACTCCATTAGTTATATATCGTGCTTGCTTGCTTAAGACAAATTTTACTCGTTTATAGTGTATTGTTATGTCGAGTCATGTCATATTGTCATGTCATTCTACATATTTATGGACAAATTTTCTTTCTTCATAAACTAAATATATATCATGTTAATGTAGGAGTTCACTCTATTATTGTATAACGGAGTATGTGGTATGTAATAACTTTGGAGTGAGAACAAGTACTAGCTTTATAACTTTATTGGCAAGAGGTGCACTTTTATGCATCGATCGAGCACAAAAATGCAGCAAAGCACTTTAAAATCCAAAGTATTTTATATAAACCCGTGCAAGAAAAATGAAAAATAAAGGCTTTACTAAGACAAATAGCTAGACAATATGGATGACATGCATGATCCTTCAAAATCCTTTGCTTTATTTCTCTCCCTTTGCTTTTCTAGAAGGCCAGATTCTTTTCTCACCGATCCCTAGAAAGACATTAGGAAAGAATAAAATAGTGGGGGTGGATTTTCATGAATTGATAGCTCAATAAATATGTTATTGGGAATTTCGGCCAATTGCATAACAAAATTATTACTCTGCAAAAAAAGTGAGGTTAAAGTATCAATTGTTTAAGATGTTCCCTCTTATTCAAAATGTAGATGGTTTTAACAATTTATACACGTCAAGAAATTAATTAAACTATTTCGTAGGTGATTATGTTAAAATTACATATATAAGTATTATTCATTTATTCTACATAGAGTAACACATGATATTGGTGAAATGAATTTACAACTTATTAGAAGTATGTCGGATGATGAAGTGTGTATAAAACAATAAGTGCTAGTCATATTATCACAAGATTCACAACATTCATTCACAAGTACATATTGAGTGGTATTGTATTGTTGTTATCTTATTTGATTCGAACACTAAGAAAAAAATATAGTATCGCCTCTATTTTTTAGTTTCTTCTAATGGGAAGTTGACACGAATGATAATAAAGATAACATATAAAAACAAACAAAGAGACAGGATATAGCAAATTAATATATGTTAATTTGAAGAATAGGTTGTCTCCAATCAAAATATTAGATGTGTACGTGAAGATCGAAAGTTTTATAATATAGATCGGAGTAGCAAAATTAAAAGGCAAGTGTAACAACAAAATGGAGTATCTTTGGTGTATACATTCCAATATCAATTTTTATAAGCTTCAATAACTTATCTTACTGTTTTTAGTTGGAAAAAAAGAAGAGACAAATGGATCAAAATAGATTCCAAGTGGAAAACTAAGGTTTTATACAAAAAATGATGCCATATGCTAAATAGAGACAATAATATATAAATGGCTGAATTGCTTTGAACCTAACCCTAAAATTAAATTATGGCAAACAAACATTATATTACATAAAAGAGAAATTAAAAAGAAAGGTTAAATTTGCAAATGCATAAAAGAAGATGACAATAATGGAGGATAGCTGTGTTTCTTTTGTGGACATCCAACCTTTTTTTACCCAAAAAGAAAAATAAAGTAGACAAAATAATAATTACAAAGTTTAAATTTCACATATATTTCTTGCAAAGCTTCTGCACGTGTGACATAGTGTTAAAATTTGTGGCCTGATAAAAATGATTACGTGCTGAGGTAATTTACGTGCCTCTTTTAAAGATCTTTCGTTCGTTCGTTCGTTCTCCTCTCTCTCCGCCTATAATTTTGCCTTTTTATTTCATCATCTTATATTCGATCTTGTTTCTTTCGCATGCATCTTCTATATTTATCTATCTATATTCTAATTATGTACTTTATACGTACATTTCTAATTCTGACAAGTGGCAATTTACATAATGTATACCGAAATTACTTAAGAACAAGATAATGTAAGTACGATCTAATATATTCTTTAAAATTCATAAGGATCGTCTATTCTCGAGACAGAAAATTTAAAATTTTAATATTGTCGTCATATTATTGTTCCTTCAATTATTATTCTATGATTAATTAGTTGACATTTAATTGTAATCGCTCTTATGTGTATATAGTAAATTAATTAGAACAAGATTGATTATTTTTAAAGCTCCTATATAAAAAAAAAATGTGGTTCTATATCTGTCTATTTTTTAAATAATCATAATTCGTATAGATAAACTAATTCTTAATAACCATGGTTATATATTCAAACTTTTTTTTTTCTATTTGTGAAAGTTAAATGTGATTAAAGATCAACTTTAATTCCAACTACTAGAAAACATTTAACAATCAATGAAAATTAGCCATGACAAATAAATATACTTCGTATTTTGAAGCAAGATACATGCATGATGTTGCCTTTGATTGCATCATACTTCGTATTATTGTTTGTTCAAATAATTCAACAGCACGATAAAAATCTTTATAAAATGCGGTACGAAGTATTATGTTGCGTGTGTAGTGAACTAGTGATACTTCTAGTACAAGACCATGCTAGCTAAAATTAATTTATTTCTTTACTTATTTATACTCTTTTGTTTTGGCACAATAAATGCTAGCTAGTGTGTGCTCTATGAAACTTTTTGTACACCTCATATATTTAGCTTATACTTTGTATTACTCCGTATTATGAAATATTATAATGTACTCCCTCCGTTTTTAAATACTTGCCTCATTTTTCTTTTGCGGCCGTTTTTAAATACTTGCTCCATTTCCTTATTTGAAAAGTTTTTATAATATTTAATTCATTTTTCTCAACTAGTGGTACCCAATTTTATTACTTTTAGACTCTCTCTCCTCTAATTTACCTTCCACTAACCTCACTTCCTCTATATTTTATTACTTTCTCCAATTTCTCCTAAAACTTTGCGCATGGAGAAATGGATCAAGTATTTAAAAGCGGAGGGATCGGAGTATTATTTTCTTTTATATCACCTTATCATTAAAAATTACGGAACATTCTTTCGTAAAATTGTTTATTTGTAAATAAGCGAAAATGGTATACGTAGTATAATTTAAATTTACAAATTAAATTGATTCCCACAAAAAAAAAAAAAAAAAAAAAAAAAAAATCATATCAACTTATAAATCATGTGACAATTATCATGCAATATATCATGCATTTGCATGATCAACCGACGAATGCATGGCATTGGCATATGGGGGCCAGGCCAGCCGTGGAGGATCGCTAGCTTTTTTAATAAAGAATTTCGTATTACTTTAGGTTAACATCTTGTTAGTTATTGGGATTAGCATCAAATCTATGGTAATTAATGGTAATCTTTTTATCTATCGTTAATATGGATAGGATCAGGATTAATGTATTGATTATTTCCTGTCAATTAAAGTAATATATTTTATAATATAAATACTACTAAAGTAAAACTAATCAATAGTTTTATGTAATGATAAAGTTGATTTCATGATGAATTGTATTCATCAAAGCAAATAACACCTTGAGAGCTTTCTTGGTGGATTTTTATCCAATGAAGGCATCATATATATCATGTTGAAGGGACCGATTGATTGTGATTAATGACTAATGAATAGGGTGTAGGCGTGTAGCTTAAATCTGTTTTTTCCGAGCTTATTATAGTTATGAATTGTGAATTAAAGCTGTGTTAGTTACATATATGAACATGATAAACTCCTCTAAAGTGGAATATTATATATCCACAATCCACTATAGTATAATTGGTTATAAAGCAAAAGAGGGTATATTATTCTAATGTTGAGATGTTATATAATTCGTGGGCTAGACTCTAAAATTCTAACCTTATTTAGAAAGTGAGTCTGTCGTGACTGGACTAATTTTGTTTAGATCAATTATAAGTCTTAACTTACATAATATTAGAAATTTTTTACAATGAAATACATTGATGAGCTAAACTTTGGATCATCTACAAGATTACAACTTTTACACAAACCTATCCATCATTATGAAAAAAACACACACGTACATATGAAGAAGTTTATGCATCTCATGAGATTTGTTATAAGTGTGTTGGTCAAGTATTAATTTTTTTTTTTTTTTTTACAGATGGTGTTAAGTTTATGTCAATAGTCATAAACGGTGCAAATTAAAATTACGTGATACATTGTAGTTTTTCATTTGATGGTGTATAGTTCGGAGTACATCAATATAAATTATCACCCTTAGATGTTGAAGTGTTCATCATAGTTATTTAAAGCTATGTGACAAAATAAGCTTTTATAATACGAGTAATATATAAATTAATAGTTTAGCAAGTAAATTAAGATTAAGTAGATGTACTAAGTGAAGGCGAATAAGGAATGATGCGTTGATGACTTAAGATTATGTGAAACGAAATGGGCCACGCCACCCTTCACCTTCACCTTCACCTACGGGCCGTGTCGCAATCGCATCGCGATTCGATACCAATTCAATTAAAAACAGGTCTTGTTTTGTCCCTTCATTATCTCCCACGTGTCTTTTTTACTTCGAGCCCCACAAACCCATCTTGTCCCTCCACGTGTTTCATCTGTACGATTCTTATTCCTCTCATTGGCACGTGCGTATTTCATAATCGTAGTTTTTATTTTTTTTATTTTTATTTAGTTGGTTTTAGGGCAGAGAGATCCTCCCTAACCTCAGCTTGTTCTATGTGACAACATCTCATTGTATTATCTTTCATTATCTAACACTAATCCTACTTGGATGGCATCATTATGTCACATTTATTAATATCATTAAAATAGCTTGATTTAAAATTCGTAACACGTCTAAACTACGGAGTACTCTGTATAAGACATGGGTCTTGCTTGGGAAAAAAATGAGTTGAGTTGACTAGTTTAATATTTACATTTTACTTAAATTCGTCACAATACGGGATAGAAGACATACAACATAATAGAAGTCTTGCAACAAATAAATTGTGTTTAGATTATCCTGAACATGCATACTACTGGCTTGACTGGAACACTCTAATGGATTGATATGCATTTGCTTCTAGTTTACGTTTGGGAGCACCAAATGGGACACAAATTGCACTGCTCACATTAATAAATTTAAAAGCTCTTTTGTTTTCTTCTCAAGAGTCGTCTTCTCTCTATAGTTTTTTTATTTATATAATACTTTTCCATCATTATTTTTAAATATTTGAATATATTGATACTGACAATTCTACATGACTACATGCAAGTTTTAAGGTGTGTACTTGTGCTGGAATTCTTGATTTCTTAAGAATTATATGTAAGTGCCGTTTGGCGATATTTCATTAATGAAGTCCTTTTTCTTCTTGTAAAAAAAAAAAAAAAAAAAAAATACATGACTACATGCACACAACACATGTATGAGATATACTCCATATGACCATATTAGTATACTTGTATTCCATTAACATTGAAAATAATAAAGTTTTTATAAAATAAAAAAGTAAGTAAAGTTTAGATGATTTAATATAATCATAAATGCCAACGACGTTATAGAGTACTCCGTATTAAATATATAATTATATGAGCATGTCATTATATTTATGATTATAATTTAGGTCAATTATATATACAAATACCTACTCCGTGGTTGATAAAATTTTAAAAGATGGTACTTATGGTATAATTAATATTTTGGCTATATCTTAGCCTTTAAATACAACTTTCTACACAAAATAATATGCTTCATTCCTACCACGTATATACAATATTATATACATGTATTGTACAATACTTCTGTATATATAAATGTATATATGAATACTAATTATTGAGAGTTTGAGACTATTGACTATTGTCTATGGTCACTGCTTCTCTATCTCGACTGATTTGAGACGCAACAAAAGTAGGTTGCTTGTACCAATCGTCATTTAATGAACCTTGTCTTAGCTCCCGATTATTGATTCTTTTTGGTTGCAAATTGCAAATTGCAAAAGGGTGATAGATAATTAGATAGAATAAAAAAATGAATTTTATAACTCAACTTTGAGAATGGATCCAAAATACTAATATCGATTTGACCTATTGGATTATTTAAATAATATATAAGTGCTCAATACCAATGAAATTGACCTACTTGTATTATTTTAATACGACAAGAGGAAAAAACAAATAGTTAATACGATAAATGGCTCATCTTAATTGTCTTTTTAATTTATATGCAACGCGTCTATATTTGAGTACATGATGTGAAAAGTACAATATGTACATATCGATCATTCATAAGACTTATTACATACATTCGAGAGTATACATGCATGAATAACCAAATATTATTATTAAACTGTACATCCGAGATTCTGAGTGCACATAAGAATTTTTCATAAGCTTTGCTTGGACATTTGCATGGAATCGGAGGAGACCCTTGTGATTATATTGCGAGTTGATGGCAAAGATAGAAGGCCTTATGAAAAGAACCAATTATGAGTGCGTAAATCAATAAGTTATATACCTGTAAGATTAACTCGTATAATAATCAACTTAAAATAAAATAACTCTGACAAATTGTAAGGATAATAGAAACGCATCCTCAAGTTCCTAATTACAATTGAATTTATTTATTAATTTTTTTTTTTTTGGAAAGAATTACAATTGAACTAATTAATATCGTATCATAACTAATTATTCTATGTTGTTTAAACAATTAAACCCCCCCCCCCCCCCCCCAAAAAAAAAAAAAAAAAAATTTAAAAAAAAATAAAAATTAAAAAAAATCAAGAGTTAAAGGGAGCTATCAGTTAGGTTTTGTGTGGGGCAGGCGGGTTCACAACACCTGTCTAATCGAAGTAGATGTAGCTGATAGTCCTCCACCATTAGCGGCCCCGTCAATAATTTGATTGCCATTTGCCACTTTTTTATTTATGCTTCGTTTTTTTGGACATAACATAGCCTAATATAGCATCTCTTTATGTAACAAATCATAACTTCACTGTAAATGTCAACTAATTTGGTTTTTACGCAATAATCTACTAAAATTTTATGTTAGAAAAACTGAATAATTACTTGTGAGTTGAGAGTAATTGCTTACTCGTATTTATAAATAGAATTAAAATGACAGATAATTCAATTCATAAAAGGTTAATATAAGATTAATTGGTTGTTGTATATCTTTTTTATCTTAACGTGTTGAAATCTCATTTTAACTCACTTATGAATATCAAACATTATAAAAAGAAGAGAGATATATAATGAGCTTGTTTGGTAAATGACTTTTCATTGGCTTTTTGATTGAATTTTAACTTCTGACTTTTTCATTTTTGATCAAACATTCAAAATTTTGTGTTTGGTAAATGGCTTTTTCAGCCAGCTGAAAAGTCAGTTGAAAAGTTGGCTTTTAAGCCAAAATAAAAAAACTACTTGGAATAGCTTTTGGCTACCTAAGTTACTAATAATACCCAACAATCAATTTTATCAAACATGTTTTTAGACTAATAAAATGTCAAACAGCCAACAAAAAAACCAATATAAACAGTCAATCAAACCAGCCAACAACCAATTGCCATACAAGGCCAATGGCATTATATAAGAAGTACTATCATCAACTAAAACCTTCTTATATTTGACTATGTGAGCATATAACTCTAAAATTAGACTAGTCACCATTCACACCAATATTAACGTTTTCATATACTACCAATTTTGACTAATTAAAGGTGATATTTTTATTTCTATTTTATTCTTTTAATCTCTATGTATAGTTAAAATTGATGGGATTTCAATGGTATTTGTTAACGTAATTTAAACTAATTATATTACAGTTAAATCTAAATAGAGATCGAGAGTATGATATATACATTAATTTGGCAATTAAGCAAAGATTAAAAGTGGATCATCCTTAATCAGAGATTAGATAAACAACGAAAACAATACGACAAGACTAGATGACAATTCTCGTATTCTAGAAGATTGACTTAATCTTATATTTGACTATACAATAAATGTTAAAGTTAACGTACAATATGGTCTTGGTTAAACGATCCTTTCTATACTAATTAATATTAATTACTGTAATGTTAATGAGTCATCAATTATATTGTAGATCTTTCTTTAATTTGTTATACCAATTGGTAGCACATGCACCAGACATTTCTTTAACATCCAAGTCGGATGTTATGGGGACATAATTTTAATATTATACAGCAAAGAACAAAAAATATATACATAAATAATATTTTCTCGGTTTTTTGGTTGACACATTTCTATTATCAAGCTTATCAATGCATGTTTTAATGATTAATATTTCTAATTATCAAAATTGTAAAATTATAAAAAGTTGATATTAAAAAAATATACATTGAAATGATTCAAACAAGATCCCACATGATCTGAGTATGTTTTGTCGTATCTATAAACTACAAAAGCGAGTCAAAAACCTGTTATGTGAATAGTGTAAAAGTCAAATGGTGTCAACTAAAAAACAGATAAAGTAATAATAATAAGCAAAATTTAAGCAAAACATGTAAAAACCCATGTACAAGTAAATGCCTTTGTCTTTTAGGATGAGATCATGATTATTATAAGTTTATAATATTGTGGCAAGGTGGATTAAATTAGAAAAAGATATATACACATTTGCTTAATTAACGCATTGGCATCACATTGTGACAAATTTAATTAGGGATTCGATGAAAATCCATTACTACGAGTAAATTACTATATGGAACGTACAATGCTACTGTTTCTTGTAACATAAGGTCACAATTTAGGGCCCGTAATCTAGGTAGCCACGGTTATTGTTAGGAGACCGTGCTAGCTAGGGACCGCAGTCGAATTAAGCAAACGGTTTATAGTGAGGGCTATAAGAGAGATCTTAGTTAGAGGTAATAACGAACTACTCCGTATTAAGCCTTAAGAGAAGATTAGTTAAAAACATCATTTGTGCGAATGTCAACCAACTAAATTTGGTTGGATGAATATTAGCTTGTGGATTGTCATAAAAATTGAGATAGATTTATATCTTAAAGTATATATAAATGGCAAAATTACAAATCTAAATCCATCCATACTGCGGTCCAACACCTAAGTGAACACTACTGAGTACTGAGTAGGTGTAGGTGTGGTGTATTAAAAACTACAAATCAAAATCAATTTCTTTGAGAATAGGATGTTTATGGATTATATAAACCAATCTTTTCTTCTTAAGTCAATGATGCATCAGCCCATCACTACCGACCTGATTTTCTAAATAACAGAAATGGAGTATGTATATATATATATATATATTTTTTTTTTAAATTATTGGTTTTGTCAATAATAGTGGATTAGTGGTTAACACAGACCAAATGGCCCAATACGTTAGCTGCTCAGCATAAATGATCATATTGGGCTTTATTGGGCCATACCAGTATCACTTGAAGAACTTTAGAAGTTTGGTCCGGCCCACCTTTTTTATCCTCTGCAACACAAACCTACATAGATATGACTAACACTATATCATGAATTCATGAGTATAGGGCATACAATATGTTGTGTAAGCCAACGAGCTTCGTGAATTAATCAGAGGTGATAATCAAGATCTGAGAAATCATTGATTGAGTAGATGCACGCGTACATATAGTATGAACTCTATTATCCCATACTAAGTATTATATGGAGTATGTCTATATATGTGTTTATCATATGTAAAGTTTTGAATGTTCATTTTTTATCTTGGGGTTTCGGATATTTAGGTCATAATTTTCTACTACACCCTAGACTATTCGGTAAAATAAGTTGTTATATTACTTGTTGATGGTTGTAAAACTTGCATAGTAATAATAAGTACTTATCATCATGATGAGCGCTGCCATTTTGCGATGCTTTGCTAGTTGAGCTTTGTAAAGATTACTCCACTTTTATAGGTTAAATTAGTCGTCCATAATTTAGTGATTGGCAAAGATAATAATAATAATAAAAAAAAGAAGAGAAATCTACGAGCTACATAGTATCTTTTACTCCATGTCTCTATATGCTAGCTAGTTGAAAATTTGTTGTCAAACAAGGCAATTAGAAATAAAGTTGTTGCTGAATATGACCTATTAGAGGTTAATAAGATTATGTAACTTTGTTTAATCTTCATTCACATCCTTCTTATGTACGTATTTGTGTTGCACATTAATTGGTACACGTATTATATATTAATCTTCAAAAGGAGTAAATTTTAAACCCTTTTTAATTTCTTTACAACATATAGATCGACCTCAACATAGTCTGATCTGTATCACTGTATGCATCAACCTGAGAGGCCGAGTTAGCCTAGAACAGTAAGACAAATAAAACAAAGAGAAATTATTTCAATCAATCAATAAAATTAAATATGAATCATATCTTTATAAAAATGATTCAGACGAATTCAGTATACAAATTCCAGTAATCAATCATTTACTGGGTCCATTTCTAAAGTCACCTTGCACACAATAGTATTTCCAAAAAATAAAATAAAAATAATAAGAAGAAGAATAAAAATAAAAACACTGAGATTATGACCTATAATCTCCTAATAATAATGTACCTAATTAAGACCTCCTGTTCATTAATACAGAATAATAAACTAAGCTTAATTAAAGCTCTAGCCTTAATTTATCCTACGCCAGATTCTATAACAAGGATTGTACGTTTAGGATAAGAAGAGATTAACAAGAGAAAATTATAAAAAAAATAAGAAGAAATAATTAAAATCCAAATTGTAAAGAATGTGTCGAGCTTTACAAGCAAAAAAGAATTTATAATAATGATTTTTTTTTTTTTTTACTCATGATGGTCTTGAGAATTTTCCAAAACATCAACCATAACTTGCATGACCCTAACCCTCATTTGCAAGGAAATAATGTACGAAGCTGTATCTCTAAATAATCCATCCAACCCTTGATCGCACGACGACGGCTCGTGGGTTGGAACCAACCTTTGTAGGGTTTGAACCTTTCTTTCGATCCCATTTTCGTCGAAATTGGATCTTCTCTTCATCAACACCCTTCCAAGCTTCCTTGAACGCCTTTGTTTCCTTCGTGTTTGCCTTTGTACATTTGCTCTTTGAGTAGTAGTAGTACACAAAAACCCATCATTATTATTATTATTTGATGAGTTATTATTTCTACTTGTAAGATCTCCTCCCTTATTCTCTAAAACAATGGTTTTCATGTTTAAAGAATCAAAGAAAAGATTTGGAGGAGCTCCCATTATTGATAAAACTAGTAGTAGCTTGTAATAATAAACTATAGGTTAAGAAAAATATTGTGTATAATATAAGATTAAGAAATGAGAAGAATGTATTTTGATGGGTTTCTTGAGAGCAAGCTAATATATTACAATGTGAGCAAACAAATGGAGCTTTATATAAGTCATGAAATTGAAGGGGTGGAGATGAGTTGTTTGGCAATTAAGGATAAACATGGGATTATATAATTTGATTAACTTAAGCCAAAAAGTATGGGGGGCCTACCAAAATGACAAATTTCATTGGCAAGTCTCCAACACTATAGGATAAATCAATCAAAATAAGCCACGTGTACATATTTTTCTCATAAATATATTTATTTAATTTAATAATTTTTATTTAATTTTAATTTATAAGATTTGCTTTTGGGCATGTTCTCCTACTCTAAAGCACATGGTTCCACATGATATGAATTCAGCACCACCACTATCTTCTTAAGCCTCTCTAACCATCCTTAAGCCATGCACCACGCCTCCCCCAAATCCTAACCTTTTCTTCCTTTAATGTTTTTTGCAATTACTAATCTCTAATCTCATCAAAACACCCTGTATTATTCCTTTTCCCTTCTCCAAATTCATTGTATTTTGCATTTTAGGACCTTAATACCTTCAAATCTATAAAAACAAGGATTATTATTGTTTTTTAGCTTGTGACATTTAAACTTCTACACCGCTTGTTTATAATACATACCCAACAACAAATATTAATTTTATAAAAAACTTTAATATTTTGAAAGTATATATTGAGACGAATTTATCGTTACTATCCCATATAATATATATATATATATATATATATATATATATATATATATATATATATATTTCTGTGTAAAATAAAATAAAAAAGGTAATATGAGTTAAATTAGATTATGTGAATAGCATAAATAATGTCAAAATATTACGATTAATAAAGTAAAATAAAATTGGTATTATTTAGATCCGTTATCCAGCTCAACAAGTTATGGCATATAATTAGGCACCATACTTTATGAAATTACATTAAAAAAAAATGGTATTAGTGATGGGTTGTACCAATTCTCTGCATGTTTCCAATCAGGAAACCTCTTAAAACAATTTTTAATTGTCAAAGATTAAACCATTATAAATAATATGCATACGTCATACAAATTCTATAGTTAAATTATTTAATTTTTGTTGGGTTGTGTTTGGATAAGAGGGATTTGGTGATAGATGATATTCTGACAAAAGTATTGATGAATCTGTTGTACTTTGGTACAATTTTTTTTTAGATGTTTGTTTCTTCGAAAATCCATGTCCAATTATTCATGTCTTTCTTTAGTTTCTTCTGTCTGGTTCAGAGCATTCCACGCATACATACACCAAATATATTTTTTTTTCATAATTATAAATTCGTACCTACTTAAACTGCCTTCGTTGCATTCCATTAGCCACTAATTTTTCTATTTAAACGAAATCAATATATTTTAATCGTTAATGTAA
Organism: Chenopodium album; assembly: GCF_948465745.1. Taxonomy (NCBI): domain Eukaryota; kingdom Viridiplantae; phylum Streptophyta; class Magnoliopsida; order Caryophyllales; family Amaranthaceae; genus Chenopodium; species Chenopodium album. The sequence continues at coordinate 85,453,035 of NC_137835.1, read as the reverse complement.
ACAATGCTTATTGTTATGAATATGATTACCATTATACGATGTAATGAACATGTAATAATGAATACTACAGAGTACATACTTCGTAGATTTTTGTTTGATTTATAAAAATAATATCATATATATGCAATTTTGTAATAAATTATACATATTTCAAATTCAATATTGAAAATTGTAAGCTTTATACATATATTGAAATTTTTAGAGAGCGATAAAGAAAATGACATGCATGTTTGGTTCATTAGATTTCATATAGCTTGAAAATCCTTATACTTCGTATAATTGATGTATAGGAAATTTGTGACAACATAATACTCTTTATTTGTTAAAAAAAAAAAAAAAAAAAGCTATTAATAAGATTAATTTACAATCATAATAATGATAGTACGAACTAATAAAGTAGAATTCCATATGCATGTATGTTGATTAAAGGAATAATATTAAAATTAAAAAACTCTAATACAAATAATGGAGAATCTAAATCTTAATTTCAGGCTAAAAATACGTGAAACATTTGGCGGATTCGTGTCAAAACATAGGTGATTATATTGAGTATCCCAACTATTGTTGAGCGGCTTGTTTTTTAGTATAAAGAAGATTACTTGTATTTGAATCTTTGTTCTAAAACTATGAACCTATATCAGCTGTATGTTGTATGTTGCTTCAAGTCTCATTCATTCGACCTCCATCTCTGAAGTTTTTGAGCCGAAGAACATGCATTCACATGCACGAATTTAATAATAATATTCATCTAGATCATATAATTTTATATACGCATGCATGTAAAACCATTATTATTAGTATGATGGTAATTAATCAGCTAGGTTTCGGGATAATTTTACAATGACTACGATACTTTACTTAGCAAGAGCATATAGATAGTGAATTTAGATTTTTATATAGGCCACATTCATATTATTGCTAGTAAAAGTTAAAGAATAATGTACTGGCATGATTTCAGATAAAATTGGACGAGGCACTTGTAGTGTTGCTCATTATATATATATGAATACGACTATTCATATATATGAGCAAACAATAACAAACTTCACAGCTACTCTAATGTATAAAATTTGATGTGCATGGTCCATATTCTATACTTTCATTAGAAACAAACGGCTATAAGTTTCATATACAGCTAGATTATTCCATAATAAGATTTGTATTGGCGAATTAGGAGGAAAAAAAGTGGGTAGAGCTAGCTACAAATGTGTTATGCACCCTGCCTACCATCCCTTGGTTGGTAATTTACCAATATCTTAATTAATTTGAAGTTAATTGGTAGTTTAATTTTAGATATGATATTAATTGGGAAGCTATGAATGAAAACCAAAACATGATGATATATAGGATGACGGCTGTGCACATGGATCCCTCTTTTAAGGTAGGCTTGATTTTGTTATTTATACCATTATTCAATTGCTTTAATTTGCCACATAGTTAGTGCTTTGTGTGTATTAACAATGAAACCCATAATTAAATTCTTTAATTTAATGTCTTATTTATTTTATTATAGATTTATAACTAATCACCCTGAAATGTGGGAGTATATACCTTATAATATGACTTATACGAATAAAGTATAGATATATATAGTGTTATACATACATCTTGTTTGTTAGATAGATAATCAAAGTCGATATTAATTAAGAAGGTCGTTAATAGTGTCATCTTCTCATCAACCATGGGCTTCATCACTGTGCTATAACGATCGTTCCTTGATTATTAACACTAATAAGTGTTAATTCGGATCAGTATTCTTAAATCATTGAATAAATAAATGTTTGGACCTCGTATATTATACTGCTTGTGTGTTTTAATTTAATTAGAAATCTTAATATATAGTTGTAAATTTTTAATGCCAATAAAAATATATATTGATCTATGTAAGGTGAAGTTAAAACACCAAGAAACATGAAAATAAAAAGTCTCCCCTCATGTTGTTACGTACCATAAATTGGAGGAATGTTTTCTTTAGCAACATGGTTTGACTAATGTTGTTATATGCATGGACCTTTTGACTATTAAAGAAATATGAAATATTTGTCTCCATCTATCAATTCTATTTTAGATTCTTCACCGTAATAAAAAGATTATGAATTTAAGTAATATAATGTAATGTAGTTTTATTGTACTACACTAAATGTCATTAAGTTCAACATAATAAATAACTAAATAAAGTATTTAGGCAATTTATCGACGCCCACAACACTTCCCTAAGCTTATAGCTTTGTAAACCTTTAAAATTTATACATGCATCTTTTGCTAGCTCGATATTTTGAAAGTATTATTCATCATATTATTTAGTTTTTAATTAAGGTGCCAAAGTGATTAAGTGATAACTAAGCGAAAGGATTACACAACACAACCACCTTTAATTAAAAAATAAAGAATAATGAAACATAGAATGAACAAAGAGGGCTCCACAAATTATGCGGCAAAAAAGTTAATGTTTTTCAATGGTAGCCGTTTATGGGACAAAATTAAAAGATAATACATTAATACACCAACAAATTAAACAATATTATTGCAAAATTTAAAAGGGGGATTCGATGAAGTTTCTTGAAAGATCAAATCTTTAATTAATAATGTGGACCAAAGAAAAATGATCAAATCATATGTATATCGTTGGAAAGCCATGTTCTTCATGTGATTATTCTCAAACAAGAAGTTGTCACCCATGTTCTTTTTCATCCTTTTTTGCAATTTCAAACATGCTCTTCATCTATGGAAAATAACTAATCAATCTCACATTTCACACCTTTTTTTTCTTTTCTTATTTGTTTTGTTTTATTTTCGACTCGAAAGAGATTTTACAGGTCCAAACATTGTTCCATGTAGAGACTTTGAACCTTTAGCTTTTCACTAGCTATATATACTTTAATCTAATCCCAAATTCCCGATCCATCTATTCCAGTAGTCATAAACTTATATGTAATTTTAAGTTAATGAACTATTATAAAATTGTATAGTGTTTCTTGAATTGGAGAATATATATAAGACATGTCCTTAAGCATGATAGATTATTATGCAAGGTATACTTTATGAAGCATAGTGGAGTGACGAGGATATCTAAGCTATGAGACGTGGCATATGTTTGGTTTATTACTAATTAAGTTGGATTATGGGAGTCTCATGTGTTAATGAGGTGGTCACATGACACTAATGATTTTTGCTAATTAGCATTTTTTAGCATGCTAGGGTTACGTTAATTGCTAATTAGAGCTAGCTAATCAATCCCTTTTTCATGTGCTATTATATAGATCTCATTTCTATCTAATTAACTAGGATAAATATCTTATCCAAAGCATGGCAATTTGCATTTCTTTAAATTTTATACTACTTTTAATCAATGTTACATATATATATGCAGCAATTTGCTTATGCTCTCCAACACAAATATGGTGTCAGCAATTATGTTAGATTATTATTGTAACAAAGTAGCAAAATGTGCTCATCTTTCGACATTAACATGTACTTGTAGTGTTGTAGATGATATAATATTAGACTGTCAGTCTGTGTTACTGTGCATTATTTATATTTGTGAGTTGGAAGCAAATTATATATTGTGCATATTATCGTCTTGAAAATATTTGGAAGAATTGATGTCATACCATACTGTCATTATGTGGTTACGACCTTATATATTCATTATTTTTCATTCACGATGCAAGAGGTTTTGGAAATATGCATGTCGGTTTAAGTAAGTGGATGATCAAGGGTGTTCACTTTTTTTTACAATTATTATAAGTTTCAATAAGTTCAATAATTTAAATAAATCGGCAATTTTCTATCATGCTTGCTTAGAATGATACTCCAATCTGTAAGATAAAATTTCTATATTTAAAAGGGAAATTTAATCTGTTCAAATTAGACCATGCACTCGTTAGTGACACTACGTCAGCACATGCACGATAACTAAAAAAACACAATGAAAAATGCATAATTAAAATAGATATGAGTTCCGTTCAAAAAAAAAAAATAGATATGAGTTATTTCTTTCATCGCACTAAACATAATGTAACATCTTTTAATTAATTTTCTCTTTTGTTCATCATTAATAAGGCAATTTGCTTGACAAGTTGACATCATATTTTGTAAAATTTGGATTATTCATGGCAATTTGGCTTTCCCCATACTTTGCGATCATTATGCATCAACTTTCAACTTCAATAATGTGCTACACATTTGATAGAGTAAATATCTATTCCTTTCTCCTAGTGGGCATCATGGGATTCAAATAAGGGGTTAGGCTTTATCTTTTGACACCAACCATCCTAAAACCCTAATATGCATGGGAACAAAAAGAGTAAGGAAAGAGTAAGTAGTTATGATATCCTATTCTAAACTATCTAGCTAAAATAAACTCTTATACACAATTTTTAATAACATGTTCATTAGCTACAACATAGCTTGCAACTCAACCAACTTCAAACTATATGCTAAAACCCTAATTTCACAAAATTGCATAAGGATATTTAATGTCGCCAGTCAAGACCTTAAAAGAGTTTACTACAATAACCGCCTATGCATGGTTTTATTCTAAGTTTTTTTTATTTTATTTTACGTGTATTTTTTTTAAAGACAAAACCTTATACCTTTCTTTAAGAACCTATTCTCTTCAGCTTAATTTCAGTTCAGTTCAATTCAATTCAGCTCCAAGTTCAGTTCAATTTCTAATTTATTTCTCATAATAATTCAATTTAGTAAATTAAAACAAACCCTAATAGCTATTGCTCATCAACCGAGGAGATCAGTCATAACAAATGGAGTAAGGCCCTGTTCTTTTGAGCTTCTGGGCAGAGCAGAGCAGGGGTCAGCAGAGCAGAGCAGATTAAATTTTAGCAGAGCAGAGCAGAGCAGATTTCAACATTATTATTAATACTATTATTATTAATGTTGTTGTCGTCGTCGTCGTCGTCATCGTCGTCGTCGTCGTCATCCTCATTATCATCATCATTATTATTATTATTATTATTATTATTATTAGTCAAAAGATAAAAGACAATGGTTTACTTATATTTATTTCACAAAAAATTTAAAATATAATGATTTAATGAGTAATAATGATTTTACTTATAAATTTGTCCTAATCGTATATTTTGAACCCTAAAATAATAATAATATACAAAGTACTACTTGAAAACAACCTCTTTTTTTTTTTTTTTAATTCTTAAATTGTATGGAAAGATTTGAAAATTAATTCAACTCTATGAACTAACAATCAATACCCACATAAAATGTTTCTACATATTGTGATTCTAATATCAAATGTTTATAAAAGAAATTGTTATTAATTGTCATTGTTATTATTATTTATTTATTGTTATTATTATTTATTTATTGTTATTATTATTATTATTATTATTATTATTATTATTATTATTATTATTATTATTTATTTGAAAGAATTGTTATAACAATTAAAAATAATATAAGTTTAAAAAAACCCTAGCCTCCTCTCTCTCTTCTCTCTCCTAAACTCTAGCCTCCATTATCAATTTTAAAGGGGCTTCCATCGGATTTTACCGGTGGAAAGCCCCAATCTTTATTTTCTTTTAAGCTTTCTGTTTCTTAGGTTACAATAATAATGTCTCCCTCGAAAGAAAGGGTCTATCTCCTTCGAAAGACAAGGTTTTTTCGATCTCCTTCGAAAGATAAGGTTTTTCAGACTCCTTCGAAAGACAAGGTTTTATTTATATTTAATTTGGTCTCCGGCTGTGCGGGGCTACGATTGATTATGGATCGAATTCGGGTTACGGAATCAGCACAAGAATTAACTTTCTCACAAAATTGCGAAGCGACGACGGATCCACTCAAAAAGTTGTATGAGACAACGAATCGAGAATGTGCCGAATTGTTATATTTATGTATTTGGATTCTTAGTCCTTCCCCGATTAATTCTTGTTTGATTTTGTTAAATTCGTTTTCATTATTGTTAATTGTCAATTGTAGATGCCGGCTTTATTTAATGAAATTTAATATCCTTTAGGACTTATTTTAGAAAGAATTGTTATAACCATAAGAAATTATTAATTAATAATATTATTAAATATTAATTCTTAATAGTTTGAATTATTAAATATTATTATTGATAATTATTTTTAATATTAATAATTATTATAATTATTCAAAATAATAAATTATTATCATCGATACAATATTAATTATTATTATTGAATATTAATTATTATTGTTGTCATTATTAATTATTATTTGAAAATAGAGCAAAGCAGAGCAGAGCAGAGCTGAGCAGATTTCTTTTAAGCATAACAGATTTAATTTAAGCAGAGCAGAGCAGAGCAGAGCAGGGGCTCAGCATAGCAAAGCAGCTCTAAAGAATGGGGCCTAATTATCATAAATATATACTCCATTCGTCTCTCTAAATTTGCTCCACAATTAAAAATTAGATTTTGCCGACTTATAATCAATTAAACAGGGAACATCATAACCGGGGAAATCAGAAAATAGGGTTTGTATAACGCAAGCCGCAAAAAACACAAAATTTTCTTTCTCCTCCCAAATTCCAGAATCATGGTCAGCGAAACAGAGGAATCATATTTCAGGTTTGTCCGTGAATCTGACATTTCAATACCTTCTTCATGCTTCTCATTTCAGAGAACTTGATCTCTTTAAGGGTTTTGTTTATTGTTAGATTCACGCACAAACTCGCAATTTGTCTCCTCTTTCTTTTATCTTGTTTAATATGCCTTTTTCAATTCACCCTCAATTACTTATATTTTTCCTAAATTAAATTTGATTACAAAATTGGATCTTTGATTCATTTTGTTTTTTTTTTTTTTTTGTGTTTTGTTTATTATAATTATTATGATTTTAATTTTATATGGTTACTGATTATTTGCTTAGAAAAAGATGGTAGGATGCTTCTTGTTTATGAGCAACTAGAGAACTATAGATGTTAGAGTAGAGTGTAATTTTTGTTTTGGACTAATGTTGATATTATTGATGATGTAGATTGAATTTTGGGAGTGTTGTGTATTCCTGTTCAAGTTGAGATTGAACTTAATTTTCTTTTTCCCTAAAATTATGGAAATTTAAGAGGTTGGTCTTGATGATGTACATTATATGATACTCCGTACTATCTTACTTAAGGGGTATTTTTTTGTTCATTTGGAAACCTGATTTGTTGCAAAGGTGTGATCTTGCTTCATGAACTCTCACTTATGTCATTGTGTTAAGAATATGTGTTTATCCGAATGTTGGAAAGATTCTGGGTTTTATAAGGATGTTAAGGGTAAAGCCTTTTGTTTCTGTTTTATATTTCGAATTGACTCATTGTTTGTATCATTTCTTCCTTGTACTATTGATTTCATGTGATGCATGTTTGGTGGCTTTAAATCTAGGAACTTTAGAAAATGTTGCCAAAGTCATGGTCTTTAGATTCAGTGTCCTTTAACTTTTGTGAGTCATGGTGTGTGTTGAGATCGAGCTTGATAATGTGCCAAATTTACTTTTGGATTTTGGGGTGAGGATTGCATTTAGATATAGCCATATAGGTGTGAGTGTATGGTCCTAGTGTGTGTTATGCATGCTAAGAATATTGAGATTATATGTGGATCTTGTGCTGTGCGTACTTAAAAAACTGAGACCATGGTTATTGTGATATGCATGCTTAGGGAATTCAGATTATATGTGGCTTTTGTGTTATGCATTCTTAGCATATTGAGATTATGGACTTCTTATGATGCATTCTTTGCAAATTGAGATTAAGCCTGATCATGTATATGTTACTATCTTACATGAACTTGTGGTTGAGGATTATGGGTGTGATTGTGTGATTCAATTGTCTGGAACTCTTCTGTTTAGTTTTTATCTCCCTTTGTCCCTTTGATTTTTGCACCATGGACCTACTTTTTGGGTCAAATGGTGCATAATGTAAGGGATGGAGGGAGTATTAGAGAAACTGTTGCTTCACTTCCCCAGTGGCAGGATTCATACTAAAGTGTTACTATGTTAGGTTGTGTTGTATAGCACCTAGTAGCAATAGCACAAATTTTTACCTTTGAAAATTATCATTTAGTGGGGCTTATATCAGCAGCAAACCACACTTATTTCCATATCTAGCAGCTACTCTGCTTTGCCTTTTTGTGTTCATGCTTCACTTATGATTAATCACATTGACATTCTGTAGGACATTCTTCCCCTCTAAATGTAATTGTTTGTCAAGTGACATATGCTTGATGACTTATTTAATTGTCTTTCATGTATCTTTTGACGATGTTAGTGCCCAACATAGTTTTATAGGAGGAGCCATTTCTCAGTTTAATAGGCCTGTTCTCTGAAGGGCCAAGTTAACATATCATGCTTATGCATGATGAAATGTTTAATTGTTTTTTTGGTTTAATAGGTCTCCTCTTGGAAGTGACCAAGCTTACATATCATGCTTCATTAAGAAATTAAATTATTAATAGTATTGGATGCCTTTTGCCCTTTTATAGTTAACTTTTATAATGTTGCATATTTAATTACATGCCTTGCATGGAGATGAGTATATTTTGGGGATATGCAAGTATTTTCTTCATGACTTTCACGTTCTATGTCAACATCAGTTGATTTGTCAGAGTAGTTAGACCTTCAAGCTTCAAGTCTTCAACCATGTCTTTTACGACAACGGGGAAAATGTATTATTCCCACGAAATTTTAGATGTTTAGTTGAGTAGGTCATGTCATTTTAAAATTTGTTTATGCTGCTAAGATTTCTAACTCTCTCCCCTCATCTTCTATAAATTATATGCAAAGTACACAGTAAATTTTATCATATGTAGTAATATACTAATATTGCATCACCTAAACCAGCTAGCTACCAGATTTACACTGTAAGTTTCAAACGATTCATTGCATTCTGTAATACTTTCGTGTTCTAAGAGGTTTTGTTACTGGTTATAATAGTTTGCAGTCTTTATTCTAATTAACTTTGGCGCTATTGTTTAGTCCTAGATTCTTGCTTCTGCGTGAATAAAAAAAGTAGACATAATAAAAATTTTGCTTCTACATTTTGAGCGGTGCTTTTTAGTTTTTTCTTCTAATGATGGACCAGCCAGATGATCATGACCTGCTACATCCTGATGTCCTTACACCCTTCCATTCAGAAAATATTTTTGATTTATCAAATGATAGGAAATTTCGAGTGAAAGGTGTGAGTTTGCTTTCAGACATCCCAACCAATGTTTTTTTCACTGAATACTCAGCTCTCTGTAAACCCTCTGATTCTGATGCACCTCCTGCCTTACTTCAGTTTGTCGAGTCCATATCCTACAGGGGAGGTTTCTTGGGCTTTCAAGTAAAGGAGCCTTCTGATAGAGTGATGAATTCAATAGGTAGTTTTACTGATAGGAATTTTCTTACCATTTTTAGGTTCAAAGCATGGTGGTGTTCCCAATGGGTGGGAACTAGTGGATCAGATTTAGAAATGGAGACTCAATGGATTCTCTTCGAAGTTCCTGAGATTAAGTCATATGTTCTCATTGTGCCCTTAATTGAGGGTAGCTTTAGATCTGCCCTTCACCCAGGGGATCATGGGCATGTCATGATCTGTGCTGAGAGTGGTTCTACCCTAGTGAAATCATCTTCTTTCAAGGCCATAGCTTATATTCATGTTAGTGATAACCCATACAACATAATGAGAGAGGCCTGTAGTGCTATTAGGGTTCACCTTAACACATTTAGGCTCCTAGAAGAGAAATCTACCCCTTCAATTATAGATAGATTTGGTTGGTGCACTTGGGATGCTTTTTACTTGACTGTGGATCCTCAAGGTGTATGGTGTGGAGTTAAAGATTTCACTGATGGTGGTGTTCCTCTTAAGTTTTTGATCATCGATGATGGGTGGCAAAGTATCAGTTTCGATAGCGATGTACCTCCTCAAGACTGTAAGGACATTGTCCTTGGCCGGGAACAGATGACAGCAAGACTTTACAGACTTGAGGAGGGAGAGAAGTTCAGAAAATACAAGGCCGGATCTTTAGTTTCTACCAATGCTTTTGCATCCTTTGATCCCATGAGACCAAAGTTGATAATTGCTAAAAGCATTGAGATCAGGGAGACCGAGATAGCTAGGAAGAAGGCTTTTGAGTCTAAGATGCTAGCAGATCTACCACGGCTGAATGTTAAGGTAGAGAAACTGAAGCAGGAATTGCAGGAGATGCTCAAAGATAAAGCTGAGGAAGATAATACTAGCATATATGATGGATATAATGGTATGAAGGCTTTTACTAAAGATCTTAGGACTACGTTTAAGGAATTGGATGACATTTGGGTATGGCATGCACTTTGTGGTGCTTGGGGCGGTGTTAGGCCAGAAGCTACCCATCTCGACTCCAAGGTAATGCGGATTAGGATCTCCCCTGGGCTTGATGGGGTGATGGAGGATGCTGCTTCAGTAAAGATAGCCGAAGGAGGAATCGGACTTGTCCATCCTGATCAAGCTACCACCTTCTATGATTCTATGCACACATACTTAGCTAGTGCAGGAATATCAGGTGTTAAAGTGGATGTTATTAATGTAAGTACAAGTCTTTCCATGTTTCCCTTTAGTATATACTTTAATTTCTATCAAAGCGAATTGTTTTTTTTATCTGGTTTTTAAATTAGATGTTCAAATTTTATGTGATCTGAATTTTTTACTTTTTCTTTTTTGTTTCCTGAATATTTGAAATCATGTAATTAGACCACCGAGATCATTTTTTTTAATTGAAAAATTTGTTAAATTTACTCGTGCTTGGGTATAAGAACTATAATAAAGGCGATGTCTGACAATATTATAATTTCTGAAATATGATGAGCTGATTTAATATGACCTGATGTGATGAGAAATCAGCTCTCAACTTTGGAATATAGTTGATCGAATATAGCCTAACTCAATACTAATCATTATACTCATGTATGGGAGACAGACCCTCGAATATTTGTGTGAGGATTATGGAGGTCGGGTTGAGCTTGCTAAGCGTTACTATAAAGGGCTAACAAAATCAATGAAGAAGAACTTCAATGGCATCAACATACTCTCAAGCATGCAGCAATGCAATGACTTCTTTTTCCTTGGAACTAAACAGATTTCAATGGGTAGAGTTGGTAAGCTTTCATCTATAACTATTGTTATTGGACATCAATCTGGCCTATATTTTCGAGGCACATCCTGATTTCGAATATTTTATTTAAGCAACGGCCTGGTGGTCCGGTCTGATACTTGTATTAGGAACTTGAACGATTAACAAAATCACAAAATGTTTTTTTTTTCAGCTGATGACTTTTGGGGAAAAGATCCATACGGCGACCCAGAGGGAGAGCTATGGTTACAGGGGCTACATATGGTCCATTGCTCCTACAACAGCTTATGGATGGGTCAGATTATTCGTCCTGATTGGGATATGTTTACGAGTGATCACGTTTGTGCTAGTTTCCATGCTGTCTCACGGGCCATTTGCGGAGGACCCATATATGTGAGCGACACTCTTGGATGCCATGACTTTGATCTCCTAAAGAAACTCGCTCACCTTGATGGCACTATCCCTATATGCCAGCACTTTGCCCTTCCCACCAGAGATTGCTTGTTCAAGAGTCCTCTTTTCGACGACAATACTGTCCTCAAAATTTGGAACTTCAATAAGGTAACCAAGACTATTCCATTCCATTATGTTTATTACCTTATTATGCCACACACCATATGCACCCGGGTGTACAGTACAACAGAAGCAGTCCTTATATATTTGTTTCCTTGTATACTTTCTAATCATAATTTGCTCTTGGACAGTATGGAGGGGTGATTGGAGCATTCAATTGCCGAGGATCGGGTTGGGATCGGAAAGAGCGAAGGTTCAAGGGCTACAAGCAACATTACAAGGCTATAAAAGGTTCAGTTCATGTTAGTGACATAGAATGGAATCAAAAGTTGGAAGCACTAGAAATGGGCTATGCTAAAGAATATGCAGTCTATCTTTACCAAGGAAACTCTATAATTTTAATGAGCCATGACTCTGATCCCATTCATCTTGACCTAAACCCATCTACTTTTGAGCTTTATAGTTTTGTACCAATCAAGAACATCATCGGAAATGTCAAATTTGCCCCTTTTGGTCTGACAAATATGTACAACAGTGGAGGGACAATTCAGGAATTGGTATACAAAGAAGAGGGTATTGTTTGGATGAAGATAAAAGGAAGAGGACTTTTCTTGGCCTATACAAATAAGGCTCCAAATAAATGTATGGTGAATGGTGATGAAGTGAAATTCATGTGGACTGACCATATCAAGATCGAATTTGATGTGCCTTGGGTTCATGAAACTGGGGGTGTCTCTATAGTGATTGTTCAATTTTCGATATAGTTTTTGTTTATGATTTTGTATACGATAATGATATTATCTTATCGTTAAAATTTTGTACGAGGTGGACTCATCTGCAATTGTTATTCAAAACCTAATTAAGATGGACTTTAGATCGAATCATTAATGATAGTAACGAATATAACATTGCAACAAGACTCCACAGTTGAAAATCATCGTGCTTACTCGAAAAAAAACATCCTATACATATTGCATTTAAGATCTAATTTGCTTTTGTAAAGAAAGAAAAAGATCTAATTTGCTAATATTATTACGAAATTCGATCCTAACCAAGACGTCCATCAGTATCATCATCGTGCAACCAATGCATAATCAAGCCATTAGTCTTCGACAATGCACGTTTAAACAACACACCCATAGACGACGCTTCGCCTTTAATCATCTTTTGCTGTGAAGACGAAGCCTGCGATTCCTGCGAAACTACCCTTTCGACCTTATAAACAAGATGTTTACAGTACGAACCATTACCTTCAAATTCTTGAATCATCTCAAAGAACAAATCAGTATTCATTTGACACTCACTCAAATTTCCCTTCAGCTTCAAATTCATCGAGATAGCATGAGAGTATTTCCGAAAATACCCTTTTACGAAATCCTCGAACCCTTTAGGAGGTGACCTAAGGATGCTAAGCATGGTCTTGTGAGTTAACACGAAATCTTTCTCGTCTTGTTTGTCATAAATCTTGGTGAACCTCAATTCACTCCCTTGAATATACTCAAGTATATGGCATATATTCGACGTTTCCGGGTCCCACCAAAGGCCCGAACCAACGCTTTTGTTGGACAACAAAGTAGGGTTCCAATCGAGAAGGTTTGGATTATGGTGTTGAAAGATTTGCGGAGGTTTGGAAGGGTAATCTTTAGGGAAGTAAATATCGAAGATGAACAAGCTGTAGGCGTAAGGACTACTCGGTAAGCCGACGATAATTGCCCTCATCAAATCCAATCTAGTCTCATAAGACCTTACAAAGATGGACTTAGAGAGGTTGTTTTCGAGCACGTCTCGCTCTTGCTTGATCCTACGCATTAGTTGGACGTGTTCCTTGACTACTCTTCTTGAAGAATACATGAATTGTCGGTCCAAAGGCGGCCGAGAGTTTAAGATGAAGTGGTGATCAATTGGAGGGACGGAAGTGATGTCGAAATTCTTGAAGCTCTTGAACTTTAGATCAACGGAGTCTAGGATTTCTTCAATCTCTGATGTTTTGTCAAACATTGTTGTTGTTGTTGTTGTTGATTCTTCTTCCATCTTGTTTGCGTTTCTTGGTAATTTGTGTGTTAGTTTCTGAGCTTTGTTTTGATCAGATGAAAAACTCTCAACTCTTGTATAAGAGTTGAAGAATTATACGGAGTTGGTTATTTATTTTTCCAGTTTTGAGTGTAATTATGATTTGGATAAATATGTAATTTGAATGTATTTATTAGGATAAATATGTTATTTATTTATTTTTTTAGATTTTTTCTTTAGAGGGTTGTTGAGAATCCCACTAAATCAGAGATACTATCTCAATTTTCGAATCAGAGTATAACTAACTTTTCTATCCATTCCAAAATCCAAAAAAAAAAAAGAAAAAGAAAAAAGAAAAAAAAAGCCTAGGAATTAGTATGAAATTAATCGAGTTGGATAATGTGTTTAATTAATTGAGATTAGTGTAACTACTTGAATTGTTGAAAGGTATAGTTATGAAATTAAAAGGCGGATCGAATCGAGTTGGGTAATTTGTTTAATCAGTGTGGAACATAGACAACAAAATACAAAACTTGACACTAAGAGAATGTATGGAGTATAAATCAATAAATGTATAAATTAGAGCTGTCAATTTGGGTAAACGAGCCGGGTTTGGGTCAGGTCAATTCGAATTAATTCCATAACCTATGCGGGTTGGGTTTGGGTTTGGTCATGCTTCAGTCGAATCACGTCGGGTCATACTTCTTATCGGGTTTGGGTCGGGTTTAGATCGGATTAATAACAGGTCGGGTTATATTCGAGTCGGGTGAACAATAGGTCGGGTTTTCACGGGTTAAAACGGGTTAGGGTAATTCTCGGGTTCGGTTCAAGTCAATAATTTGCGGGTTAGAATCAGGTCGGGTTCGGTTCAAGTCAATAATTTGCTAATTATAATCAAGTCGAGTCATTTTCAAGTCGGGTCATTCTCGGGTTCAAGTCGGGTTCGGTTTAAGTCAATAATTTGCGGGTTACAATCAGGTTGGGTCATTCCAAGTCGCGTCATTCTCGGATTCCAGTCGGGTTATGTTCAAGTCAATAATTTGCAGGATACAATCAGGTTGGGTCATTTCCAAGTCAGGTCATATTCGGGTTCAACTAACTATAAATAGATAATTATCATTTTTATCAAGCTAATTATTTCCTTTGACTATAATATATATGACAATATACTAGGGAACTATAATTTATAATTTAGGAAGATAATTATCTCCTTTGACCATACAACAAATATATACTATATTTAACTCTTAAATTTGAGGATGATGCTTAGCTTCTTTCTTTTGCTGGCCTAGACCGACTTAGTCTCCCTAGACAAAATGCTTTGATCAACAATAATAAAGTGGTCTAAATTGCATTTAAGGTGATTTGAAATCGGGTCAAGAACAATTTGGGTTGAATTTAGATCAGGTCAATAACAAGTCGTGTTAATTTCGAGTCGGATTAGTAACAGATCGGGTTGAATTTTTGGGTCGGGTAAATAATAGGTATATTAAAATTCGGGTAGGGTCAATAACAAGCCGGGTTGAATTTGGGAGAGGTCAATAACAAGTCGGGTTGAGTTTGGATCGGGTTAGGAACGGGACGGGATGAATTCAGGCCAGGTTAGTAACAAGTCGGGTTAAATTTGGACTTTGACAGGTTAAAACGGGTTAGGGTCAATTTCAACTCAATTCGGGTTCAGTGCAAGTTAATTAAATTGGCCGTTGTAAACCGGTAAATCAATGCAAGTAGTAAACCAGTAAATTGGTCGTTTAAAAGCAAATTGGATGGTTCCACACACCCAATTATTGAGTATTAAGGACCATGGTAAACATTTCGGCAATTTTTATTTTCGGGCAAAAAAAGTCAAAAAATTCAAAAATTAGAGGCTTATATCCACGCTTTTTGAGAAATTTTGGAGGTTTCGGGGCCCGGTGTCGAAAAGTCTTGAAATTCTATGGGATACATCTCGGGGTCATATAATGCCGTTTGGAACCATATATGATCATTATTTGTTGTCATAAATGTTCGTGGTAGGCTTGAATTAATGAAATCAGTACAAATTGTAAACCGGTAAATTGGCCGTTTAATAACAAATTGGATGGTTCCACACACCCAATTGGATTCCCGGAGGATATTAGGGACCATAGTAAACATTTCGGCAATTTTTATATCCAGGCGAAAAAAGTCAAAAAATTCCAAAATTGAAGGCTAAAATCCACGCTTTTTGAGAAATTTCGAATGTTTCGGGGTTCGGTGTCGAAAAGCATTGAAAATTTAAGGGATACATTTCGGGGTCATACAATGTCATTTGGAACCATATATGATCATTATATGTTGTTATAAATGTTCATGGTAGGCTTGAGTTAATGAAATCGGTGCAAGTTGTAAATCGGTAAATTGGTCGTTTAAAGGCAAATTGGATGGTTCCACCCACCCAATTGGACTCCCGGAGGATATTATTGACCATGGTAAACATTTCAGCAATTTTTATTTCCGGGCGAAAAAGTCGAAAAATTCCAAAATTGAAGGCTATCCACGCTTTTTGAGAAATTTTGGAGATTTCGAGACTCGGTGTCTAAAAGCTTCGAAATTTAAGGGATACATCTTGGAGTCATATAATGCCGTTTGGAATCATACATAATCATTATATGGTGTCATAAATGTTCGTGGTAGGCTTGAGTGGATGAAATCGGTGCTAGTTGTATACCAGTAAATTGGTTGTTTAAAGGAAAATTGGATGGTTCCATCCACTCAATCAGACTCCCGGAGGTTATTAGAGATCATGGTAAATAATTCGGCAATTTTTATTTTCGGGCGAAGAAAAGTCAAAAAATTCCAAAATTGAAGGCTAATATCCACACATTTTGAGAAATTTTGGAGGTTTCGGGGCCCGGTGTCCAAAACTCTTGAAATTCTAGGAGATATATCTCGGGGTCATATAATGCCGTTTGGAACATTATATGATCATTATTTGGTGTCATAAATGTTCGTGGTGGGCTTAAGCTAATGAAATCGGTGAAGGTTGTAAACCAGTATATTGGTAGTTTAAAGGCAAATTGGATGGTACCACCCACCCAATTAGACTCTCGGAGGGTATTAAGAGACATGATAAACATTTCGTCAATTTTTATTTTTGAGCGA
The DNA here is from genome assembly GCF_948465745.1 of Chenopodium album. NCBI lineage: Eukaryota > Viridiplantae > Streptophyta > Magnoliopsida > Caryophyllales > Amaranthaceae > Chenopodium > Chenopodium album. The sequence continues at coordinate 85,436,326 of NC_137835.1, read as the reverse complement.
AAAAAAGTCAAAAAATTCCAAAATTGAAGGCTAATATCCACGCTTTTTGACAAATTTTTGAAGTTTCGGGACTCGGTGTTCAAAAGGCTTGAGATTTTGGGGGGATACATCTCGGGGTCATATAATGCCGTTTGGAACAATATATGATCATTATATGTTGTCATAAATGTTCGTGGCAGGCTTGAATTAATTAACTCAGTGCAAGTTGTAATTCGGTAAATTGGTCGTTTCAAAGCAAATTGGATAGTTCCACCTTCTCAATTGGACTCCTAGAAGGTATAAAGGACCATGGTAAACATTTCGGCAATTTTATTTTAGGGTGAAAAAAAGTCAAAAAATTCCAAAATTGAAGGCTTAATATCCACACTTTTTGAGAAATTTTGGTGGTTTTAGGCCCGGTGTCGAAAAGTCTTAAAATTTTAGGGAATATATCTTGGGGTCATATAATGCCATTTGGAACAATATATGATCATTATTTGTTGTCATAAATGTTCGTGGTAGGTTTGTGTTAATGAAATCGGTGCAAGTTGTAAACCGGTTAATTGGTCGTTTAAAGGCAAATTGGATGGTTCCAACTACTCAATTGGACTCCCAGAGGATATTAGGGACCATGATAAACATTTCGGCAATTATAATTTCCGGGAGAAAAAAGTCAAAAAATTCCAAAATTGAAGGCTAATATCCACACTTTTTGAGAAATTTTGGTGGTTTTAGGGCCCGATGACGAAAAGCCTTAAATTTTAGGGGATATATATCGGGGTCATATAATGCCGTTTGGAACAATATATATATGATCATTATTTGTTGTCATAAATGTTCTTGGTAGGCTTGAGTTAATGAAACTGGTGCAAATTGTAAACCGGTAAATTGGTTGTTTAAAGGCAAATTGGATAGTTCCAACCACTCAATTGGACTCCCGGAGGGTATTAGGGACCATGGTAAACGTTTCGGCAATTATTATTTCCGGACGAAAAAAAACTCAAAAAATTCCAAAATTGAAAATCCACGCTTTTTGTAAAATTCAGGATGTTTCGAGAACCGGTGTTGAAAAGTTTTGAGATTTTATGGGATACATCTTGGGGTCATATAATATCGTTTTGAACCATATATGATCATTATAGGTTGTCATATATGTTTGTGGTAGACTTGAGTAAATGAAATCAGCGCAAGTTGTAAACCGGTAAATTGGCCGTTTAAATGCAAATTGGAACGTTCCACCCACTCAATTTGACATCCGGAGGGCATTAGGGATCATAGTAAATATTTCGGCAATTTTTATTTCCGGGCCAAATAAAGTCTAAAAATTCATAAATTGAAGGCTATATCCACGTTTTTTGAGAATTTTTGGAGTCTTTGGGCCTGGTGTCGAAAAGTCTTGAAATTCTTGGGAATATATCTAGGGGTCATATAATGTTGTTTGGAGCCATATATGATCATTATTTGTTGTAATAAATGTTCGTGGTAGGCTAGAATTAATGAAATCGGTGCAAATTGTAAACCGGTAAATTGGTCGTTTAAAGGTGAATCGGATGGTTTCACCCACCCAATTGGATTTCCGGAGGATATTAGGGTCTATGGTAAACATTTTGGCAATTTTTATATGCGGACGAAAGAAAGTAAAAAAATTCAAAAATTGAAGGCTATTATCCACGTTTTTTGAGAAATTTCGAATGTTTCGAGGCCCGGTGTCGAAAAGCATTGAAAATTTAGGGGATACATTTCGGGGTCATATTATGTCGTTTGGAACCATATATGATCATTATATGTTTTCATAAATGTTCATGGTAGGCTTAAGTTAATGAAATCGGTGCAAGTTGTAAACCGGTAAATTGATCGTTTAAAGGAAAATTGGATGGTCCCACCTAGCCAATTGGACACCCGGAGTGTATTAGGGATCATGGTTAACATTTCGGAAATTTTTATTTTCGGGTGAAAAAAAAGTAAAAAAACTCCAAAATTAAAGACTAATATCCACGCTTTTTGAGAAATTTTGGAGGTTTCGGGTAGAGTTGTCAATTCGAGTTAACAGGTCAGGGTTGGGTCGGTTAGAGTGGGTCGGGTCAACTCAGGTCCGGTCAATTCGGATTAATTCCATAACCAACGTGGGTCGGGTCAATTCGGATTAATTCCATAATAAGCTATGCGGGTCGGGTTTGGGTTGGGTCATGCTTTAGTCGGGTCACGTCGAGTCATACTTCTTATAAGGTTTGGGTCGTGTTAATAAAAGGTCGGGTTACATTCAGGTGGGGTGAGCAATAGGTTGGGTTTAATTCGGATTTTCACAGGTTAAAACGGATTAGGGTAATTCTCGGGTTCGGTTCAAGTCAATAATTTGCGGGTTATAATCAGGTCGGGTCATTCTCGGGTTTGAGTCGGGTTCGGTTCAAGTCAATAATTTGCGGGTTATAATTAGGTCGGGTAATTTCCAAGTTGGGTCATTTTCGGGTTCGAATCAGGTTCTGTTCAAGTCAATAATTTGCGGGTTATAATCAAGTTGGGTCATTTCCAAGTCGGGTCATTCTCGGATTCAAGTTGGGTTATGTTCAAGTCAATAATTTGCATGTTACAATCAGGTCAGGTCATTTCCAAGTCAGGTCATATTCGGGTTCAACTAACTATAAATCGATAATTATCCTTTTTATCAAGCTAATTATTTCCTTTGAATATAATATATATGAGAATATACTTGGGAACTATAGTCTATAATTTAGGAAGATAATTCTCTAGCTCCTTTGACCATACAACAAATATATACTATATTTTAACTCTTAAATTTGAGGAAGATGCTTCTTTCTTTTGCTGGCTTGGACCGACTTGGTCGCCCTAGACAAAATGATTTGATCAACAATAATATAATAAGGTGGTCTAAATTGCATTTAAGGTGATTTAAAATCGGATCAGGAACAATTTGGGTTGAATTTAGGTCGGGTCAATAACAAGTCGTGTTGATTTCGAGTCGGGTTAGTAACAGACCGGGTTGAATTTTTTGGTCGGGTTAGTAATAGGTCTAGTGAAATTCGGGTCGGGTCAATAACAAGTCGGGTTGAATTTGGGTCAGGTCAATAACATGTCGGGATGATTTCGGGTCGGGTTTGTAACAGGTTGGGCTAAATTCGAGTCAGGTTAGGAACGAGTCGTGTTAAATTCAGGTCAGGTTAGTAACAAATCGGGTTAAATTCGGGTTTGGACGTTTTAGGTCAATTTCGGTTCAAATCGGGTTCGGTTCAGGTCAATTATTTACGGGTTACATTCGGGTCGAGTCATCTCCAGGTCAGTTCATGTTCGGGTTCGGGTCTCACATACTCTAGTCAACTCGGGTTTAGGGTTGGTTTCAGGTTGGGTTTGGTTCACCATTTTTTTCATGTTCAGATGGGTCGGTTAATAATCGGGTTTGAGTCTGTATTTCGGGTTGAGTCAACTTTTGACATGTATAATGAAGATATGCACCGGATATTCGTGGGCTTAAGCTGAAATGACTTGCTAAGGCCTTTTTTTTCAAATATATTTTTATTTATAAGTTCTGAAAATGCGGTTAATTGTACTACCTAATCAAAGAACAAAATTACTGATTTAAGTCAATTTACTCATTGAGATGGAGCGGATATGATTGAGCAACCCGATCGGATACAAGTAGTAAGCTGTAAAACAATCATATATATCAGGATGAATACAACCACAAATGGAAGAGTTTACGCAAAAATGAAAACAATCAGAAGTTTGAGCAGTACAAGAACAAACAAAGCTAACAATAAAAGGATAAAGTGGGAAAGAATGATGAAAAGCATCCTTCTCAAATGAATGTAGCATTAAAAAATCAGGTTACACTGTTCTCAGATTACAGATGAATCAAAATTTAAAGTTGTTCGTAATCTTTGTCCTAAGATCAACTAAAACAGAAGCCTCTATTGCGTGTCATTTCTTATTTCTCATGTAAGGGGCAAGGGAGCTCTTACAAGACTGCCCATATCAGATTTCAGCAGCCACAGTATTTCTCATGAATGTGAAGCAAACACATTCAGAAGCCTGAAGTTTTTGAAGGACTAAGCTAACAGATATTATGACTGGGAAAATTGAAACAGAGAGTATTACTCGTAGAAGTTCAACATAGATGAGGGATCATACTGTATCAAAAAGATGGCTTCCAGTCCAGCATTTGTCCGGCAAACATAGGGATAATTTCTCCGGAAGAAAAAGGTATATGGTCTGGGACTTTCCATGGTTTTTTTTTCAACTTGATCTTCGATGTATTCCTTGGAAGACCATAGAAATCAGGTCCATTGAAGCTTGTAAATGCCTCTAATTTGTCAAGGGCACCTGCCTGAAAAGATAAATGAAGCAGCAAATTTAACTTTCAGCAATTGCTAATCAAACTACATACAAAAAAAGTTAACAATTTCCACATTATTGTGCTTCTAGTTCGAGATGACCCCAGAATGGACATGCATTCTTTCCTTGCATTCTTTGCAAGAGGAAGATTCCAGCACATAAGTTACGGGTGTTATATGAGCTATACCTCTTCAAAAACTTTGGCATATAGCGATAGAGCAACAGGGGAATTAAAGATTCCAGCACACCCACAGGAGCTCTCTTTCCTTTGCCTCTCATGAGGAGCACTATCAGTCCCAAGAAAATATTGCTTACTCCCACTGGTTACTGCTGAAAGAATTGTCTGCCCTACACAAGCAATTAAAAGGTACAATCAGAGCATGCAGATAGCAAAAAAAAGGACAAAAACTCATGTCAAGACATAACTGACAGAATTTCACAGTATCTTCTTCTATAGTTGGAGCTATTAAGGTAAAAAAATCAGCCTAAATTCTTTCACATACACGTAATATACAAAATATGGATGTTTATAATGCCTATGAAACAGTACATACTATGGATTTCTCTTTTGAGCACTGGAAGACAATAGTTATGTGGTTGCAACCCTCCTTGGAATAGGGAGTTTCTATTCAGAATGATGTGCTGTGGAGTCACAGTAGCTGCTACATTTCCTGATTAGCATAATGGAGCAAGATAATGGCAAATCAAATTGCAGACTGAAAGAAAATTAAATTATATTAAATTGAATAACTGAAAAAAAATATCTAAGAGATAGACATTGTTAAAATAACAAAACCATAATCCTACCTGTATTGCATGATTCAATAAACTTCACAGCATCTGCTGTAGTGATATGCTCCATTACAACTTTTAATTGTGGTAGTTTCTGAATTAAAGGTCTTAAAACCGTGTCGATAAAAACTTTTTCACGATCAAATATATCTACGTCAGGATCTGTAACCTCTCCATGGACCTAATACAAATTGCCATAGTTAATAAAGGACAGCTTCTACCTTTTCACATGTGCAGAGTTAAACAGATGATAAACTGTCATTCATTGTTGTACCATTAAAGCATAATTCCGTTAACCAAGTAGCATCAGAATGTTCCAGGATTTTTAATGGTCTGGTTTTCATGTATTATGGGCTATAAGCCATACAGAAAATCATTGAAAGTTCTCTTAAACTGGACAGTAACAAGCCTATTCAGATAGTGTCTTCAATAGACTTATACTGTCCAGAATTCCAGATCCCACAATTGTTGTTCCCTGAATAATTTGGCTTTAAAGTTTGACAGTTTCCCTAAATTCACTTTGATTTTATAAATCAACAACTATTGTATATAATCTTTCAGGAAAACTTTTGTTAGCTCCCAACCTAAAACCTAAATCAATAATTTAACATTAACAATGAATTTCTTCATTTGCTTACTAAGCCAATCACCTACGATTCAATGTTTGCCCCAAAAAATGATATGCCAGGGTCTTCTTTCCCATATTCGATCCATACCCAAATTAAGAAACCAGGAAGAGGAAAGGAAGGATATGAACTGAGCACTACCCAATGGATTCTAGAGCATGATGTTGCAGTTGGGCCTAATGTTTGTCATTATGGACTCCATAGCATGATGTGGCATTATGAAGAGAGAGGAAACAAATAAAAGGTTTTATTAAGTTTAACATTATAATTCTTTTATCTTACCAGTTCATTAAGTGAAAATTAGAAATTTCAAAATGGAATGGAAATTTTTGTTTCTCTCCACCAACTCATTTTAGTAGATTTTGTATTTTATAAAGACAACTTACCAATAGAGGCATATTTTGCTCAGCCATCTCTTGGAGCACTGGCAAACACTTTCCAAACAGATCAGTGACACCATCCTGTGAATTAGTTGTTGCACCAGCAGGGTACAGCTTTACAGCATAAACCACCTCACTTTCTCCTGTTAAAAGAATCAGCCACTGCTAATCAAAAAACAGAATTGCATTCAACAATCCGAGTATCCTGTCAAAGACTCTAGCTAAGGATAGTAACAGTAATTGCAAAAACACAATCTGATAAATAAGCAGTGCTCCATCATGAAATGAGAACAGTGAAAATATGGGCATATGTGTTAAAATCTAACCAACACTTGGACCGTGAAAATATGGAAAGGGAATTAAAATCCATAGGGAATTAGGGAGTACAAAGTGAACAAGAAATTTCATGTAATGCATGATGCAACAGCATGGCGGTCAGTAATGAACGGGTGGCTTTAGATTTGGTAACCCAACAACCAGATAAGACCCCAGATGCCAAATTGGTGATTGGAACCATCTTTCACCACTCTTGACTACGATGTAACTAAATTATAAATAGCCATATAATTGAAGCAAAGTCATTTTTGGGACTTTATAAACCTATTAGTAGGCCTTCTATGGTTCCAAACAACCTTTTATAACCTTAGGAGACACCCTATACATTCCCTCCAATTTTGGAAAAAAAATAGTGACATTTGTAAAAAAAGAAAAAAGGCATGGTGCATGGATTATAGCCTTCAATTTTGAAGATTTTTGACTTTTCTAGACCCGGAATGGAATGAGGTTGGATGTTTTCCATGGACCCCATGAAACCCTAAGTGGTCAATTGGGCCGTCGGAATCATCCACTTTGCCTTCATTAACTCAATTGTTGTTATACATTTCAAACAACATTATACGTCCCATATGCCTTCTCAACCATCAATTGATTTTCCGACACTTGGTTCCGAAATCTTCGAAAATGATCCAACTTCATGAATACCATTTCATTTCCTCAAGCCTAGTTGTCAAGCTCCTACCCTTGCTTAGGCCTTGTATGCCTTGACTGGTAACAACGCCCTAGCCCCATGCCTTAGCGTGGCAACTGCGCCTACTCGCTTAGGTCTTCGCTGGGAGCACATATGCAAGGCAACGTCGAAGATACTAAACAAGGGAAATAACATATTATGCCAAACTAGAATAAGGCTATGCAAAAAAAAAAAAAAAAAAAAAAAAAGCATATCTTTAATTAAATCATCAACGTAATAATAAGTAATGAATGGGTGACATTGGGTTTGTTAACCTAATGAATAATTCCTGTAAAGATGTTGGTGATTAGAACCATCTCTTACAAGTTTTGACTTCCAACACAACAAAATTTCAAAATAGTCATAGAGTTGGAACAAATTCTTTTCGGGGACTTTAAAGACATATTGGTAGGATTTTTATGGTTTCAAACTAACTTTTTCAACCTTAGGGAACACCCCGCACATTCTGTTTAATTTTGGAAAGTATCTCAAAATTGGTCCAGAAGCGTAGATTATAGCCTTCATTTTTGGATAATTTTCAACTTTTTTGGACCCAAGATGAAAAAGGTTAGGGTGCTTCCCATAAACCCTACAATACCCTAAGAGGCCATATGAATGCTTGGAACCATCCACTTTGCTTTTAAACTGTTAATTTAGCTGATAATGTACACGTCTCTCTTCATTTAATTAAGGTAACCACGTACGTGCCTTTATGTGACAGATTAGTGACTTTATATGATTACAAATAACATAACATGACCCCAGGTGCCTCCCCTACCATTAATTGTGTTTTCGACACTACGTTCCATAAACTCTTATCCAATTTTTTAATATTATATACTTTAAATTTGGCCACCTAAGAATAAGTTTGCATTCAACAAGGTTATGCATCTGAGTCAACTTCCAGAGGTCTACTTGGTGCCTGAAACCATCTCTTCATGCCTTGGCCCACCCTTCGTTAAACAATATCATATCTTAAGATGCCTTGTGTTGCCGTTTAGAACCATTTATGATCATTATATGTAGTAATAAATAATCGCGGTAGGCTTGATTTAATGAAATCAGTGCAAGTTTTAAACCGGTGAATTGGCCTTTTAAAGGAAAATTGGGAGTTCAACCCACCCAATTGGACTCCCGGAGGATATTAGGAACCATGGTAAAATTTCGGCAATATTTACTTGCGGACGAAAAAAAGTCAAAAAAATTCAAAAATTGAAGGCTTATATCCACGCTTTTTTAGAAATTTTGGAGGTTTCGAATCACGGTGTCGAAAGGCCATGAGATTTTAGGGAATACATCTCAGGGTCATATAATGAAGTTTGGAACCATATATGATCATTATATGTTGTCATAAATGTTCGTGCTAGGCTTGAATTAATAAAATCGGTGCAAGTTGTAAATAGTTAGATTGGCTGTTTAAAGGCAAATTGGATGGTTCCACCCACCCAATTGGACATGGTAAACATTTCGTTAATTTCTGTTTTCTGGCAAAAAAAATCGAAAAAATTCAAAAATTTAAGGCTAATATCCACGCTTTTTGAGGATTCAGGGCCCGGTGTCGAAAAGTCTTGAAATTCTAGGGGATACATTTTGGGGTCATATAATGCTGTTTTGAGCCATTTATGATCATTATATGTTGTCATACATGTTCGTGGTAGACTTGACTTTATGAAATCGGCGCAAGTTGTTAACCGGTAAATTGGCCTTTTAAAGGCAAATTGGATGGTTCCACCCACCCAATTGGACTTACGGAGGGTATAAGAGATCATGGTAAAGACTTCGGCAATTTTTATTTCCGGGGGAAAAAAGTCAAAAAATTCAAAGTTGAAGGCTTATATCCACGCTTTTGAGATATTTTGGAAGTTTCAAGACACGGTGTTGAAAAACCTTGAGATTTAAGAGAATACATCTCGGGGTCATATAATGACGCTTGGAACCATATATGATCATTATATGTTATCATAAATGTTCGTGGTAGGCTTGATTTAAAGAAATCACTATAAGTTAACCAGTAAATAGGTTGTTTAAAGGCAAATTGGATGGTTCCACCCACCCAATTGGAATCCCGACTGGTATTAGAGACCATGGTTAACATTTCGTCAATTATTATTTCCGGGCGAAAAAGTCTAAAAATTCCAAAAATAAAGGCTAATAATAACGCCTTTTGAGAAATTTTGAAAACTTAAGGACCCGGCATCGATAAGCCTAGAGATTCTAGGGAATGCATCTTAGGGTCATATAATGTTGTTTGGAACCATATTTGACTATTATTTGTTGTCATAAATGTTCGCGGTATGCTTGAGTTAATGAAATCGGTGCAAATTGTAAACCGGTAAATTGGCTGTTTAAAGACAAATTGGATGGTTCCACCCACACAATTGGACTTCAGCAGGATAACAGGGAACAAGGTAACATTTCGGCAATTTTTGTTTTTGGGCGAAAAAAGTTTTAAAAAATCCAAAATTGAAGGTTTTTGAGAAATTTTACAGGTTTCGAAGCCTGGAGTCAAAAAGCCTTTAAATTTTAGAGGATACATATCGGGGTCACATAATGCCGCTTGGAACCATATATGATCATTATATGTTGTCATAAATGTTCATAGTATGATTGAGTTAATGAAATCTGCGCAAGTTGTAAACCATTAAATTGGTCGTTTAAAGGCAAATTGGATGGTTCCACCAACCCAATTGGACTCCCGAAGGATATTAGGAACTATGGTAAACATTTCGGCAATTTTTATTTCCGGACGAAAAAAAGTCTAAAAATTACAAAATTGAAGACTATATCCACACTTTTGAGAAATTTTGGAGGTTCAGGGCCCGGTGTCGAAATGTCTTGAAATTCTAGGGGATACATATCGGGGTCATACAATGCCGTTTGGAACCATATATGATCATTATTTGTTGTCATAAATGTTAATAGTAGGATTGAGTTAATGAAATCGGTGCAAGTTGTAAATCGATAAATTGGTCTTTTAAAGGCAAATTGGATGGTTCCACCCACCCAATAGGACTCCCGGAGGGTATTAGAGACCATGGTATAAATATCGGCAATTTTTGTTTTCAGGCAAAAAGAAGTCAAAAAATTCCAAAATTTAAGGCTAATATCAACGCTTTTTGAGAAATTTTTGAGGATTCGGAGCTCGGTGTCGAAAAGTCTTGAAATTTTAGGGAATACATCTCAGGGTCATATAATGTCGTTTGGAGCCATTTATGGTCATTATATGTTGTCATAAATGTTCGTGGTAGACTTGAGTTAATAAAATCGGTGTAAGTAGTAAATCGGTAAACTGGCCTTTTAAAGGCAAATTGAATGGTTCCACCCACCCAATTGGACTCGCGGAGGATATTAGTTACCATGGTAAACATTTCGGCAATTTTTATTTCCGGGCAAAAAAAAGTCAAAACATTCCAAAATTGAAGGCTTATATCCATGCTTTTTGAGAAATTTTGCAGGTTTCGAGGTCTAGTGTCGAAAAACCTTTAAATTTTAGGGGATACATCTTGAGGTCATATAATGCCGTTTGGAACCATATAAGATCATTATATGTTGTTATAAATGTTCATAATACGATTGAGTTAATGAAATCCGTGCAACTTGTAAACATGTAAATTGGTCGTTTAAAGGCAAATTAGATGGTTCCACCAACCCAATTGGACTCCCGAAGGATATTAAGAACCATGGTATACATTTCGGCATTTTTTTATTTCCGGGCGAAAAAAAGTCGAAAAATTACAAAATAGAAGACTAATATCCACGCTTTTGAGAAATTTTGGAGGTTTCGGGACCCGGTGTCGAAAACTATTGAAATTCTAGGGGATACATCTCGGGATCATATAATGCTGTTTGGATCCGTATATGATCATTATTTGTTGTCATAAATGTTCGTGGTAGGCTTGAGTTAAAGAAATCGGTGCAAGTTGTAAACCGGTAAATTGGTCGTTTAAAGGCAAATTGGATGGTTCCACCCACCCAATGGGACTCCCGGACAATATAAAGGATCATGGTAAATATTACGGCTATTTTTATGTACGGGCGAAAAAAAGTCAAATTTACAAAATTGAAGGCTAATATCCACGTTTTTTGAAAAATTTTTGAGGATTCGCGGCCCGGTGTCGAAACGTGTTGAAATTCTAGGAAATACATCTCGGGGTTATATAATATCGTTTGGAGCCATTTATGATCATTATATATTGTCATAAATGTTCGTGGTAGACTAGAGTTAATGAAATCGGTGCAAATTGTAAATCGGTAAATTGGCCTATTAAAGACAAATTGGATGGTTCCACCCCCCCAATTGGACTCCTAGAGGGTATTAGTAACCATGGTAAACATTTCGGCAATTTTTGTTTTCGGGCGAAAAAAAGTCTAAAAATTCCAAAATTGAAGGCTAATATTCATGCTTTTTGAGAAATTATTGAGGATTCGGGGCCCGGTGTCGAAAAGTTTTGAAATACTAGGTAATGCATCCCGGGTTAATATAATGTCGTTTGGAGCCATTTATGATAATTATATGTTGTCATAAATGTTCGTGGTAGACTTGAGTTAATGAAATCGGTGCAAGTTCTCAATCGGCAATTGGCCTTTTAAAGGCAAATTGGATGGTTCCACCCACCCAATTGGACTCCCGATGGGAATTAGAGACCATCGTATAAATTTCGGTAATTTTGGTTTCGGACGAAAAAAAGCCGAAAAATTCAAAAATTAAAGGCTATTATCAACGCTTTTTAAGAAATTTTTGAGGATTCGCGGCCCGGTGTCGAAAAGTCTTGAAATTCTTGGAAATACATCTCGGGGTTATATAATGCCGTTTGGAGCCATTTATGATCATTATATGTTGTCATAAATGTTCGTGGAAGACTTGAGTTAATGAAATCGGTGCAAGTTGTAAATTGGCCTTTTAAAGGCAAATTGGATGGTTCCACCCACCCAATTGGACTCCGGCGGGTATTAGAGACCATCGTATAAATTTCGGTAATTTTTGTTTTCGGGCGAAAAAAAGCCGAAAAATTCAAAAATTGAAGGCTAATATCCATGCTTTTTGAGAAATTTTTGAGGATTCGCGGCCCGGTGTCGAAAAGTCTTGAAATTCTTGGAAATACATCTCGGGGTTATATAATGCCGTTTGGAGCCATTTATGATCATTATATGTTGTCATAAATGTTCGTGGAAGACTTGAGTTAATGAAATCGGTGCAAGTTGTAAATTGGCCTTTTAAAGGCAAATTGGATGGTTCCACCCACCCAATTGGACTCCGGCGGGTATTAGAGACCATCGTATAAATTTCGGTAATTTTTGTTTTCGGGCGAAAAAAAGCCGAAAAATTCAAAAATTGAAGGCTAATATCCATGCTTTTTGAGAAATTTTTGAGGATTCGCGGCCCGGTGTCGAAAAGTCTTGAAATTCTTGGAAATACATCTCGGGGTTATATAATGCCGTTTGAAGCCATTTATGATCATTATATGTTGTCATAAATGTTCGTGGAAGACTTGAGTTAATGAAATCGGTGCAAGTTGTAAATCGGTAAATTGGCCTTTTAAAAGCAAATTGGATGGTTCCACCCACCCAATTGGACTCCCGGAGGGTATTAGAGACCATGGTATAAATTTCGGCAATTTTTGTTTTTGGGCGAAAAAAAGTCGAAAAATTCCAAAATTGAAGGCTAATATCCACGCTTTTTGAGAAAATTTTAAAGATTCGGGGCCCGGTGTCTAAAAGTCTTGAAATTCTAGGAAATATATCGCGGGGTCATATAATGTCGTTTGGAGCCATTTATGATTGTTATATGTTGTCATAAATGTTCGTGGTAGACTTGAGTTAATGAAATCGGCGCAAGTTGTAAACCGGTAAATTGGCTTTTTAAAGGCAAATTGGATGGTTCCACCCACCTTATTAGACTCCCAAGAGGGTATTAGAGACCATGGTCTAAATTTCGGCAATTTTTATTTCCGGGCGAAAAAAAGTCAAAAAATTCCAAAATTGAAGGCTAATATCCACGTTTTTTGAGAAATTTAGGAAGTTTTAGAGCATGGTGTCGGAAAGCTTTGAGATTTTAGGGAATACATTTCAGGGACATATAATGACGTTTGGAACCATATATGATCGTTATATGGTATCATAAATGTTGCTGGTAGGCTTGATTTAAGGAAATCGGTGCATGTTATAAACCGGTAAATAGGCCGTTTAAAGGCAGATTGGATGGTTCCACCCACCCAATTGGAATCCCAACGGGTATGAGGGACCAACATAAACATTTTTACAATTATTATTTACGGGCGAAAAAGTCTAAAAATTCCAATAATAAAGGCTAATCATGCTTTCTGAGAAATTTTGAAAATTTCAGGCCTGGCATCGAAAAGCCTTGCGATTCTATGGAATGCATCTTAGGGTATAATACCCAGATATTTTACATTTTTATATAATATATTTTATAGAAAAAAATTAATATAGTAATTTTAATTCCTATTTTATGTCTAGTAAAACTCTTATTTACGAACTATAAATTATGTTAAACCCTAATAAAGTTATTGTATTATAGAAAGAAAAAAAAAATAAAAAAGGGAGCCGCTATTCCTATTTCTTCTGCGTGGGATTTATTAATCAAACCCACAATTGATTCTTGTAAAAAGTTTAGTTTTTATTCTCTAATCTCCATTTTTTTATTATTCTATTAAGAAGCCCCACCATAATATGTTTTGTATAATGATCAAACGTTGTGCATTTCAACGTTGCTCGATCTTTTATTGCTTCTGTTGTAATTTATCCAAAGGTAATCACACTATCGATCCTTTGAATTTGTTTGATATTAATGTGGTTGTATTATTATTATGTGTAAATTTATTGGACATGTTTGGTTATAATTTATTTATTGATTGTATTTATATTATTATGTGAAGTTTCATGAATGTTATTCTTATGATTATGTTTTAGAAACATATGGTTAATTTATGATGATGTATGATTTAATTGTTTTATTATTTTATTGTATTTTATTGATTGATCGTATTATAATTTTTCTAGAGTTTTAAATGTTGTTGTTATAGGGAGTATTGTTTTATCGAGGTTTTAGGGTTGCTAATGCAGAGTATTATTTTTGGGTTAAGATTTGATTATATTTGGGAACTAGTATTATTTCCCTAAGAGTTGGGATGTTTTTTAATTGAATTGTTATGTTATTTGGGAACATGTGCCATTGTTGAGATTGTTTATGAATAATTATTTGATCAAGTATGAGATCAAAAGGTTGAGAAATTATTGTTTTGTTCTTGGTTTGAGGCTCAGCGTTATATACCTTAGTTCTTGGCATGTTGGTAATGAGATAATGATCATGAGTTAAAAATGAGGTACAATCTTTATTTATATATTTTTTTCTATGGTCCCCTACAGTGGGAATTGGCTCGTATGTGGTCTGGTTCAAAGTGTTTTTAGGTTATTGATAGTATTCAAGTTTTTATACTTGTTGGTTTGTTATTCGAATTACCCATGTCTAAGACTAGTTATAAAACAAAGAGCGTGGCATATTTATGGGACAATGAGTTGAGTAAAGGATTGTATTATTATTCGAGGATGAGTTGATAAAGGTTATTTTTCAGAGTACAATGTGTAATGTAGTTTCGAACTACATTGTTTAATTGAGCTAGTATTATCAATTATTCAATTATACTGTATATTCTGATATGTGGTGATTACTCAGCTTTTTGCTCACGTGTGTGTTATTTTGTTTTGCTACTTGTGCTTGCGGCCATGTCTTTTTTTTTTATGGTGGCCCTGTGACGATCTATATTGGAATTTGTCCTTAATGGTGAGCACTCAAGTTTGTCTAAATAGGTTCATCAAGTGGTTGTAGCTAAAGGAGCTCAAGTGTTTCGATTAGTTTGTTATAACAAGTTTGTAAAGTTGTATAAATAGCTCACTTAGTTTATTGGGTTGTAATTATTGGGATTTTGTAAGCCTTAACACTTGACAGGTTGTTGAGTGTGGCGGTAATACCTCCGATTTGAGTGTATGATTCCGCAATTTTATTTTAAGGTTGTTTATTTTTCCTTTAATTCTTGTTTATTATTAGTTAGTAAATTGGGGGTGTTACAAAATGGTATTCAGAGCCTAACCGCTCGTTGGATTTACGCAGGGATCCTCATATCCCAACGTGTTTTGGTTTAGGAATAAACCTATTAATAAAGAACTAGGATTAAAATTGGCATATGCTAAGTCGTTTCAGTTGTGTTCCTCAATTTGTGTTAGTTATGTGTTTCTTTTTATGTGACTAGTTTGAGTTCGGGGAAAAACTCCTTTTTAAGGGGGATAGTATGTAATACCCCTATTATTTAAGTACTCTATCGATATATTTTATTAAGAAAAGTCTATTTTATGTGACTAGTTTGAGTTCGGGGACAAACTCCTTATTATGTGTTTCTTTATTGTCATAAATGTTCGTGTTAGACTTGAGTTAATGAAATCAGTGCAAATTTTAAACCGGTGAATTGGTCGTTTAAAGGCGAATTGGATGGTTCCGCCCACCCAATTGGACTCCATGAGGGTAATAGGGACCAAGGTAAACATTTCGGCAATTTATGTTTTCGGGCGAAAAAAGTAAAAATAAAATCCAACATTGAAGGCTAAGATCCACGTTTTTGAGAAATTTTGCAGGTTTCGAGGTCTAGTGTCGAAGAACCTTTAAATTTTAGGGTATACATCTCGGAGTCATATAATGTCGTTTGAAACCATATATGATCATTATATGTTGTCATAAATGTTCATAATATAATTGAGTTAATGAAATCGATGCAAGTTGTAAACCGGTAAGTTGGTCATTAAAAGGCAAATTGGATGGTTCCACCCACCAATTGAGACTCCCAGACGGTATTAAGGATCATGGTATACATTTCGGCAATTTTTATATACGGGCGAAAAAAAGTCAAATTTACAAAATAAAAGGCTAATATCCACGTTTTTTTGAGAAAATTTTGAGAATTCGCAACAAGGTGTCGAAAAGTCTTGAAATTCTAGGAAATACATCTCGGGGTTATATAATGTCGTTTGGAGCCATTTATGATCATTATATGTTGTCATAAATGTTCGTGGTAGACTTGAATTAATGAAATCGGTGCAAGTTATAAATCGGTAAATTGGCCTTTTAAAGGCAAATTGGATGGTTACACCCACCCAATTGGACTCCCAGAGGGTATTAGAGATCATGGTATAAATATCAGATATTTTTATTTCCGGGCGAAAAAAGTTAAAAAATTCGAAAATTGAAGCCTAATATCCAGGCTTTTGAGATATTTTGGAAGTTTCGGGATACGGTGTCGAAAAGCCTTGTGATTTTATGAAATACATTTCGGGGTCATATATTGACGTTTGGAACCATATATGATCATTATATGTTGTCATAAATGTTCGTGGAAGGCTTAATTTAATGAAACGATGCAAGTTATAAACAAGTAAGTAGGTTGTTTAAAGGCAAATTGGATGCTTCCACCCACACAATTGGATCCCGAAGGGTTAGGGACCATGGTAAACATTTCGGCAATTTTTATTACCAGGCAAAAAAGTCTAAAAATTCCAAAAAGAAAGGTTAATATCACGCTTTTTGAGAAATTTTTGAAATTAAAGGGCCGGTATCGAAATGCCATGATATTCTAGGTAATACATCTTAGGGTCGAATAATGTCGTTTGGAACCATATATGATCATTATTTGTTGTCATAAATGTTCGTGGTAGACATGAGTTAATGAAATCAGTGCAAATTATAAACCGGTAAATTGCCCGTTTAAAGGCAAATTAAATGGTTCCACCCACCCAATAGGACTCCCGGAGGATAATAGGGACCATGATAAACATTTCGGCAATTTTTATTTACGGGCGAAAAAAAGTCAAAAAAATTCAAAAATTGAAGGCTTATTATATCCACGTTTTTTGAGAAATTTTGGAGATTTCGGATCACGATGTCGAAAGGTCTTGAGATTTTAGGGAATACATCTCGGGGTCATATAATGACGTTTGGAGTCATATTTGATCATTATATGTTGTCATAAATGTTCGTGGTAGGCTTGAATTAATGAAATCAGTGCAAGTTGTAAATCGGTATATTGGCCGTTTAAAAGCAAATTGGATGGTTCCACCCACCCAATTGGACTCCCGGAGAGTATTAGTGACCATGGTAAACATTTTGGCAACTTTTGTTTTCGGGCGAAAACAAGTCGAAAAATTCCAAAACTGAAGGCTAATATCCACGCTTTTTAAGAATTTTTGGAGATTTTGAGGCAAAGCCTCGAAAATTTAAGGAATACATTTCGGGGTCATATAATGCCGTTTGGAATCATATGTAATCATTATATATTGTCATAAATGTTCGTGGTAGACTTGAGATAATGAAATCGGTGCTAGTTGTAAACCGGGAAATTGGTCGTTTAAAGGCAAATTGGATGGTTCCACCCACCCAATTGGACTCTTGGAGGGTATTGGGGATCATTATAAACATTTCTGCAATTTTATTTCCGGGTGAAAAAAAGTCAAAAAATTTCAAAATTGAATACTAATATCCACGCTTTTTGAGAAATTTTGGAGGTTTCGGGTAGAGCTGTCAATTCGGGTAAAGGGGTAGGGTTTGGGTCGCTAAGAGTGGGTCGGGTCAATTCGGATTAATTCCATAATCTATGTGGGTCGGGTCATGCTTTAGTCGGGTCATGTTGAGTCATACTTCTTATCGGGTTTTGGTCATGTTAATAACAGGTCGGGTTACATTCAGGTCGGGTGAACAATAGGTCGGGTTTAATTCGGGTTTTCACGGGCAACGTTACAAGGTTCGCGGTACGGAGCCACGAATCGCGATCTGATTCGTGCAAACCGGAACGCGGAACAAACGCGACCTGGGTCGCTGGTGGTCGCGAACCAGAACGTTGAAGGTGGCGACTCCTAGTTGTGGCTGAGCAAACACGGTTGTTCTTCCTCTGCAACCTTTAATGGCTTTTTTCTCGACATTTTTAATGCAGTTTCCTCTCTCTTTCTTCTTTCACGTGTATTTTCTTTTTTAATTTATGAAGTTTTTGACTTTTTTCTCCCTCCTCTCTCCTGATTTACCTAGCAGTAACATTTTTGTTTTTATTTTTTATTTGTGCACACTAAGGGTGGCGGCTAGGGTTTTGTTTTACTTGGTAAAAAGCTTAAAGGCCTTAAACCTATATATGTCTCTCAACAACTTGGGCTTTTTTTAAATAAACAACTTGGGCTTTTTATTTTATTTACTTTTTTTAGCAATCCACTCACCTAGATATAAAAACCTTTCAATAAAAATCACCTATATAATTTTTTTATTAATTTAATTATTTCGTACCCAATTGTACCGGATTCACCACGGGTAGCGTTCCGCGTATTCGTTTCCGTACCACGTTTCGAATCGAATCCCGTCCCATGTAACGTTGTTCATGGGTTAAAACTGGTTAGGGTAATTCTCGGGTTTGAGTCGGGTTCGGTTCAAGTCAATATTTTGCGAGTTATAATCAGGTCGGGTCATTCTCGGGTTTGAGTCGGGTTCGGTTCAAGTCAAAAATTTGCGGGTTATAATCAGGTCGGGTAATTTTCAAGTCTGGTCATTCTCAGGTTTAAGTCGGGTTCGGTTCAAGTCAATAATTTACATGTTATAATCAGGTTGGGTCATTTTCAAGTCGGGTCATTCTCGGATTCAATTCGGGTTATGTTTAAGTCAATAATTTGCAGGTTACAATCAGGTCGGGTCATTTCCAAGTGAGGTCATATTCGGGTTCAACTAACTATAAATAGATACTTCCTCCGTCCCCGATTTATAGTCACTTTTGAAGAAAAATCGCGAGAATTAAGAAGAATTAAAAAAAAGTACATTGAAAAAGTAAATTTATATTGGGTATGTAAAAAAGTAGAGAGAGAAAGTAATTAAAGTACATGAGAAAGTAAAATTTACATA
Source organism: Chenopodium album (assembly GCF_948465745.1). Lineage (NCBI taxonomy): Eukaryota > Viridiplantae > Streptophyta > Magnoliopsida > Caryophyllales > Amaranthaceae > Chenopodium > Chenopodium album. The sequence continues at coordinate 85,417,258 of NC_137835.1, read as the reverse complement.
GGAAAGTAAATTTACATTGGATATGCAAAAAAGAAGAGAGGGAGTAATTAAAGTACATGGGAAAGTAAAATTTACATGAAAAGTTAAATTTGCACAAATATTTTTGCAAATGTTAGAGAATTTTGGTAAAAAACTAATATTAATGGTACTTGAAAAAAGCAAATGTGACTAACATTTGGAGTCACCAAAAATGGCAAAAGTGACTATCAATTGGGGACGGAGGGAGTAATTATCATTTTTATCAAGCAAATTATTTCCTTTGACTATAATATATATGGCAATATACTAGGGAGCTATAGTCTATAACTTAGGAAGATAATTATCTCTTTTGACCATACAACAAATATATACTATATTTAACTCTTAAATTTGAGGATGATGCTCCTTTCTTTTGCTGGCATGTACCGACTTGGTCTCCCTAGACAAAATGCTTTGATCAACAATAATAAGGTGGTCTAAATTGCATTTAAAGTGATTTGAAATCGGGTCAGGAACAATTTGGGTTGAATTTAGGTTGGGTCAATAACAAGTCGTGTTGATTTCAAGTCGGGTTAGTAACAGATCGGGTTGAATTTTTGGGTCAGGTCATCTCCAAGTCAGTTCATGTTCGGGTTCGGGTCTCACATACTCGGGTCTAGGGTTGGTTTCAGGTCGGGTCAGGTCAGGTTTGGGTCACCATTTTTTCAGGTTCAAATGGGTCGGTTAATAATCGGGTTTGAGTCGGAGTTTCGGGTCGGGTCAACTTTTGACAGCTCTACTTCCATCCATTAACTTAATGCCAGTACGAGTCTTTATGTGACCAACTAGTGGCAGCATATGGTTTGAAACATTATATAACCTCAAATATCTTCTACTCTCCCATAACATCACTTTAATTTTTGAGGAAACCTGAAAACCCTAAACATTTCGCGTTTTCTGGCATTGCTCTAAATAGCATCTTTCGACCCAACAAGTTTATGCATCAGGATGCCAAAGAGCCTCAAGAGGCCCACTTGATGCGCAAACCAATCTCATTATGTATTGGTTCACCCCTGACCCCTCATCATTATGTCTTAAGATTTCTTGTCTTGCCTTAGTTTGGCCTTTGCCCTACGGCAAACCTACACACTATCTTTAAGTGCTACAAAATGGTGGTATTTTTAAGGATTAGGTAACTATATGCCTTGTCGTCATGCTGGTACCCCTTGCTTAAGCCATGCTATGCCTTGACTATTAGCAACACCCTAGCCCCCATGCCTTAGCGTGGCAGCTACGCCTACTTGCTTAGTTCTTGGGTGGTAGCACATGTACAAGTCAACAACGAAGATACTTAAGAAGTCAATAAACATATTATGCCAAACTAGAATAAGGCTATGCAAAAAAAGAAAAAAAAAAAAAGCACATCTTTAATTAAATCATCAACGTAATAATAAGTAATGAATGGGTGACATTGGGTTTGTTAACCAAATGAATAATTCCTGACAACTCACCAGGACCCCCTCGAGATATCATGTTGGTGATTGGAACCATTTCTTACAAGTTTTGACTACAAACACAACAAAATTTTAAAATAGCCATATAATTAGAGCAAATTCTTTTTAGGGACTTTAAAGGCCTATTGGTAGGATTTTTATGGTTTCAAACCAACTTTTACAACCTTAGGGAACACCCCGTGCATTATGTTTAATTTTGGAAAATATCTAAAAATTGGTCCAAAAGCATAGATTATAGCCTTCATTTTTTGGACAATTTTAATCTTTTTTGGACCCAAGTTAGAAAAAGGTTGGGATGCTTCCCATAAACCCCACGATACCCCGAAAGGCCAAATGAATGCTTGCAACCATCCACTTTGCATTTAAACTCTTAATTTAGCTAATAACGTACACACCTCTCTTAATTAACTTAAGGTAACCACATACGTGCCTTTATGTGACCAATTAGTGGCTTTATATGGTTCCAAATAACATAACATGAACCCAGATGCCTCCCCTACCATTAATTGTGTTTTCAACACTAGGTTCCATAATCTCTAATCCATTTTTCAGTATTATATCCATCCTTTAAACTTGGCCACCTAAGAATAATAATGCATTCAACAAGGTTATGCATCCAGTCACTTCTTGGGTTCCAACGGGCCTTACAAGGTCTACTGGTGCCCTAACCCATCTCTTCATCTCTTGGCCTACCCCTCGTTAATTGATATAACTGTCTTAAGATGCCTTGTGTTGCCATGATTTGGCTTTGTGTTGCTTGCCTTGCCCTTGGCCTTGTGTAGTCTCGCCTTTCGCCTAAGGCAAGCCAAGACGCTACCCTCAACTGCCACTAATAGGAGTGTCATTGCCCTTGCTAAGGCTATGGCGTGCCATGACTTCGGATGAAACGCTCATGGCCTTGGCGTGCCTTGGCTTGGAAAGTAGCAGCGCCTAGGCCTTGGTGCCTTGGCTGGTAGTGACTACAGCATCAGACCTGGCATGGGCAGTAAGGAGAAATATATGTGGGGGGGAAAAACATTTATGCCAAACTAGAAAAAGACTCTGCTAAAAGAATTGGATCAAATTCGTAGCCGGTGTTTCTCAAAATTTCACAAAATTTCAAAATAGCTGTATAATAGAAGCAAACTTTTTTTCGGGACTATAAACCTATAAATAGACTCTAACGGTTTCAAACCAGCTTTTATGACTTTGGGGGACAACAAATTTACCTCTTATACCCTTAGTTTTGGACAATTTTCAACTTATTTGAAAGGAAAGAGGTCCAGTTGCTTTCCACATACCCCACGAGACTTCAAGAGGCCATTTGGGTGGGTGGAACCATCCACTTTGCCTTTGAATTGCAAATTAGGCCTACATGCTTCCCTACATTAACTCAAGGTCACCACGAGTCTTTATGTGACCAAATAGTGGTTGCATATGGTTTCAAACAACATTATATAACCTCAGATGTCTCCTACTCTCCCATACCATCACTTCAGTTTTTGAGGAAACCTGAAATCCTTAAACATTTCCCGTTTTTACTTGTTTTGCTGCAAATAGCATCTTTCGACCCAACAATCTTATTAGATGCCAAATAGCCTCAAGAGGCCCACTTGGTGCGTGGAACAATCTCATTATATATTGGTCCACCCCTCATCATCATGTCTTAAGATGTCTTGTCTTGTAGGTTTGGCCTTCGCCCCCTAAGGCAAATAGACACTACCTTAAGTGCTACAAAATGGTGGTTTTTTTTTTAAGAATTAGGTATTTTTATGCCTTGTCGTCATGCTCGTACCCCTTGCTTAATCCATGGCATGCCTTGACTTGTAGCAACGCCCTAGCCCCCATGCCTTAACGTGGAAGCTGCACCTAGTCGCTTAGGTCTTAGGTGGGAGCACATGTGCAAGGTAATGACGAAGATACTTAACAACAAGGGAAAAACATATTATGCCAAACCTAATGAATATTCCTGACAACTCACCAGACCCTCAAAATATCATATTGGTGATTGGAACCATTACCAACACAACAAAATTTCAAAATAGCCATATAGTTGGAGCAAATTCTTTTTAAGGACTTTAAAGACCTATTAGTAGGATTTTATGGTTTCAAACCAACTTTTACAACCTTAGGGAACAACCTTAGGGATTAAATTCATAGCTGGTGTTTCTCTTCCATTCCTCCCCTGGTCCCCCACCCACCCACCCACCAAAAAAAAAAAAAAGAAAAAAAAAAAAGAAAAAAAAAGAAAAAGAAAAGAAGAAGTAAAGCAAGTACACACACAGGCATATTCTGACATAAGTTTCTTTTGCACTACACTGATTACAAATCACAATTAGCTATAGGATTTAGGAAGTTGCAATTTGAACAACATTTTAAAGCTCAAAGTAAATTTCGGAACTTACTGGCAAGCTTTATCTCGTTAGGGCTGGTTTTATCAGTTAAATAGAGTGTCATGAGAGGATTGAAGTTGCTATCAGCAGGAAGTACATCCATAATAGACTCTCGATATGCAACAGCAGCAACTGTAGTGGTAATAGGAGGCCTTAGATTAGGCATAACAATTGCCCTTCCAAAATTTTTTGCACTGAATTACAAAAGGATACAGCACACTTTACAAAAATCCTCAGAAGTACAATACATACAAAAAAAAAAAATTTAAAAAAAATTTTAAAAAAAAAAAAAAAACCATATGTTTGTCTTAAGCCTTACCTATATGGAGCAACCGCGGCAAGAAGATCTCCATCACGGAGATGAAGATGCCAATCATCAGGGCGTGTCAGAGTCAGTTCCATCTTTACTGCTTTGACATTTATATTGTTAAACCTTTTAATCCTTGGAATAGGCAAAATTGATACCTAAATAGAACAAAGATTCATAAGTTTTGTTAGCAAAAAAAATTTGAAACACAACGAGGACAAGAATTTCAAGATCAAAATAAGATGCTGGATGGGTTAGGTCTCAATGATTAAGAACATGCATCTTTGACAGATTTAAGACAAGCATTGACATGTTTTACCACATATGAAGCAGCAGTGATCATAAGCCATTGACTTCAAATAAAATGCACAAGAAATAGAACACAAGTTCAAGACTTCAAAGGTTTTCTCAGCTGGCCTGCAAAATAAATTACTTTATGAACACTGTCTAATTACTAGTTTTGAAATGCTAAGATGATTTCTTTAACTTTCACGAAAACTACAACACTTTGACACAGGAGTAACAAATAATGTAAGTAACATGTTCCTCTAGATTCCACATCTTTGAACAGTCATTAGACAATACTAAGGTTCCAGAAGACAGACGTGTAGTATAATCGTCTACTTTAATACAAAATACAGTATAGGGCAATACCGGCAATTGATAACATAATATTGAATGGAAAACAATATAGTTCCTTAATAACCAAACAAAAGCACAAATTGTATTAAAAATTGATCAAAACACTTCAGTTATGTACACAATATCCTTCTCAAGAATACCGATTCATTTATGTACACAATATCTTTTTCAAGACCACTGACTGCACAATAAGCACAATATGGGAACTCAATAACAAATAATGCTTACATTGTGTGACAAGAGTGATGTGTTTATCATCTGGACAAGCCTGCAAATAGCACTGCATACAACCTAACAACCCCAACACCAGAAAGAGTAGATTAGCTAAACAAGTTCAATATCTTTACTCTAAGAAGACATTCTAAATAAAGCCTAAAGGTCAAATGAACTTATCAAGCAAAATTAACTAGCAATTCGTATAAAATCCAACGTAAATGCCATTTGTAACTTCAAGACTGATTTTAGAAAAACTTCCATCATCTCAAATTCTTGTCATTTACTTACATCTCAAAAAACAATTAAACATAACCGAGTAATCCCTACTAATTACATCCGGATTTAATTGTCACATTTCTAGTTCAAATTACGCATTCATCTCAATGACATTTCTAGTTCAACGTGATTTGTAACTATCAATGTATACAGATTACAGACATATCCACAAAGAATAATAAATTAAAATTAAATAAAAATCAGTAAAGCTGTCATTTTTATTCAGAAATTATATTATGCAATCTCCAATTCCAAAAACCCAATACCCTAACTTAGACAACTGAGGTTTCTACTATCAATAATCAACAAATACACAAACTTTATTCATTTGTAAATGAAATTAAACCCGAAAAAAAATAGGGATTAAAAATTAACCTCTTAGTTGCTGAATTTGTAATTGAGAATAGCTCTTAGTTGCTGAATCTGTGTTCTGTAACAGGGGAATTTCCAAAATGAGTAAAGCTTGAAGAATGTAACAAGTGTAGGTTGAAAGAGAAGAACGAGAGAGAACACTAGTACTGGTATATTCGTAGTATAGACGATGATATTTGCCAAAATTAAGGGTTTTTGGGGAAATTAAAAAAACAATTGTGATAACGCTAGAAGGAGGGGTCGAACCTCCGACCTTGTGGTTAACAGCCACACGCTCTAACCAACTGAGCTATTCCAGCTTTTTGATATGTTAATAAACTGATAATTATTTGAATTAGTTCGTATAACAATAGTTGGATTGCAAAGATTCGGCCTTTCATAAACTTAAGCGTTGTTCTTTTGAGTTTACGGGCAAAGTAGAGCAGATTTCAATTGAGCAAAGCATATTTCATTAGAGTAGGGTAGAACAATACAACTCAAAAGAACAGGGCTTAAAAAACTAAAGAATCAACAACAGCAAAGCCTCAGTCCTAAAATGACTTGGAATCGGCTAACTTGAATTGTTATAAGAAACTGTATGTTGTACAATATAAAAATAATTAGTGTAGTTTATAAGAAAGTGTGTTCTATTAGTCTAATACTCTGTACTTGTCACTGTATTATTCTGTATATGTAGGAAGTAATATAATGGTGTATTATGTTATATTTTTAAGTAATTTGCATCATTATGATCATTAATTAACTATTTAACTACTTTGAAGAATATGAATGTGCATGCATAGATGGACAAAGACTATTGACAATCTGACACTAGCTATCACACTAATTGATAATTTTAGAGTCAAACATAACAATATCAATATATTTCAAAGTTTTTAGGTTTAGTTAGTTAAGATATTGCTTCTAGTGAAGCGGTTAAGTTAGTTAGAAGTTGTGGATAAATATGGTCGGTCCAAGACCATAATATTACGGAGTATTTTGTTCATTTCTTCACGTCTTTTAGCAAGAGTAGTAGGCCATATTAAACCGACCATTATCTTGTTAATTGTAAGATAAGTCAAATTTAGTATTAACTTCATAGAAACCATAGCTTGCTAATTGGAAATCAACACGTTATAAGTATTCTTCATGTAATTGACCACTTCTTAAAAGTCAGTGTGTTGGATTGATCTACTATTTGACAACTATGCCTAAAGTCCTTTTAGCTAGGAATCCAGGGTACTTGTTTAGTTAATTAGATGTTGAAATGGTAGTTGCAAGTTTTATCCACATCCACATGTTATCTTCTAATAAGCCTTAAAGAGAGGATGCAAGAAAGGTATGTCTTATGTATAAATATGTACTATTAGTTTTTTAGATTGCTATCATCATGGACTTGATGAGAAGTTGAGAGTAAGTCGGTTAGCATATTCGGAATTTGAAATTATGCTTTATGACGTTGTGGGTTGGGATAACTGGGTTTCAAAAAAACAACTTTCGTAATCCGAGCAAGCTAAGTATACAAATAATAACTAAATCATAGAATCCTTAACCTTTATAAAAACCTTAACCTTTATAAAAATGCAAACTTGATACTGTAGCTTATGAATAGTAATATGTGGTGCTATTACAGCCTTGCCCCCAACATTAATGAATTGCCAATTTTGCCCCTATTCCTAATTGGTTGATGAATGTTTGAGTGCTTTGACTAATTGACTGCTCTCACCGACTTCCCTTACCTACTCCCTCAGCTCTCTTTCTTCTCATCTCAGAAAAAAGCTCAGAGTTTTTATGGAAACAAGGAGAGAGAAAGCTAGAGAGAGAAAATATGTCTTCCTTCAACAACAATGGCGATGAGCTCAAAACCACCAATCATCCCTTCGACGATGGTTATGGGAGCTTGTGGAAGATGATTCTTGATGTCGTTTCTCCGATCTTCAGGTATAATTCTACTCCTTTCTTAGTATTAAACTACCAACTAAAATAACAAAAACCCCATTTGTAATTCAGTTTTTTTTTAAGAAAATTATACAGAATCATTTCTGGTAGAATTCGGTTTAATAGAAGGTCGTGATTTGGGAATTGAGCTATGGGAATTAAGTTATGCAAATTAAACTAATGGAATTATGTAAAAATTGATGTGCGACAAGCTGAATTAATGTGGTATGATCTAATGACTTCTTCTTTGTTACCAGGTTTCGTGGTGGAGGTGGTATTCTGAATCAATTATACTATGAATCAATTTTTATATCAGTCTTCTCCAACCTAGATCCAATAAGGTACGATCCATTTCCCTGGATTTTTTTTTTTTTTTTTTCAATACTTCTACTAATTTATGATTAGTGTATATAGTTTATGGTTTGGGTATCTGTTGATTTTATTGTATTTTGTTAATTGCTGGTTTCGATGTTATTAATGTCATAGTTGGGTGGTTTTGAGTGGATCGGCGTAGCAGTGTAGCTTGCTTAATTATTGGAACTCTCTCCGGCGATATCACTTCTACCGCCGGCAACGCCGCCGATTTCCGATCCTCCTCAATTTCAAGGATAGCTCATTATATCACCTAATTTGTAAGTAGTTGAATTTAATTTGCCTTTTTTTTTTTTTTTTTTTTTTTTGTTTTAAATAAAAGATTGTTTGTGAAATTGAAATTTATGCACTTTCTTCTTAATTACATGAATTTTATACCAATTGGGTATTATAAAGGTATAATCTTGCTTATATTTTCTTCAAGATGTTGAGTTGTGTGAATTTGTATTAAATTTTGCATTTTGCAAGTAATTGAATGATACCCTGTATTTTTTGCGACCCGGAATTTTAGGGTTTGTTTTGATTATGAATTTTATGGTCTGTGTTTCTGTGTATGTGTGTGCCTGTGAATTGTGGTCAATTGCCGGGGTTTTTGAATCAATATTGGTTTGTTTTTGAGGATTATACATCTTATTTCAGTTTTGGTTCGGTTTGGTTTGGTTCCGGTTTTTACCCCGGTTCGTTCGGTGCTGTTTTGGGTTTGTTGATGTGTTTTGTGGTTTGTTTGTGTTTGTGGATATATATGCTTGTGAATTGTGAACCTTTTATTGATTATATCATTGCCACTTTATTAGATTTTTTGCGTGCATTTCTGGATCGCACACCACTCATTACTGGGCTTTTATTTGTGTTTGTTGAATAAAGCTACTGGGTGATTTAATCTTAAAATAATATGTTGTATGCTGGAATGTGAGGTTTAAACTGAGTAATATTACAACATTGCACGTTTATTGGAATATTAGGACGACTGTTGGCTTAGAATATATAGGACGTCGATCATTTACAGAAGAAGCTGGCTAATAATATCAAAGAGAATTCAAATATCTAAGGAGGAGCTTTCTGAGGCTCAGAGATTTATGTTCGTTTTATTTATGTTCGTTTTGGGTTTAATTTTTGTTTTGCTTTTTTGTTAATTTTTGGGTTTTGTTTTTGTTAAATTTCAGTTTTATTTTTGTTAAATTTCAGTTTTATTTTCGTTTTGATTTTTGCTAATTTTGATTTTGGGTTTGATTTTGTGGTTTGATTTTGTGGTTTGTTTTTAGTGGGTAATTTTGTGGGGTTGTTATTGTTAATTTTGATTTAAATTTTGTATTTTGGTTTAGTTTCTGGTTGTTTGGGTTAAGATTGGCGGTGGTGGTGCGTAGGTAGAGGTGGTTTTGGGTTGGATGTTGGCAGTGGTGGTGCGTGGTTAGATCGAGGTGGTTTTGGAAGGTTGGCAGTGGTGGTGCGTGGGTACGGTGTTAATGCAGGTTGGGTTGCATTTGTTTCTGTTTTTTTAAAATTTTTATAATTAATTAGCGACCGCTAAGATAGAAAAAGTGCTCATTTCTGAAAAACTAGGCTTTAATTTTTATTAACAATACTTCTAAATAGCAACTTCTTAATTCAGGCATTCTTTGTTGTCATTAAACTATAAGTTTTGAGTTTTCTTCTTATTTTGTTTATAATATTCATGGGTGTTAAAATTTCTTCTTTACTTGAGCTTTGTCATTCATTTGGGTATCCATGTCTGTGAAATGATCTGATACAATTCATAATTTTTTTGCCTGCGACAGTCTCCCATAGTTTGACTTCGTCTTTTCCCTTCTGCAATTCAGAGCTCAAAACTCGGATTCTTGCTTCACTATCTTCATGCTCCTTCTGCATTTTAGAAATTTGTGAATCCAGATATTCAATAAGTTCATGAAGGTCTTCGCATTCTCTCAGTTGTTAAGCATAATTCTTGGACAATTCAAGTAATTGGATATCCCGATTCTCTTTCATTGACTCTGCTTCCAGAAGTTCCTTTTCTTTCAAGCAAAAAAGATTCTTTTCATTAGTTATTTCATCCTTCAACCTGTCATTTGAAACTCTCACTTCTTTCAGTTCATTCTCTGAATTCTTCAATGAGATCTCAAAATTGATATTTTTACTACGGGCATCTTCCAGTTTCCTCTCTACTATTTGCACTTTCTCCTCGAGAATACTATTGTCGCTGCAAAGCTTTTCAATATGCCCAGTCAATTGTATGACTTTCTTTGATTTCTCAGAGATGACATTCTTGAAAATAAATGACAGATTGTCCAGTGCAACTACCTCCCCGACCATACAAGAACACTCATCCTGTAGGTTGTGCTTCTCCTCCTCCAAATCTTCAAATGCCTTCATCAATGATCCATTTTCCTCGATGACCTTGTAATTCTCTTTTTGTAGATCATCATAAGCCCCCTGGAGATTAAACAGCTTCTCCCGGAGATCTTCCATTTCAGTGAGAAGAACAACTTCTTTCTAACTCCCCTCCCTAACTTTGAGAATTAACTCTTCATTACTCTCCAAAAGCTTCTGTATCTCTTTCTGGAGTTGATTTACTTCCAGGTTCCTGCTTTCAACCTTCTGCCTGAGGGAGTTTATAACAGCATTTAAATCTGCCATATCTTGTTTAAGATGCCAAATCATTGCAAGGAAAACAGACTTCTGTATTACATGTTCTTGATTTTCATCCCAGGCTTTATACAGAGATGCTTTTATATCATCAAGCTTTCCATGTATTAGGTTCACAACTCTTTGATCCTCATTGCCGGATTTGCCGCAGTCATCAAGTGCTGAACCTGCATCAGATTCAAGTGCATCTAACAAATGAAAAATCCCCATTCTCAATCCTTGTACTTGACCAGACAACACACTAACTTCATCTTGCTTATCAAGACTCTCCTTCTCCAGTTCCGAAATGAGTTTCTCAGACAACCTGGATGCTTCCAGAAGTTTCTCAGAGTACTTCTGCAATGAACATGCGTTAAAACGACGTATTTATCCCATATCTTGAGAGCTAGCAGGTGATCGCTTTCGGCTTGAGCTTCATGTGTGCGATGGTTCTTACTTTTGCCTTCGGGAAAATCCTTCTCCAACATATAGATTTCTATCAGTGCCATGTGCTGGCATGGGCCTGGTCCTTCACTAATGAATATGTCCAACCGGTATCAGATATGGCCTAATCTGGGAATCGGTGTCGTGTCAAGCAATCCATCCGGCTTTGGCCTTTACAGCCTTTTCAAATCGAATCTCTTATTCCTGTAGTATGATCTTATATGGTAGTAATTGTTAGTTCAATTATGCTTGCATTTGTATAATTGATCATTATATCATAAAACCCAAAAGGGATCTTATTTAATTGTTATTATATACTTGTGTATGTATTTTCTTAAAAATTTGTTAAATTCATGTATTTGTTGGGTTGGACTAAATTTAGAGATTGATTTTAGGCAATGTATTTGATAAAACCCTTATATAATCTATATAAGCTTTGAGTAGAAGATGAAGAGTTCTAAATTTTGATTAAGAAATTGATGATTTACTAAAATTGAGTATTTTTTCATTATTAGCAGGAGTTGAAATCAATAAAATGTGTATAATTGAGATGTGCTCGACAATTCAGAGTGTGAATCCTCCACTAGCACCTCCATTGCCCGGTGCACAACCTAAGAGGGTTTTGCTTAAGTCCAAGGGCGTGTCATCTTACGAAGACCAAGGCTCTGTGAGCACTGCAATAACGGATTTGTATGACCGCCTTTTTGATGAAGATTATTGAGCTGATGTTGTCATTCATATAGATGATGGTGGCCGAATTTATGCCCATGCTAATATATTGGTAAGATCTTTCAGAACCCATTTGACTTTTTGATTTTTTTTTTTTTTTTTTTTTTTTTTTTGAACGAAATCAGACAATTCTTAATTCAGCTTGTCAACTTTGATCTTTCAGTATATAATATGCATGGTCGAAAATTTCTGAGTTTCCTTGAATTACCATGTATTTAGTTTACCTTGATGGAAAAATGACTTATTTAGGATAAATTTTATGATGTCATTTAAGGAGACAGCTGATAGTTCATAGTTGTATATTGACAGGGTGAAGGAATCCAAAGGCAAAAATCGACGCAAATCCACCATCATTCATGGTGTTCACGTGATGCGGTTCATGTATTCATTTTATTTCTCTACTCTTCTTGGTAATACATTGCAAAGTTTTTTTTTTATAAAATTTTATATAGTAATATTGAATCTTGTGAAAGCACATAATTTTTTGCATGCTGACTGCTGTGTTTCTGCTGTCATTCTGCAGCTATAACCCAGAAGATATTGAGGAATATATTTTGCACCTTTTGGTATTGTAGCTTTATCCTCCATTGAAGGGCAGCTTTAAGGTAATAACTAGATTTTTATTCTAATTATCAGTTCTTTTTAATCACTGAATATGAATTTCACAATCTAGGTTTATTTTTGTTTTTGGGAAAAATTCGTTGCAGAAAGGGTACAGGGTACAATTGGCTACTTAAATGTGTTAAATTAGTCCAAAAGTGCTCACTGTACCAAATAATAATTTTGGAATCGTAGTTCTAGGAATCCAGGGTGGGTGGGGGGAAAAATTAGGCAATTAGCAGACTGTGTAACATATATGCTAGGTGGAACTTCTGATTAGTCTTGAAATCAATATGAGGATGAGAGTTGAAGTTTGCTTGGCTATGTTTTTTAATTCCATTCAATGGTACTAGCTTACCGAGTTATCTACTCTTCTGTATACTCAGAAGAGGCTAACAAGTTGAGAAAGTTTGAAATACGTAGCAGCTATTAAGTTAATGTATATAATTCCCTCAAGTCTTTAAATATATCTCCACTACCTCCTCATTGGTCATTCACATAGGTTTCCTGGTCCATAATGGTCACATATTAGATAAGAGGAGACAAAGACATATGGAGTTACAAAAATTTGTAATTCTATGGTATATATTTAATTAATTAGTTAACATATAATTCTTAAAGTGCCTATGAAAGAAGCATTTTGGTGCAAAACAAAGTTCTTTTTTTTTTTTTTCAGACTATGAAATTAATAAACTTTACTTGTCATTTTGGTGCAATTAGCATAATGTGCTAAGCAATCTTTTGGATTCTATATTCTGTGCTATAGTTGTGGAGGTCTTTCAATGGCTAATGAAAGATATTTCTAGATTGTTCTGCAGTTATGGTTCTTTTCACTTATTTTGTTACTTAGTAGATTCTGCTGGTAGGAAATTATGGCATCGGAATTTGTTTTTTTGTTTGCATATCTTGTTTGGTATGAAAAAGATTGTTTAGTTTTGCTATTTGGTTAATTTAAAGTGATTGTTTTCAGAAGTTTTTTCATATATCAAGAGTATTAATATAATGTATAGCATCTTCTTTGCCAAGATTTTACAGACTTGAATTCTTTTTTGGAATGTACAAGTGTAGGATTTGTTATGATGTTCATAAACATTTCTTATACAAGTTTGTTTATTGAATTTTGTATCTGATATGCAGCATGTCAGGACAGGAGAGATTTATGAACACTCGAAAGTAATCAGAGTAGATTACTCATACGGGTCTCATTGAGGTTGATCTTATGTGGGATGCTGAATTAGGGGAGGTAATTGCTTCTAGGTATATGTGTGTATGTGAGTGTTCATGTTTTCATGATATGCTACACATTCATTCATGAGCTAATTAATCACTTGATTTGAACGAGCAGACGGACTTTACTTGATTGAAGTGGACAGATCTTGCGGCCTGGAGGCTACTGGATCCTTTCCGGGACACCCATCAACTGGGAGGGTCATTGCAAGCTTGGGAGAGAAGCAAGGGAGATTTGAGCTCTGAACAAAACACCATTGAAGTTAATTTCGACCTGTTTTTTGTATTTAATTTCTAGAATTTTCTTTTCCTGTTGTTGATGTTTGTGTTTTGAGGAATTGATGGAATTTCACTTTGATTTATTGAGAAACAAGATCAGTTGAAGTTATATGCAATTTTTTTGTGAAATTCGTACTAATTTTAGTAAATTGGCAAGTGAATTGGTGAGAGTTTTGAGTGGTTATACTTTTTTTCTATGCTCCTTCATTTGCATGAACGTTACATACTTACATATCAAAAATGTAAACACTTTCAAAAAAGTTATGTGCAAACACAATATTCTATTTAACCGAATGAATTAAAGATATACTTCCTCCATTCTTTTTTACTTGATCTGTTTCCTTTATCATGCTTGCCAATGTAAAACTTTAGCGAATAAATTTAATTCTTTATAAATAAAAAATATAAAAGTTGTATATTACGATAATACTTATTGAGACGAATTAAAAAAGATAGCATATGAATATATTTTTCCTTACCTATTATTCACAGAAGACTGTCAAATAGTGTAAAAGTTAAAGCGTGTCAAGTAAAAAAGAACGGAGGAAGTATAATACTTTTGAAAAGATTTAGAAATTGAAAAAAAAAACATTATTTTTAAAAAGGCTTTAAAATTTGGAAAACATAAGTGGTGCAATGTAACAAAAGATGGAAAAAGAGAGGAGAATGATTGAGAAAGGGGGAAATGCAAATAAAGCATAACTTTATAAATTTTGAAAATCATAAGATAGGAAAGGAAAGAAAAGGAGGGAGGGAGGGGGAGAAAAGGATGGTCAATTAATTGTCAATTTCATATGATAAAAAATCAATATTGTAATTTGTATAGAAAATTAATCTGATTGATAACATATTTAAGAAATGATTTCAACCTTAAGGTAGAACGTGTTGGATTCTTACGTAATATTTCCTTAAGTTTGCATACATCATATTTCTTTTCAAAGACATTGAATCCCCTTTTTTTGTTCATCTTATTATCTTCCAAAATGACCTCAATAATGTATGAAGACACACAAAGGAGAAATAAGTCATAAAATATCAAAAACCTTAATAAAGACATTAAATTTTAAAGGAATTAACATAAAAATTTAGGAACATGACTAGATTATAAATGTCAAAATGACACTCATCACATACGAGAGGGAGAGGGGGGGGGGGGAAAGAGAGAGAAAGAAAGAGAGGGGGGAGTTGAGAAAAAGAAGGGCAAGGAGATAGTTTATAACAAAATAAAAAATAAAAAAACAAGGAGACAAAGGCCAAGGGAATACAGTAACTTTTGCCTAAATTAGATCGTATATTCACTTAGGGAAAACAAATTTCGAAGATAAAAATAGTACTAAATTCAACATTCAACTCGAAGAAAAAATGTAAAATTACAAAACAAGCTTTGAAGAAGTTTAGATCACACCAACTATGTAGACTGATAACAAAGAAATATACAATTCTTTCATATGCTTTGCATTTAATCCATTTTACAGAACTTTAACCTTTAAAATTGTATTTCCTTATTACTGCTCCTTATTATCATAATCATTTTAAGACGAGATATTTGATAATAATTAAGCTACTCAATAAGAAACCATATTGCGTTCAGAAATAATATCTAAAAGAATTTGTATAATTTTTTTAAAAAATCTTTAAATTCTAACAAATTCTAGAAACCTGTTCTTTTAAAATTGTTTTTCTATAAATATTTCTCCGTAAAAACTTTATCACTACTTCTTGTTATGACTTGTAAATTCATGTGTCCTACTAATGCAAAACCCGACACAACCACGAATATCACAAAACCCCGAACACAACCACGAATATTACTTATCTTGCCGTCGGGGGAGCACGCGCATCGCGCGTGCTCCAACGACTAGTAGAGATAAACATAACATTGAACATCATAATCTTTTGAACTTTCGTGATATATCGGTTAATATTACTTGAGGTTGAGGTATCATGATGCTACATCTTGCATATATAATAATAATAATAATAATAATATAGCACTTGTAAATAGTTTATAACCATACTTTTATCGAAGTTGTTGGCTCAAAAGATCATGGGAAACGGCTAATGGTTGTAAGCTAGCATTCTCTAGAGTCTTCATCTGTTAACATAGGACCCTCCATTCTACATTTCTATATGCTCTTTCTATCATGGATCTTCCTTTAGCACAAAGACATTATACATTAATTGCAGTATGGTTCAATGACATCCTAAAGTTAAGGCTTTGACTCTTTGAGTGCTTAATTTATATTTTTAAAAATTGTTGGTCCTTGAACATTCTAGCTATAGATCCCCTCGGAACATACAAGCAAGTATTTTTTGGCAAGAACTATTAAACTAATATCTTTACAGAAGTAATTTGGATCACAAATTTACATTCTATATCAGTGTCACATTACTAGTTCAAATTACATTATTGACGTGACTTGACACTTAATTCCGGACATAGGAAGTATAGCACAATTTAAAATCTAAGAACTACGATAATCGACATTTTCATTGCAAGTTCTACAACTACTTAAGACTATTATTTGATGAATATTGCTATTTGTATCCATTTGGAGATTCAAGCATCATGAGGAAAATACTTTGGCCTGAAAGATTTACTTGTAATACTCGCAGTTTTTTGATATTGACATTTACGAGTTTGGAGTGATATATACAAACTGAAATCGGATGTTAAGTTTCAAACTAAAATCAAAACTTGAAATTTAGATCAATCAATAGGTAATTAATAGTTTATGCAATGTCAAAAATATATGATACAATAAATATTCCCTTTTCATATATAATTTTTTTTCGTTACAATCTTCACTCATGAAATATGAACAAAACCAAATTACAAAAACTAAAAAGAACCAAAACATAAAGAATTATTATTAATACAGTTTTTCATCAATATTGAACAATGACTTCAGAAACACCATCATCCTCTTCAATCCATGACAAATCAAACACCAACTTGTTTTGATCATTAGACCATTCAAATGCCACTTCTACACCATTCACAATGCACTTCTTTGGTTCCTCATTTGAATAGGCCAACAAACACCCTTCTCCTTTGATCTTCATCTTAGCACTCAAGTCCATGAACTCGAGTTCTTGGATCGTACCTCCACTATTGAACATGTTGGTTAGACCAATTGGCGCGAATTTGACATCTTGTCCTAGCACCTTGACCGGGACAAAGCTGAAAATTTCGAAAGATGATGGGTCCAGCACGACATGGATTGGGTCAGATTCGAGTGTCACCAAGTGGAGTGAGTCTTCTTGGTTAAGGTACACAACATACTCTTCAGCAAAACCCATTTCTAGACCTTCCAATGTTTGGTCCCATTCTATGTCCTTCACATGTATTGCACCTTCCATAGTTTTGTAACATTCCTTGTACCCCTTTATCCTTCTTTCCTGCCTGTCCCACCCTGCTCCTTGGCAGTTAAATGCTCCAATAACAGCTCCATACTTCATAGAAATTACACCGAATTAGCCCAAAATCTTTAGGTTAATACTTAGTAGTACAAAAAATTAAGTAACCTTTTATATGAAACTGATAAGATTTTATATGACTAGACCTAATAAAACGGACTCATACCTAATTATTAAACAGTACAAGAGTATACCTCGGATTACCCAATTATGAAAAAAAAAATGTTATACCTTGTTGAAGTTCCAAATCTTAAGAATAGATTCTTGATCAAAGAGAGGGTTCTTGAACAGAACATCCCTAGTTGGCAGAGCAAAGTTTTGACATTTGGGGATGGTTCCATCAGGATGAACCAACTTCTTAAGGAGATCAAAGTCATGACCTCCTAGTGAGTCGCTAACATAGATCGGTCCACCACAGATGGCGCGAGAGCCAGCATGAAACTTAGCACAGACGTGATCACTTTGAAACATGTCCCAATCAGGGTGGAATATCTGACCCATCCATAAGCTGTTATACGAGCAATGGATCATATGTACACCTTGTAGCCAAAACACCCCATTTGGGTCTCCATTTGGATCTTGGAACCAAAAATCATCACCTATTTTCGATGTTTTCAACATCATACATCATTAAGATCAACCAAGTTAGTACAAATTTTAGAATCACTAGGATATGTTTCAAGAAACATAATTTTTTAAAGAAGCGTTAATAAGTTCAAATAAATTATAATAATAAGTTCATATGAGATTAGATAAGGCAATTTAATTAGATGAAAAGACGAAGCCATGTTCATACCGACTCTTCCCATGGATATTTGTTTGGTTCCAAGCAATAGGAAGTCATTGCATTGCTCCATGCTAGATAAAAGGTTAGTGCCATTGAAGTTCTTCTCCAAAGATTTGGACAATCCATCATAATATTTCTTTGCAAGCTCTACTCTACCTCCAAATTGCTCAGATACATATTCAAGTGTCTACAAATATATCAAAGCAAATTAACACACGTTAAAAAGTGAAATGTTAAGAACATTATAAAACGGAGATATATGTTACAAAAAGTTTAGAGAAAAATACAATATGTAAAAAAAAACTTACCTGAATAACATCAACTTTAACACCAGTAATTCCAACACTAGCTAGGTAGGAATGCATAGAATCATATAATTCAGCAGCTTGATCAGGATGAACAAGTCCAATTCCACCTTCAACAATTTTATCAACAGCAAGATCATCCATTGTTCCAGCCAAACCAGGTGACAATTTACAAGGTATTACACTTGCATTAAGATGTGTTGTTTCAGGCCGAACACCGCCCCAAGCGCCACAAAGAGCATGCCATACCCAAATATCATCCAAGCCCTTAAACTTTTTCCTAAGATCTTTAGTAAAAGCCTTCATACCATATTCCTCAACTTCATTACTACTACTATTATGATCACTTGCTTCATTTTCGTGTTCGTTTTCGTTTTCTCCTCCCATCAACTCGTCTAGCTCTTGCTTCAACATTTGAATCTTGTCATCAAGGCTAGACAAATCAGTGTCACCTGATTGAATAGCCCTCTTACGATCCTTCTCAGCATGCTCGATTTCGATAGCTTTCGAGATGATCATTTTAGGCTTCATAGGATTGTAAGGTGGAGAATTAGGCCCTAACAACAAACCACCTTTGTATTTCCTAAACTTGTCACCTTCTTCAAACCTATGTAGTCTTGCAGTCATTTGCTCCCCACCAAGAACAAGACTCTTCCTATCTTCATGTAAATCATCATCCTCATCACAATTAACACTTTGCCACCCATCATCAATGATCAAAAACCGGACCGAAAGACCGGCTTTAGAAAACTCATCCACTCCATGAAACACACCCTTAGGCTCAACAGACAAGTAAAAAGCATCCCAAGTACACCAACCAAACTTGTCTAAAATACTAGGGGTACCCTTCTCTTCTAAGACCCTAAATGTGTTAAGGTGTACTCTTATAGCACTAAAAGCCTCTTTCATTATATTATAAGGGTTGTCACAAACATGAACATAAGCTATGGCCTTAAAGGTTGATTCCCTAACCTTACTCGAACCGCTTTCGACACAAAGCATTACATGATCATCATCCCCAGGGTTAAGGGCAGCCCTAAAACCACCCTCAATCAAGGGCACAATGAGAGCAAATGCCTTAACCTCGGGTATTTCGAGCAACACCCATTGAGTCTCCATTTGTAAATCAGACCCACATTTTCCTACCCATTGAGTAGACCACCATGTCTTGAACCTAAATATGCTTAGGAAATTTCTGTCATGAAATTTTCCTAGGGAGTTTATCACCCTATCAGCGGGTTCTTCGACTTCAAACCCGAAGAACCCGCCTCGATGAGAGGTGGATTGTACACGTTGAAGGAGAGGAAAAGGAGCATCTGATTCAGAGTAGTTACAGATTATGTTGAACTCAGTGAAGGAGACATTGCTAGGGATTTCAGACAGCAAGGTTACACCTTTTACACTGAATTTTCCATCATCAGATAAGCTGAAATATTGGTCTAAAGAATCAGCTCTAGTAAGGCTAAGTTTTGGTACTATTGGGTTATTTGGGGGAGCCATAAATGATAGAAAAACAGAGGAAAACAGGGGAAAACAGAGAAAATAAATAAAATTGTGGGAAGAACTAATAAGCTTTAAAATGGGTTAATTTTTTAATATAATTGTATTTATATACAATTACTGTAAATTTGAGCTGGTAAGCAAAGAATTTGTGAAGTAACTAAGAGGGAAAATTGGAGGAGACAGAAATAATGAAATTGAAATTCTGTGCTGATTAAGTGGGAAGCTAATGCAATGTATAAATAGATGATATTGTGTAGGACCCATTTCAGGACAATAATGGGATATTTAACTCGAACTAATTGGATTCAAAGAATAAGTATTTTCTAGATCATATTTATTTATTCAGAGAAATTGGTTCAATACTTCAGTTTTTTATTGGTTCTTTTTTGTAGGAAAATTCTATAGATGTAACATGATTCAAATGAAGGGGCATGGTACTGTGGCATCATCACAATTCATATTTTTATTTACTCGTAGTACTACTATGATGTTATATGTATTTTAGTATTTGGACTGACATCTATACAGAGTATATAAGATTATACGTTTTATTTCTTTGAATTGCACTAGTTTGACGTATGTATTATGTAAAAAAGAAGTATATACTGATATAAATAATATAACACCCTATTATGCATTGAGTACTTCTTTTTTAAAAGTGTAAAATATATATGTAATATCAGTATTACGTATGTTATTTTAAGTGTAAATTTAATTATCCTCAACTTATATTTTCATACTAACAACTCATATTAATTTTAATAATAAATAACATACTTTATAGATGTTAATGAAAATGGTCAAAGTATACCTATGTCAATTTAACATAAACATTACATTGTTGCAATTTTAAGAAATTGGAGAAAGTATGCCTATGTCAATCATCGTGTCCATGCATAAATAGATGTCTACAGCATAGGGGATTAGGGGGTATAAGGCAAAAAATGAGAATATGAGGAAGACTAAATCTTTTGATGTGAAAGAAAAACACTTGTCAATTGACATGCATAATTGACATGCATGAATGAAAAGATTACAAAATAATTATATTATATTAAAATATTAAAAGAGATTAACAAGTAATTAAAATTACCTTTCCAAGATTCAAATACGTTGGGATAATTAACTTCCTTGCATGAGAAGACAAAAAACTATTCATGCCGCCAAGAGTTAGATAGTTTTCGATAATGCTAATATTGGCTAGTTAGTGATTTTGTACACGTTTTCTTTTTAACGTACGATGTAGACAAGTTTTCATAATATAAATGGCAATAGTAATACTTGTATGATTTATGTTTATCCATTATTGTTGTGAGTTTTGAGTTTTCAATCTTTTCTTTTCAGTCTAATAAAGAAAATTGAAAGCTATATTGTTCAATTTATGATAAAATTAGTAGCTAACTACGTATGTTGACAATTTATGATCAAATTAGTATCTAACTACATTGACTAATAATTTATGTTCATCTAATTAGTTGATCATGCAAAGGTAACTAAGAGGTGTATTTTCGGATCATTCAAAGATAAATTTCTTACGAATTGAGGTTAACAAGTAACTTGTCTCCTAAACCAAAATCGTTTTGTAAGGTTTTCAAAGAAGTGAAGGAAGTTTTATAGTCCCATCTCTAATTGTAAAGATATGTATTTATATATAGACAAAGCTTGATTCTAATACTGGTATATATTTAATTCCCAGCATCCTCTTGATATTGCCATTATTTTCTAAACTATATATAAGTTATTTATACTTATAAGTTATAAACCTAAGCAAATGTAAATATTTAATATGTTGTATAGTAAATGAAAATACTTGATACTTTGTCCAAAAAAAAAAAAAAAAAGAAAAAAGAAAATACTTAATACTTAGCTTGTACTACAATGTTTGGAATTATTAATTTAAATAACATTATATTCAATCAAATATACTAGAACGTTCTTCTCACTAGAATTACAAGACACGTACTGTATGTTTCAATATATCTAAGTATCTAATCTAATCTTAATTAGGACGGCAAGAAAACAACATAAAACAAAAACAAGAAAGTAAAATTAAAGGGGGTTTATTCTTCTTATGAAATAAAAGTAGTTAAAATGAGACAAAAAGAAATGTTTTTTCATCAATAATCGTAACAAACATATATTTTGTCAAATTTGGTCAATAATTTACCTACCAAACTAAACATTTTCAGTTAGCCCCTCTGAATTTATAGGTTTTCCCTTACCCCTCATCTTGATAGAAGCCGCATGCAAGTTAAGTACTTAAGTATGTAGTGGTTAACTTCTAAGTAGAAATATTAAGTGCTCATATAACTCAAAGTATCTAAATTCATCATATAATTCTAAAATTAAATGTCACTCGTAATTACTTTTGTCTATACATCGTGCTCATATTATTAAGGAAACGTACATTACAATTTACAACGTCATTCATAAGTTGTTACTATACGGAGTATAAAATTAGTCCACAATTAGTACAAATTGGCTAGTTTATGTACAATAACTTATACTCCTTGTCTCCTTTTAAGACATTTGTATATGTACATAGTATAATAATACGTATAAGAATTTTCATATTTATTGATTTATTCTTTAATTAATTAGTAATGGCAGGCCACAAACATTCTAGAGATGCAAGTTGAGTTAAAAGTATAGCATACATGATTTATATGGATGTGCCACCATATAAATCCGTCTCTCGTAGCTTTTGCATTCCAACCATTTTCATCTTTAGGATATAATTAATTAATTTAATATCGTATTAAGCGAAGTTTAATTTTAATATTGGAGGTTGGAAGGAAGTAGATCATATAGATTTATCTGGAACATTTTAGTTGGCCAATGAAAATGCTAGAATATATTTGTTTCTCTTATTATTTTAATAATATATAGTTTCTTTTCTCTTTTTCATGATGAAAAAGTTACTCCAACTTATGTTTGATTATGGAAAATGTTTTATCAACTATTTTAGGTGATGAGTAATACTTTTGACTAAGAATTAAGATCTGATCTGAGTTTAATTACACTATCTTTGCAAATAATAATTTGTATATCACTAATCATAGTTAAAAAAAATACAATATGATATAAACTATGGAAATGCTTAAGGTTGAAAAGGAAATAAGGGTTTTATACTACCTCCGGTCCAAATTACTCGCAACTTTGAAATATTTTATATCTCACAAATAATACCCCAAAGTTGCGAGTAATTTGGATCGGAGGTAGTACTTTTATTTGCATGCTTATATACTTATGCTTATGATAAAATCTTGTGAATCAATTGTGGTGGTCATTTTATCCCCTTCGTTAAAATTCATTGTTTTGTAGCTAGGAACAGGGAGACCACCATGGGGTATACCAAGGACCCATTAATTCTTTGAAAAAAAGAACTCTTTCCCATCACAACCAATTAATTTCCTAGAGATAGGATCTATGCGCGACATCAACCAATAGCCAATCTACATAGGAAGTAGCAAGTCACCAGAGATACTCAACAACCCACTAAAACCCATCTCTTTAACCCAACCACAACGTCTAGGATCAAATCTATGAAGTATTCTCCCAAAGGTCTCAATTAGACATGTCAAGTTAGGATGCTGGAATAATAATTAAAAAAATAAGTTTTTTGGATGAACTGATCCTGATACCTCTAATTTACGAAATTTGTAAATCAGACTTATAAACTTGAATTATCTTTTATTTCTTTTAGTTTTCGATTCTGTTATAGTTTCTATTTTCTAAAACATTTTATTTATAACTTGTTGAGATGGCTAGAACTCCTAGAAGGTAGTCCTTGTGCTAGCCAGGTTTGACACCAAAAATTTGGGCCAACCTAAAATAAGAATTGATCAAAATCATCACAAAGGCCCAATTGTGCAGATAAGTGGTATACTTTCAAATCTTTAGTGTCAATAGCTCAATAATTTTTCAAAACAGTATTGCCACGTCAGCAATTATACTCACTCGTGATCCCCTTTTACCTTTAATCGATATTTTCTCGATTTTTTTTGTTTGCAACGTTATACTTCGTAAGTTTTACACTATTCACTAACCATGCTATGATTATCTTTGATGATTAAGTAAAAATATAGTCATGTGAAAATTTATTTGATCCGTCTCAATATATACTTTCAAAACATCAACATTTTATCAATTTTATCTTGATTAATATATATATATATATATATATATATATATATATATATATATATATATATATATATATATATATATATATATGTTTGCATTTAGTGTTATTGTACTAAATAGCAGTAAGTGTGAAAATAAAAACAAACATTATAACTAAATATGTACGGAGGAAGTATATGGATCGGAGTAACATGATAATTGCCATAGCCTGGCCCGTAGGTGATGTGTTAAATAAAACATAACAATGTTATTGTGGAATGCATCTATGCAAGATGAGACACAATTAGGACATATATGGTCTAAACCCAAAATGATATAAACTGTAATCTGTAAAATAAAATGCATTAATGATACTTTCATCACAATAACTGAAAATTTATACAGTACTCATATTAATTATTTTACTCACTGTAGTATTTATTTAACTACAGTGAAATTTCTATTAGTTAACATGCATGAAAACAAGAAATTAAAGTTTTTCATATTTCTCTTGACTTATATTGTCATTTTACAGAGAATGAGAGAAACAATAATCATCTTCCAACTCCTGATCAAAATTAGGTAGCATTTTCTGAGTTGCTAGCACGCAGTAAACTTAGCTTGCAACTTTAATTTAATGGGGAACCGAGGGATTATTGTAGTACCTCATCAATTGCTAACATTTTAAGTACATACTTAGCTTATTTAATTAATCATCATTGGCTTCATTGCAAACTCTCTAGCCATTATCAAATAGAGTACCTAAATTATAACGAATGCAAGATAATTAAACTGTTTCACTTCAGTTTAATTAGTACGTCATTATTGCAATCTCTCGTGCCAATAACAATAATAATTTAATTAGCAACTCACTAGTTTCAATATCTAGTGTTTAGAGTAGTCTTAATTTTATTATTATGGTTTGGATATATGAATGTTGTAATTAAAATAATGTACCTCCTTGCATATTTATGAAAAATCGAAAGCTTATAAGACAATAATGAGAAAGTACGTGTAACAGCATGAGCTTAGGATAACATGAGCATAATGCATGGTTGGTACATTATGAAGTGATAAAGGCTGAATGTAAATCTCATTTTCTCAAAAGCAAACGTACCTTTATGGTAGAATAAGTTACCACATATTTTATTTTCATACCTAAGTTTTAGCTAGCCTTACGTAGATAAATTTACGAACTAATAATGCATCTGCATGCATATGTGCATGCATGATAGCTTACTTTTACAATACCACCGACCTAACTAGTTACTATGATTGATCCAATAATAAATGGATGATTTCATGTTGCAACATTTCTTATAAGAACAACGCCTCATGAAGTGGTACCTTAGTAACCACCACCTCCATATCCTCCACCATGGCCTCCACCAGCACCGCCTCCATAGCCTCCTCCAGCTCCACCTCCATAGCCACCCCCATGACCCCCTCCAATGCCACCACCGGCACCTCCACTAGAACCTCCTCCAATACCGCCTCCGTAGCCACCACCGATACCACCTCCATGGCCTCCGCCAATACCGCCGCCATGGCCGCCTCCATAACCACCACCGACACCTCCTCCATGACCACCTCCTACACCTCCACCAACTCCTCCTCCTTGGCTTCCTCTGTAGCCGCCTCCAACACCTCCACCCTTTCCTCCTCCTCCTCCGTATCCGCCACCAACACCACCTTCATGACCGCCTCCTACTCCACCTCCAACTCCTCCTCCATAACCACCACCAACTCCACCTCCATGACCACCTCCGACACCACCTCCAATGCCTCCACCTTTACCTCCTCCTGATCCATATCCACCACCAACACCGCCTTCGTGGCCACCTCCTACTCCACCTCCAACACCTCCTCCATAGCCACCACCAACTCCACCTCCATGACCACCTCCGACACCACCTCCAATGCCTCCACCTTTACCTCCTCCTGAACCGTATCCACCACCGGCGCCACCTCCTACACCACCTTCATGGCCGCCTCCTACTCCACCTCCAACACCTCCTCCTTTGCCTCCTCCATAACCACCACCAACTCCACCTCCATGACCACCTCCTGCACCACCTCCAATGCCTCCACCCTTGCCTCCTCCTGATCCATACCCACCTCCTGCACCACCTCCCGTACCACCTTCATGGCCGCCTCCAACACCTCCTCCATAACCACCACCAACTCCACCACCATGACCACCACCAACTCCAACCCCTCCACCTTTGCCCCCTCCATAACCACCACCCACTCCACCTCCAGAGCCACCACCAACACCGCCTCCTACACCTCCTCCATAACCACCGCCAACACCACCTCCATGGCCTCCTCCATAACCACCTCCAAAGCCACCACCTCCATGGGCGCCTCCAAAGCCACCGCCAGCTCCATGACCTCCTCCAACGCCACCTCCATATCCACCACCAATGCCGCCACCTTTACCACCTCCATATCCACCACCAATGCCGCCTCCTTTACCACCCCCATAACCCAAACCATTTTCCTCTCCTACAAAACCCTCCTTACCCACATTATTTGTCTCCTCCAATTGTCTTCCCTCCGCTAACCCTACAAACACCACTACAAGTGATAACACTAAAACCGACAATCCTAAAACTCTCAAAAACTTCCCCATAGTTTTAACACTTACTCAATAATTTGTTTTTGCTAATAAATGATTATTGCAATGTAAGTTGTGAAGTTGCATGGCCTATTTATAGGAAAATAAGGCTAAGAAAAACGACACAATGTCCCCACTTAGTTGTAGTATAGTACGAATAGTAAAGACTATAGCAGAAGATAGTGTTAGTACACTATGCTAATTGCATACGTGGTATTGTGTGCGGCAAACATGCAATGTTGTTTTTTCAAAGTTGCTTGACCTTGGGTTATCAAAACATTAAATGACGGTGCTTATTTTAATTGAATTTTGATAAAGAAATTTAACCAACCACCAACTTTCTACCCACTAATACATACATGCATATGAGTATTAGAGTGAAGAAATCTGCCATCAACTACTACTATGTTACGTACGATCATTCATAATGCATGATTTTTTTTTTTTAAATGTTAACATCTTAATAGATTTTATGATCAAATTCGTTTTTACGAAAACAAATGGACATGAATAAATGAGTTGTTTTCCAATTCCATGTGATTCTTTTATTATATCTTTGAAAAAAATGGGAAAATTTTGATCTTGATTTTGATATCACTTGTCATCTTCTGTCGGTCTTGATAGTTGATATATAGCGATTGTGATGAGGAAAATATAGTGGTAATTCTTGTTTTGATACTTTGTTGTCAACAGATTAGAAGTTCAATTAATATTTGTGGTACTTGGATTTTTTATTTTTTGTTTTAAAGAAATAATTGAAGTTACTCATATGGCTATTTATGTATCGGTATGAACGTAACGTTTTTTATTTACCAAGAAATAATTGAATCATGATGGAATAATACCTTGTTGCTCTCAAAAAATAAATGATGGAATACCTTGTTTGATAACTTTGAACCACCAACAAAATCCTTTAAATGTTTAAGTCATGAAGATAATAATGATGCTTTAAAGATAATACAGAATTATAGACAATAATGTTCATTAATAAGAATTGTGTCCCATAGTTTCTTTTATTAGTTGCCCACATTCGATGAAAGACTAGAGTAACTATTAGATTTGAGAAAATGCAAGATGAACTACATATTCAAGAAAGAGAAGTACTTGGACTACATGTCTAAATATAGCTTGCCAAAAATAATTACATCTTAAAATCAATTGTCATAAAACTAATCGTAAATTAATACGTAGACATTAATGTTACAACGTACTTATTTTAGTTCCAAATAAACTTGGATACCACATGTTAATTTTTATCATCAACTTTATTTGATTTTTTTTCCTCATCTTATTCTATCTAATTTTATTTGATTTTAATTTAATCTTATTCCAATTTTTTGCTAGTCCATTGTACTTAATCTTACTTTGTTTGAGCTTAGGTAATTAATTTTCTTCCTTTTTCTTTACTTAATGTATGATAACTAACATGTTTACATTATAGATTTAATTTATAGCTAGCGCGTTATAGTACGTAGTATAATTTAATTTTATCTTACAAAGAAATTGGCTTATTTTAAATCAAGATAACTATTTTCATGTTATCATTAAAATAATATGATAGTCATTTTTCAAAAGACCCTGTAAAATCATCCGAAAATAAAAAGGTACAACTTGCTACAATATATCTTACATTAACCGACATTAAAGACAACTAAATAGTTAAAAGGAAAAGGGAAGACGCGTAAAGAATAAAGATTAACTTCATAATTAAGAGTGACAGATTTTGCGGTAGAGAAATCTAAACTTTCAACTGCCTCCACTCTCAAATTTTCAAACTTAGATTATTTTAAGTGCAACCTAACCTTTTCCCATTTATTTCATAAATATAACTACGTATATTTGGTACGACATACGAACAAACTTCATATTGGCATGCCACGTAAATTATTTTTAGAAGTAACTCAATTTTTGTCAATTTTGTCGATTTCTAATTAATTTAAATTGTCCCTATTAGATATTAATCATACTCTTAATTAGTAGCTTGGTCCCTAATTTTACTCCATTATTAATTTCCACTTTCTTGTATTTGTGTAAATTAACAATGCCATTAATTATCGAGATCAAGTCTTTGCTAATTAAGGGGGCAGTAAATTAATTATTTACTACATACTTGCATGTACAAGTAGAAAATTTACTCAATATCCTTTAATTAATTGATTTGATTGACCTAAAGCTCACCTTCTTTAATTGGTTAGTTAGTTGTTCAACTTGGTCAGAAATGAAACTTAATAGTGATTGAGCATGTGCAATTAGGCAAATTGACATTGTTAAACTTAAATAGCTTCCTAATCAAAGTGATATTATCATTGTTATATGATTTCTATTTGTAGTTATAACTTGATTATTTGGATGTTGATGTCACCCTATTAAGTGTATTGATGGTGTTAAATACAATGTTTATGTTACATTTATGGCTTTGTGTTTCACCAATACAAAACATTGTGATATACAATATTATTTTTTTTTACAAGAAAATATAAGGCCTAATTTCTTATTATTTGCATGGAATAATATGCTCTAGAAAACTCAGCAAGTTAGTACAGATAGTAGAGAGTGTAGAGTTAATTCTAGGATTAATCGTCATAGAAGTTGTGCTTAGTAACCTTGAGATATAGCGTAAAAGTGGCTTAGATTTGTGCCTTCTTTGGAAAGAGAAAGATTTACCACAACTGCTTGAAATTGAGATGAAGAAATGAAGAACAAGGTAAAATATCTACATTACTCAGTAATACTCCAGCATTGCTGTACATATAAATGAAACAGTGTACTGTTACATTTATTTTTCCTGTTTCATTCAATTACATATTACCTTTTATGAATCACGCGTACATAAAAGAGCCCCAGATGAAATCTAATTACTGACCAGTGTTTGAAGTTCCAAAGACTACCATACCATGCTACTGGTGAAGCTAGGAGTTGAAAATTTTCGGAATGATCGAAAACCATATCACCAGGCAACTGTCTATGCAGCCAAAGGTTTGCATGTTATGGGCGACATTGTAGCACAAAATTGGCCCATATATGTAGCGGGAAGGGCAAGATAATGAGAGTGAAAGCATTAGCCGATACCTAGATAAATCACATTAATTACAGGGTATAAACACAGTAGATATTTTTTTGGAAGGAGATGTGACGAGCCTGGAAACTGCGGAAAGGTCTACCGCAGTCTGCAAACCAGTGAAAGTCCGGAATCTTGAGGGAAGTCCACCCCAATTCCCTGTGAACTGTCAGTCACAAAGCCAAGCTCTTACCAGAGTTACCACTGGATCAAGGAGTAAATAGGTGAGCACAAAACGTAGATTGGCAGAAGTAGATGCACGGCATACAGATTTAGAAGCTACTACAGAGGGAGGGGCTGCAAATTAGGCCTTTGATCCAATCTTCGGTTTTCAGGTTGAGTTCTAACATCCTGAAGTAGTAACACCTGAAGGGTGCCAGACTTCTTTAACCAGGTAGTGACAGCCGCTCCCTGTGATATGAATCTCCCAAGGTTGGTCTCTGCCAAATGGAAAGGAGCACCTATGCCACTGAGCAGCCCTTCAACGGCTCGCTTCAGTGCTCCATCACCAACAACTTTGCTGTGTTTTCCCCAACCAGTCAGAATACTGGTAAGCAATTGAAAATACAAAAGGGAGCTCGTTAGTATGATGGTGAATATTGAACTAGGGATATATAATCAGTTATTTAGTGAAGGTTTGAGGCTGAAGTTCACAATAGTTAATTCATAATAATATACTTGATATACAATTCCTAAACACTATTAATTTTTTTATCATTTAAACTATATACTGTCACTGTGTTTCAATTTTCTCTGACATAGTAACAGTTCTGTTGATTTACACAAAGCCACCAATAATCAAAGCATTTCAAACATTCAATTTTTATCACGAATACTGCATTGGTTTAATTTTTACAAAAATCCATCAATTCCATCGACAAGACATCTGCAAACTGCTCATAATAAAGTTACCTAATCTCTTATTATTAAGAGTTATACTTATGAGTCTTCTATCTTTATTTTTTAATTTTTTGGACAATACTTGTATTAATTATTAAACAAAAGGGTGATGAGATGGAAATACTTGCTAGAGGCTTGTGTATGATACAAAAATAATAAATATGGAGAAAGCTTAAAGAAGATTGGGAAAAAAAAAAAAAAAAAATAGAAAATCACTTCTACTTACCTCAACAGCTTTGGCAGCTCATGTCCTTCCAAAACAACAGAGCGAATGTTTAGCAACCAAGCATGTACCATGGCCCGAGCAGCGCCAGAGGACATCAAGTGTAAATCCAAGCAAGATGTGGACCACACATTTTCCCACACATTCCTATTCTTTCCTTCAAGCACAACTAGCTGAGCTCCTCGTTTCTGAGGATACAATGAAGGTTAACAAAAGAAAATATCAGATGTTTATTCAATAAATCACTATCAGACAAGAAATTTTGTATTAGTTGTGGAATTACTGATAATAATTATCATGCAAGACTGATAATTATTGGGAGATTATGCATGTTGATATGAAAATCTTTCATGACTCATACCTTGTGTTAAACACCACAAATAATAGAAACTGGATAAATGGTAACCTCTCACGCTGCATAACATGGGACTCACCATTTCAGTTTAAAGTATCACTGCCAAGATTGGATACGTACAGATTGATTGGATAACAATGGTAAAGAAGACGAGGGAAGGGACAAGTGAGCTTGTGTTTATTCTCTAAATTCCCCCAACTTGGAAGGGTTTCATTCTTTAAAAGGGAGAGGGGAAAGGGAAAAGGACCATTCCTTCCTCCCCCCCCCCCCCCCCCTCTTCTCCCAATCTGCATTTCTTTGACAGAAAATGAATCCATCATTCTCACTTCCATCCATTTGTCTTCAAATCCTCTTATCGAACTCATATTTAAACAGAAGTACAACTACAATACATAAACATGAAAGACACCGATTTCGGCTCAAAACATGGAGACTTCGGAAAAAAACTCTTGAACAACAGATAGACACCTCGACAAGTATTCATATTACATAATTGTTGACGACCAGCATCAAGATTTTCTGGTTGTGGTAATATTAATATCAATGTTGAGAAGGCTCTACAGTCACGCCCATCATTCAATACCACAAAAGGGTAGCATAAGTTACCCAAAAATAAATAAATAAATAAATAAAAGAAAAAGAAAAAAGTCAGAGGCAGAAGGGAGGGTGGGGGACCAACACCAGAGATCTAAATGTGTAGAGAAAATAGAAGACATTGACTCCTTAGCATTCCCCTTTATCTGTAAATGCCAATATATACCTACAACCTACCTTTCCACAAGAATTAAGGGTGGTCAAAACCAAAGAAGTTGCTACCATGAAAACTACAAAGGCAAACAAGAACGCTGTTCTAAATCCCGTAAGTAATTTGTTTGCACAAACAAATGTAATCCTCCCTCTTTCCTAGCAATTTAAATGAATTTAAGAACATGCATAGTGAGTTGAGTTGAACTTACTTGACCAAAGTGCCATAACACATCAGTTAGAGCATTATAGAAGGCAGATGCAGTTGAAATATCCAACTGCTTAACTTCATCAAACAAGGAGAGTGCTTGAATCCAGATTGTATCCCTGGAACCTGTCAGTAGTCCATGTGCAACACCATAGACTCGATCATCAAACAGGCGGAGTTCTTCCAATAACATAGAGGCATCTTCCAGTGAGTTACAACGGCTGCAGGTTCCATTCATCAACTTGGTTAACCTTATGACCATAAATTAAAGGTCTATGACCAGTAAGGCAAGATGTAGCACAAACTTATATAAAATCCAAGCTACAAATGCCAAGAGTATCCTTCACTGTGTATAGGAAACAGCTTCATCTAGACCAAAACCACAAAACTCTCTTCATCAGAGATATAAATCCTCATTTTTATTGAGGGTGTCAAAGGAAACTCTTTAGACAAAGAAGTTTATACTGCAGGAATCAAGACAAAAATGATACTTGCTGACAGCCTAAATAGAAGAGAATATAACTACTATCTGGTATCTAAACCTCTATAAAAACATTAGTATCAATGTATCATGGTAACCTTTTAAGTGAACATGAAGTTGAAAGTATACACTTTGTTCAGAGGGTTTGTGAGGAATAGACCAATACGATAGCAAATCGAGCAACAAAATATCGGAAGAGAATAAAATGCTCTTTTCAAGAAGTGGTGCAATAATTAACCTGGCCCCTTTCCCAAATCCCAAGCAATGTAGAGATATAACAAAATGTTACCTTGTCAGTTCAATTGTTAAAATGCAACTTACCCTATAGTCATATTCACCTCAAAGTTTCATTCATGTACTAAAATAATAGACAAATTTCAGTGAAATAGAGGATGTACCTGCAAGCATTTAGAATAGCTGAAAAGGTCACCACATTCGGCTTTATCTCAAGCTCATGCATCTTCTGGAAGAGTCCTAAGATGCACAGGAGCTCTTGGCTGCTCTCATTAAATTCTTTGGAATTACGAGACTTATCAACTGCTAGCTGCCCAAAGATCTTCATGACTCTATTATGCTCACTGCCTTCAAGATTGCGTGCAGCAGAATTACATGTCAATATCATTGATGTATTACCCCCTGACTTCTCATCCACTGGAACAATAGCATCAACCAAGTAATCCACTGCGGCAGATCGACCAAAGGCATCAATTATAGTGTTGTATGTGACTACATTTGGTCGGATTCCTTCCTTTGTCATCTCATCGAGCAAAAGCACAGCTGATTTCACAAACCCATTTTTGCACAAAGTATCAATAAGGCCACTGTAAAGAACAACATCAGCCTTCAAACCGGCTTGTTTAAACTCTTTAAAAACCTCCAATGCCTCCCTATATAAACCCCCTTTAGAATATACATCAATCAGAGTAGAGTACGTCAGAACATTGGGTAAAACACGTACTTTTTTCATCTGGTCAAACACTTGTCTAACTTCATCGTACTTGCCTTGTTTACCAAATCCACCCAACAATGCATTATAAGTTACCACATCCTTTCTAATGCCACAGCTCTCCATCTCCTTGCAAACATTGAGAGCATCCTTGAACCTACCTAGCTTTAAAAAGATAGACAACAAGGCATTGTAACAAACTCTATCTAAAGCAATTCCCGCACACTTCATCTCCTCGAACATACCTAGTGCATCCTCTAGCCTACCGGCTTTAGCAAACCCGTCAATCACAGTACTATAAGTAACTACATTAGGAATGATATTCTTGGCCGTCATTTCGGACATAATATCAAAAGCCAAATCCATCTTCCCTACCTTACAAATCACATCCAACAAGGTATTATAAGTAAACACATCTTGATCAATCCCTCTAATTCCCATCTCACTAACCAACCTCATAGCCTCTTTCCACAAACCCCCTTTGCAAACAGCAAGCATTGAATTGAATGTAATTCGATCAGGGTCAACCCCATTACTCAACATATCATCATAAATATCATTGACAACCTCAAATTTAACCCCAGCTTTCGCACAAGAATCAATAACAGCATTATAAGACACCAAATTAGGCCTCAACCCTTGAGTTTTCATCATCTCAAAAACCCCAATTGCCTCCTTACACAACCCACTTCTTCCATAAGCACTAATTAAAGCAGAATAAGTATAAACAGTATTACCATAACCCCCATTAACAGCATTATCAAACACAAACCTAGCTGAATCAACATTCCCTAATCTACCCATTACACTAATCATAGTACTAGCCAATTTACCTCTTTCACTTACCTTCCTCTCTCTTTGAACAGCAAATTCATAGCAAGCAACAGCTTTGGAACTTTCGCCTCGATTTCCGAGCTCTCGAAGAAGAAAGCAGTAATCCTCAGAGCCAGAAAGCCGCCCTTCAAACCCCATCAAAATAACCTGAAATTGAACCTCATCAATGGCGGCGGCTGATTGAGCAAGAACATCCTCAGCAACAGGGGAATGTCGGGTAGAAAGATTCGATCTTTGGCGATTAAAATGGAGCTTGGACACAAAACGGGTGGATTTCTTGCCGGAAAAATCAGGGGAAAGGTGGGTTTTTTTGGGGGTGGGAAGAGGAGAGAGAAAGGTGGGAGCTTTAGAGAGAGAATTGGAAGGAAGAGGAGAAGCAGAGACTTTGTGGGAAGTGAAACGACGAGGAAGATGAGGAGGGTGTTGTTGATTATGTTGAAGGGTTTTGTGGGAAGAATTGGTTGAAATTTGGTGGGGTTTTGAAGGTGCAGTAATGGAGCAATGAGGTGGTGTGGAAGACGCCATTTTTAGGAGAGAGAAAGTTGAAGAAGAAGAAGAAGAAGAAGATAAGAAAGCCAGAAAGAGAGAGAAAATATGGAGAGGAGAGAGAAAATGAGGTGATGTGAGGTGAGAAAGAGAGTCAACAGAGTAGGAAGCTGACTCGCTGAGTTGAGCTCAAAACTCACTAACTCACTTCTTCGGCTATCCTTTGGATTTGTTAGGTTAGTTCAGACATTCATGGTCAAAGTGAAACCCAATGTTTTTTTTTTATTTTTTTATTTTTTATTTTTTATTTATACTCCGTATTTTTATTATTTTATTTTTTTGTGTATTTGAGTGGAAGTATTGCATTTTGCTGCCTAGGTTAACATTTTTTTGTTTTTTTTTTAAATTTTTTTTTTTGGTGTATACTGTATATAAACACTCCATTTAGGTCATTAGGTATTTAGGTGTCTTTCACCTATAAAAAATTGACGTATTTGACTTCTTTTATTATTCGTACTACGTATATGAAATTTATTGTTAGATAGATATTATTTTGACTTTTTGAGACATTGAGTAATTTTTTGGTCTATTAAAGGTCAAAATGATCCCTAGATTTTTAACTAGTATTTCTTGTCATGAAATAACAATTAGCCAAACAACCCGTAAAGACACAAATGTCAAGACTTTTTGGCATGCAAAATGAGAAATTAGACCTTTTGCCAATTTTAACCCTAAATTGGACGTTAAAAGTCAAAATGACTTCCAAAAACTTTAATGAGTGTAATTTTCAACCCGAAAATAACAAGCATGTAAACCATGACATTTATTAGCATACAAAACAATACATTTCTAGATTTGTTTATGCTAATTTTGATCTAAAATAAAAAAAAAATTAAGGGCTCAATAGAGCCTAAAACTTAAATACGAGTAATTTTTTTCCCCTCACAAATTGAGAAATTATCAAAAAGGGTATTTTTTTTTAATTTATTTTATTAACATCATGCCGCATATTGAGCAACATCATGTGTGATCTTATTGAATTTGTCTCACTGTACATTTATACATTATATTAATCTCAAGTTTTTATGATGTTTACGTGTATAGAAATAGAAATATACTTCGTCAATTGATGTACTACGTATACAATTATACAAAGTGCCCCAATACGAGAAGTTATATTTAATGCATTTTTTGTGTGGTCGGCTGACAGACACCAAGACACTTATTGGGTAACCCCGATCGAGTAACCTTTAACCGACCGACTAACCCTTGACTAAGTAACTCTAAATCAATACGCGACCGAGTAACCTTCTACTAAGTAACTCCAAAATAATACGCAAATCGAATAACCCTTTCAAACCGACCGACTAACCCTTGACTAAGTAACTCTAAATCAATACGCGACCGAATAACCTTCGACTAAGTAACTCCAAATCAATACGCAAATCGAATAACCACATTCTTGATTCTTATTCCTTCCATTCTTCATTGCAGTATCAATTCAACTAGACTCTCCCTTCCCTTGTCAATGGCTTCGGACGCCACCAAACAACGCCGCCAACCACCATCGGCGGCGCCACCGCGAACCCTAGACGTCCGTAAGTACGCCGATTCACGCGCCACTGAGTTGGAATCGCTCCACTCAATCGTCTCCAATCGCCTCAACAACGACTTCCGTTCTCAGCGTAACAAGCGCCGCCGTACCACCGGATTCGACTCCAAGCGCCGCCGGAAACCCCGGAATTCCGGCAATGCGGTCAAAGATTTTGAAAAGGAGGAGAATGAGAAGAAGTTGCCGCGAAGAGTTCGTAGGAGGATTGAGTTGACGAAGAAGAATCCAGAAGTAGGGTTTAGTGCTTCGGGAGATGGGACTAAGAGGTTGAGAACTCATGTTTGGCATGCTAAGCGGTTTACGATGGACAAGTTTTGGGGATTTTATCTTCCTGTTGGATTGCATGGAAGGTGTTCGACGAAATGCCCTCTGTTTTTCTCCTTTTGTGTTTGTTAATTGTTGTTGATTTTGTTGTTGTTTGAATCATAGTGAACTTATGAATTATACAGGCTTATTGATGGAAAAATCAGGTCAAGCCATCTAAAAAGCTGATTTTTTTAGAACTTACTAGCTCTGTGTTAATGAACTTTTTCTTGAACTAAATTGTTGCTAAGCATTACTTAGTTCTTTTGAGTGTGGTCCACGGGCTTGTGGTGTGGGTTTTGTTCTGTTTCTATTGGTTGCAAAGGTTTTTGGTTGTGGTTTGATAGCAAAGTCAGCTTGAAGCAAATATTTGGTAGTAGTCAGCTAGACTGCATTGCCTGATTTGTGAATTTGTAATGGGATAGGTGGTTTAGTACTTAATTGACCTCTAACTGGGGTAGAAATGAATTAGTTCATGGGTTTTTAATCCAATTGCCTCAAAAGGTTAGAACTTGATTGTGGTTGTGCATTGAGTTATATCTAATACTTCATAGTTTGAAATGGATCGTAATGTGTTTGTGAGGTAGGAAGTCAAGTTCTTGCAGCATGTAAAGCAACCAACTTGATCTGTCTTTTGGTTTTTGAGTAACTTAATGGAAGAAGTGGAGGGATTTTTTGAATTTAATGGACTCAGAAATATGAGTTACTTTGTATGATATTATCAAGTTTACTAGTTAAAGCTTCAAATTGTCAAAATTTGCATGATTTGGTTAGCTAGGATATTTGGTGGCATGCTTTGCTGCGTTGATATTGTGCACATTTATTATAGGTACTTTGGTTC
The DNA here is from genome assembly GCF_948465745.1 of Chenopodium album. Taxonomy (NCBI): domain Eukaryota; kingdom Viridiplantae; phylum Streptophyta; class Magnoliopsida; order Caryophyllales; family Amaranthaceae; genus Chenopodium; species Chenopodium album. The sequence continues at coordinate 85,379,663 of NC_137835.1, read as the reverse complement.
TTTAAAATACCATGTGTTTGCTGTATAGAAGTACTTCGTAGAAGTTTGTGCTAATAAGAAATCTATTTGAGAAATTGTATTAGTATCTTGGAGCTCTAAATTGATTATTATGTGATGCAGTGGAAAGGGATCAAGAGCTCTTTTAAAGTGGTACAAACAAGGGGCTGTTGTGCATGATGCAAGCTACTACAGTGCTGTTCAGTTGGAGGGTTCAGAGGCAGGCATTTCTCATTTCCTTTTGACCTGAAATAATTAACGTCTATGTATTTATGTCATTTGAATGAGTAATGAACAAAATGAAGTTCTTAGTATAGTGTTCAGCTATTGGCTGTGATTCCTAATGGGAAATTGAAAGGAATAGCTAAGTAGAGATGAATATTTCTTACTCTTAGATAGTGCTCCTTGTTTTTTTTGGGTGTCCAAATGAGCTGCTAGGGCATTACAAATTACACATGGGGTTAGGGTGATTTGTACTTGCATGTGTAATTTGTACTTGTGACTTCATACCTAAGCCCTCAATCTTTGCCACTAGGCCAAGGCCTCATTGGTAACTAGTGCTCTTTGTAGTAGTAGCAGAATAATGCTCATATTTATCACTCTATCAGACTATCACATCTTTTTGAACCACATAGCTCTATATGAACTAAATCTTAAGTGAATCATTGCCCGCTGAGTGATACAACTGCCAACCTTTTCAGCTTAGGCTTTATATTCACAAATCTACCTAATAATAGTACAATAATTTTCCAGGAAGCATTGTCATCGATTCTAAGCATGTTACTGGTTCCCTCCATGATTGATCATTCTGAAGACATTTGCCAACGCTTACTTTCTGGGGATATATATGGACGTGCGATGGTTGGTATGCTTTAATTACTTAAGGTTAGCATAGAATATTGTGATATTGGTTTTGATTGGCCTGTCACCTCTGCAGCTTCACCATGCCAGGCAGGATGGTTTTGATGCCATTTGCCCTGTGACCTTTATGTGGCGGCCATTGCATCAGCATAGCAATGTTGCCAAAAAGGATAAGGAAGCTGATGAGAATATGGAGACTGAATCAAGTTTTCAATTACGTCAGCTTTGGATATGGATGCATCCCTCAGCTTTTCGTGAAGGACTTGATTGTCTAAAACTCGCTTGTCAAAAGATGGTAACTCCCTGGCGACACCTTTTAATTTTCAGTCAGAAATATCCTTTCTGTTTAATCTTGATTTTGCTCATCCTTCAGTAAATATTCTGTTACTTTTTTTTTTTTGAAAAATAATTCTGTTACTTATAAAAGATCCTGATGTGTGATTATGAGGAGTTATGTCTGATTTTCCTCCCAGAAAATTTTGGATGAATGATTGGACATTTAGACGTCCAAGTATCAGGTTTAACGACTTAGGAATATTTCTCAAGTTTCCATTCATGTGATTTTCTGATATAAATTGCTTACTTTACTCAGACTTGTAAGATATCTTAAGCTGTTTATAGACGAATGAAACAGGCAATATGATTGGTTGTGTGCCCCTTGATGGACAACTTGCAAAATTAGAAGTCATGGGATCTCGAGCATTCCGACTTCTACAAAAAATATTGCATCCTATTTCTCTGTAAGTCATTTGTTGTTGGTGTTTCAGTTTTGACCTGATTTTGCTAGTACTGATGAATATATATGGCCCTTGTTACTGGCAGTTTGGTGGAGGATTCTTTTGAGTTAAACACTGGTTCAGCAACAGCTTATACAAATGGATGTGAAATTCAGCCTAGGAACTACCTTGAAAATGAAGATTGTTTTTCTTCTGGTGCAGCAGTATTACTTACTGTTATCGATCCACGTTCCTCATGTCACAAAAAGTCTTTGGCCGCTCCAGCTGCAAATTTAGCCAATGAACAATTTGGCTCAATGGAAGATAAAAGTGAAGAAAACTATGTAGGAAACCTGCCAATGAAGGAAGAGGTATTTTCTACCCTGCAGTCAAAATATGACAGCAATGCCTCTTTATCTAACTGCAAGGACTTGTGGGATGCCAGTAATGGGATTCATCCACCTGTGGAAGAGCATAAACTCTGTTTGGAGAAGCATCAAAAGTCTTTGGATTTCTTTCGCCTGAAGGATACATCTTCAACAAAATTTGCTTCTGCTGACGGTTACTTCTCAAGATTTTGTCCAATTCTGTTACTGAGAAATGCCAACGAGGCAGACCACTTTACTGGGTATCTCCTCTTGCCTGGATGTTTGTTTTTGTAACCGATGTTTTGATAGTACTTCACAGTGTACAATCCCCATACTTGAGTTTATCTTATCTTCAGACTTGTAGAGTGGGTGGGTGGGGGTTGGGGCCTGGGGGGGGGGATTGGGGGTGAAGAGAAGGAGAGATCAGTCTATTATAGTGGAGGGCATTGGTTGGAGTGCAGAAGAGGGGAAGATCTGATGATTAGGGACTGATAAGTCTATTTTAGTGGGGGGCATTGCAGATTGTACTACATGATAAGCCCAGAAATATTCTTATTACCTCAATGGGCTTGTCACCTCATCTAACAACCTAGTCTAGGTTGAAATAGAGGGTAATGTTCTGTTTTAAAATGTGGTTTCTGTGTGGTTTGTCGTTATGGTTTGTTTGATTGCTACTTTGACTCACAACAGGCAATTGTGCTTGGTATCTGATCACTTACATAGCTACCACTTCTAGTACAAGTTGGCTTTCTATTTTCAGCTCTATAACTGATAGATTTTCTTAGGCTTGACAAAATTATTTTGCCTTTGTTGGTATACCTAACAATGTCCCACTTTCACTCTTCTTTCAGATGGTCTATTATACTCCCTATTAGTTGGGTTAAGGCTTTCTGGATTCCGCTGGTTTCTGGTGGTGCTCATGCCATTGGTTTAAGAGAGAAGCATTGGATTGCTTGTGATGTATGTGCATCTCTATCCACTTTACCTCTCGATGGGAAGTTCCATCGTTTGTTTTATAACTCTAGCCTTCTATCTTGCAGGTTGGCTTGCCTTGTTTTCCGTCAGATTTCCCTGATTGCAATGCATATTCTCGTTCAACGGAAATAAAGGCCTCAGCAGTTGACGAAACTTTGGAAAAGTGTCCGCCTGCTACAAGACCTTTTGAAATTCCTATACAACTTCCTTGGAACAGCAAATGGTTTTCTTCAAGCAGAGGAGCTGGAGAGGGTAACGGAATGGATTGTTCTAGCAATGTAACCCGTTCAGCAGATCCAGTTGGCAAGCTTAGTGATAATTTGCTTGTTAGTGATGGTGGTTATTCTAAAGTATTAGTAGCTAGGACTTCCAGAATGCTGATTTCTATCATGAAAGAATTATCTTGTGATAATTTGCTGTTGTTCCCCAAGGGGCAAGATAGACCGACTTTATCACATTTAATGATGAAAGAAGCCAAGATCAGTGCCTCAAACCTGGCACCCTTGACGTGTGACAGGAGATTGTGTTATCTCCGAGTTGTCTTACATGCTTTCAAGGAAGGTGTTTTTGATGAGGGAGCAGTTGTTTGTGCTCCTTGTTTATCAGATATAACATTGTTAAAATCCAGGTAATTACTCATTGTTCTCGGCCTTGAATTTTGCTTATAATCTCCTTGTATTCTTCTGTTTCAGTTTATTGTTTTGAAAATATGTTTAAGTGGTCCATCAAGGTTCTTGCAACAAATTCACGCTTAAATGATGCTTTATATATAGTGGATGTTAATTGGTCAAGATGGATTGGCTCTTCTTTTAGTTTTGTGTCCTTTGTTATTCATGGTGTGAATATGAATCTTACAGACCAGAAGATAACGAGGGCCTCCAAGTGCCTCATGCTTTTGTTGGCTCATACTTAAAAAAATTACCTTCCGGCAAGTGGGATTTCCAGATGCCCATGGACCCTGCTGCTAGGGAAGCTTATAGGCCACCAATAGGCTTTGTTACCTCCGGATTTGTTCGAGGAAGGTACATACTTCTTCTCTTTGCTACTTAATGTTATGGCTTAGTTTTTCATTTGTTTAGCAATCACAGATTTGTTGTGTGCTGTAGTCTCTAGAGTAAGCTGAGTAGGAGCTGTCTAATTCACCCTATTTCATACAGTATATGAAACTTATTCTATGTTTGTTGTGGAAAGATTGTTGATTAGATGACTTTGCTTGATATCTACAATGTTTTTAGCTTTTTACATATATGAACATGCAGCAAGAAACCAGGAGCTGTGGCTTTCTGTGAAGCTGTGCTACTTGCTCATCTTAGATATGAACAGTGGAGTTGGGTGCCTGCAAAAAAGAGGAGGAAGGAGATATTTGTCTTGGTCAGAAATTTGAGATCTACAGCATATAGACTTGCTCTTGCTACCATTGTATTGGAAAGACAAGAAGAAGACGTGGAATCCCTATGATTTTTGCCTTCATGCTTTAATTCTGGTGCAACTTTCAACTGAGCAACGAGTTCCAGGCTCTCAGCTTTAGAATTTAAGCTGTGCTACTGGATTTCAATTGTGAATGGAAATATTTTTTCTTCTCATTTTCACAAATTTCTTTCAAGTGAGATGGTCGAGATATACACATAGACTAGAGGGAAGTGAGATCGAGCCAATTACGTAATTAGAAAGTATTAATTTTTTGGAACAAAGCCAATGTAACATTTTTTTTTTGAAAGCAATGTAATGTAATCAAGCAAATGATGTTATGATCTTTTATTTAAAGTCTTCATTTTATTTTTGAATAATACGGTGTTTAATATTTTGAAACATAAAAACGGGACAAATTACTAGTCATCAACATACAAGATGTAGTTAAAGACACTTCAATTGGGAACTTCAATGGGTAATCTTTACCAAGGATGAGCATTTTTACCTAAGTAATTATTAATCAACCGTGCGTTCTCTTTATTCCTGAATCAATATGAACTTGATAGATTAATCAGAAGAAATGAATTCCAACGTCTAATGTACTTATGAAAGGTGAAGAAATATAAGCTTAGTAAAGTTAAAAAACATTATTGAAAGTTGAAGAAAACGAATCCATAATCCCAACATTTAATGTACGGAGTACATATGGTGTTATACAAGGTCAAACTCTTCTTGTAGCCACAATCTAATTCTAAGAAACTTTGAAATTTCAATTGGTCAATTGATCATTGATGTAAAACGAAACTTTCCTTGGAATAAATGTACTAGTATAATCATACTCTATCATACTCTTTTAGCTTTTGAAATTTCGAATATTGAAAAATACACCCAAACCAACCAAACCCTCCAAAGTTCTCCAATTTCAGAACAAACAAATACATCCAAAATCAATTTATATTCATTCGCCAACTAATATCTTCTGTAGAGAGAGAAACTTCTCAACACAACTATTCTTCTTCTTCTCTTTTTCTTTGAGAGAGAAAGAAACATCAAACTTCTTGGCAGATTCATCATATCTGTTATTCAGATTCCAATACCCCACAAAAATTCCTCTGATTTTCGATTTGCGTATGTCTTCAAATCTCTGATTACTTCCCTAATTATGGTAAATTATCTAATTTTGATGATTTATTGACTAATTTGATCCTTTTTTTTTTCTGGGTTTGAAGAATTTTTAAGGTAGATAAATAAATATGGCAAGAATAAAGCCCCAAGCTTTGTTACAGCAAAGCAAGAAGAAGAAGGCGCCAAGTAGGATCAGTCTCACCACTATAATTTTGTTCAGCTTGATTGTTTTCATGGTTGTCTTCTTCATCTTCTCTGCGTATAGGCATTTTTCTCACAGGTATCTTTCAATTTTTATGTTTTTCTAAATATTTATTTGTTTTTTGTAATTTGGAGAATTTATACCTTTTTCAGTTAATTTTAGGTTCTGGGATTTTGAGGGAAAATAGAAAGAAACTTGATTTGGGTTGTATAATTTGGATCATTGGTTGAATATTGGTGCAAATTTTTGTTTTGGCTCAATAAAAATGTATGCTTTTTATGAGAAAGATGATTTGGGTTTGCAAAGGGAGAAAAAGTAGATTTAAGTTTGGAAAATTTGAGCTCAATTTGACTTTTTCTGTGGATTTTAGTTGAAAATCTCAATTTAGTGTTGCTTTGATTGGGGGGGAGCAATTGTGTTTGTTGTTGGGGCAGTTTTCACTCTGATCTTGGCTCAATTGAAAGAAATTTCAGCTTGAATATGCAATTCCCAATTTAGTTTCTGATTTGGAGTTTAAGTTTGGGAAGCTTCAGAAATAGCTTGCTTCTGTTTTATGGGTTTCAGTTTGATTAACATCAATCTAGAGCTGATCAACTTGGAGGAGTGCAAGTGTGTATTATATTGGTGCATTTTTTTTTTCAATCTAATTAATTTCATGAGATCTTTTTAGTAATTTACTGCATCAATGTGCTGTAATTTACAGAATTCATGATAATTTTGGGGATAGTGCATATTTTGAGAGATGTTTCTTGCTATAATAGGTTATTGACAGGATTTTCTTTTCTTTTCTTTTGTTGATAATCTCTGCTAGGTCAGTGAACCCAGATGAACCGGTACGTTATACTAGTCGTAAGGTAAAAATGTTAGTATTAATTCAGTATATTTATGCTATGTACACCACTAGTGTTGATCAATGTTCATTTTTTTTGTTCAATTGGTAACTAGTTGCCAGCTCTTGCAGACTAAGCAAGCCATCAGGTCATTTATGCAATTATGCCTCATTTCTTTTAACCTATATTTTTCCCCTATGTAATAGGTTGGTGAATTGAAGAATATTGATGTTCCAAAATATGCGGTATGTGTTGCTTTTATTTCTCTTCTTACTTGTCTCAAAGTATTTTGGTTATGATACTCCTTTGTTATATTCTTCCCCTTGTCAAGTATAATTAGTCATATTTTTCCAACCCTCATAACTAAGTATTCACCATGAATTATTAAAACTCCCATTGCAGTAGCTGTCTTCTTCTCATCCTTTCTCCACCATGACTTTAAAATGATTCTTTTGGGCCTATCTCAGAGAACACTTAATATTGTCTACTTCTATCTTGGGAAATTTGACAAGAGTTTCAGGACAACCTGAAATGGAATATGTGACTATTATTGCTGGATATAGGGAGAATCTTGTGGTTATTTGCAAGTTTCTTCCTCTATATTCCTCAGCTTGGTCTTGCTTTAGCCTCATGAAACCTTGGTTTCTTTTTACTGAGCTATTTATCTTTGTCTTATGCTAGATTATTCAAACATCAAAAGGCGCCATTGCTGTGGAACTGTTTAAGGATGGATCTCCTGAAATTGTTGATGAGTTTATCGAGTTATGGTGAGTACAAGATCAGAACTTTCAGTTACTTAGTAATTACTCTAGAGTCTGGAGTAAAATTAAGTGATTTGTTTTGTTGGCCTTCTCTGTTTATTTGACTGCTTTGATGCCTCGATCCTGTAGAGGTTAAATACATGAGACTTATAGTCTGCAATATCAAGAAGTTGATCTCAAAGTCTGCCCCTATGATGCCTAGACCACTGACTTAATTTTTTTTGTTCTGATGCTTTTTGTGAGTAATGGGACTGTGGCCTTACAATCTTTTTCTCTCTCGCCACACACACACACACACTGTCACATGAATGCATGCACTCATACACATTCACTTTCTTGTCTTTTCTTTTTCCTGTTTGGGGAAAGTGGTAGCGGGTAGAATTTTTTACTACTAGGCGTGATTTGTGTTAATTACGGTCATATCTGATGAATTTTATTTTGCAGTCAGAAAGGACATTTCAAAGGGATGCAATTTCACCGTGTGATAAAGCATTATGTGATACAGGCAGGGGATATCCACAGTATTGGACCTGCTGAACAATGGACCCTCAAGGGGAAACACTACAGCCAGCTTGATAGAAGGTATACTCGCATTAAATCCATCACTGTGTGTTTGTGGGTTTTTCGTTATTGTTGTTTTTGCACAGCTATATACAAAATGTCATTTCTATGCAGTGTTAAGCATGAGGCTTTTATGCTTGGAACCTCCAAGTCAAAGCATGATAGCAAAGGATTTGAGCTCTATATAACAACAGCACCTATTCCCGATCTAAATGAAAAAATTACTGTATTTGGAAGAGTTACTAAGGGAGAGGAGGTTGTCCAGGTAAATATTCTCTTCCAACTGATGTGTTCATCTACTTATAAGGAGACACAAATTTTCTTCTTCCCCTTTTGGTAAATGTTGTTACTTATACCTCTTGGTAATTACTTTCGACTATGTTCAGGAAATTGAGGAGGTGGACACTGATGATCATTATGTACCTAAATCCGCCATTGGCATTATGGATGTGACCCTTGAACAGAAGTTATAAACAATTTTTTTTTTCTTCCTGTTTTGAGTTCAACAGCTGTGCTCTACTGCTCTCCATTGCAGAAATTCCTTCTCCGGGGTTTTTTTAGCAGAGTCTACAGATGCAAATACTTGTGAACTTCTCAAACTTTTTCGCTGTTTGGTTGTGTTGGGGGACTTAGAAGAAATCTAGTCTGTTGTATGTTGTTCCTTTCCAACTCTGCTGAAAAAAAGTTGAACAGAAGGGATGATATATGATGATATAGTACGAGATTTTTTTTTTCTTCGGATTAGCAGTGAGATTATAGTAGCCAGTAGGATTTTGCTGTGTAGGTATCTTTGAAAAATCAGAACTTTCCGCTCTAGCTCAATGGTTCTTGATCTGTTTTGTTTTGTTTTGTTTTTTTTTTTCTTTTTTTCGTTTTTGTCAGTTCAATGTTAGTTACTGCTTCTTGAATATACTATGGCTATGGCTTGAATGAAAAATTAGCTTGTCAGATCTCCAACAAACTATGGGCTCTTGCTTTATTTGGCTCTACTACATCTTTGTATTCCATCTGATCGACGTTTTTAGGTTACAGCTGCATAAAACCCCAACGTGCAGGGACATCATGATTGCATACGAGTGTTTGTGCTATGATGCTCCCTCAAGTGAGGTCTGTGCAAGTGCTGACACTTGAGGTACACCGTACACACTACAGCTGCTGCGCAGGCCCTAATGAGATGCACACACTAGCGTACGTGTCCAAAAAACTACTGAAATTTATTGACTCGAAGCCATTCCTATACTATAATTGAATCTATCCGACTAGAAATCGGTCTAACAATTTGCTGATGGCTCTCCAAACTAATCGTGATCGAAAATTCGAGATAAATTGTGCATTGGACGAGCTTAATAATCTAACTACTAGCAGTTAACATCATAATTTATTAATGAAACTTTTTGATTTTTAATACTAAGCGAAGTACTAACAATATCAACAGAATATTCAAAAGTAAAAGTAGATTGCATTGCATTGGTAAAAATACTCCGTTATACATTGTTCTTACTAAATGTAAGCAACTCAATTCAATCGGTAAAACATAAGAACTACAAATAATCTTAAACAAACAAACAACTTGTATATATTCATCAATCACATACTACTTAAATTTTGTAAAACAAAAAACAAACGATCATGTTTGTTCCCTAACACCTCCCTACTACACACCATGATGAAACTTCTTGAGAGTTGACATGAGCTCCCACACACGATCAATCTCCTCCTCGGCTTCGGCTTCGGCCTCGGCCTCCTTGTCCTCCTCCACCGGACAACCTCCTTTTGCATCAGAGATTCTAAGATTTACATCCAACTCAAGAGACCTACCACAAGAAACTTTGTACGAAATTCGAGCAAACTCGAAAATAGTATCAATAGCATACCAATAACAATTAGGATCAACACCCATCAACGCCAACCACTCATGCACCTTCTCCAATGGTTTCTCCCCTCCATACACCGGAAACATGACATCACAATCTTCCTCGAAAACCGAAAAAATCTCCGACTTAACACCTTCTCTACTATCTTGACAATATATATTCACAACAATTTTTTGGCACTCTTCAACATTGTCCGAATACGAAACTCTCATAGGACACTTCATTAGCACGGGTTGCTCCTTCCTATGGCATTCGTCGAAAGGGCCCGAAAAATCAGAATACTCTAGAAAGACAGACATATTGAGTGACCAACCCATAGGTACTTGATAAGAAGAGCATCTAAGGATGTAATCGATGGTGTTTGGATAAAAGTCAGGAAGCAGTTCCATTTGTTTAAGCCAACCTTCTATGATATCTTCGGGATTTTTAGTATTGTTGAATGTGTGAGCACTAGTCTTGAACGTTTGTACCGTGTTGATTTCACACGGGGGTATTCCGGCTCGTTTGTCTTTGACGTGAATGATGATGGTTATGGTTTCTTCGGCGTATGGATCGTTGTTTTTGATTAGGTTATGGCTTCCTAGACTAAACTCCATACACACGGGTTCGTATTTCACCATCATTTTTGTAGAAACGAATTCGACGAGGTTGAGGTTGAAGGTTTGAGGTTGAAGGTTTAATTGAGAATACAAATTAAAATGGTGAAGGAGATATACGTACATGTATATATAACGAAAGGGGTATGAGAAGTGATTGATGAACAAGGAGCTTTATTAATTTTATCTTATAACACGGTTGGTTAAATTAGGAAACAATGTGTTTATTATTAACATATTTTGTTGCTTCATTACTTGGTAGAAAGGTATATTATTAACATTAGGAAACAAGTAGATTTTGAAGGGAATTTAAAAAGGAAATAATGTAAAATATCAACAAATAACAGATAGATAAAAGCATCGGTGTGAAATTACTTGAAGATTAATTAATTTTGATATTTAACATTCCTAGAAAGATTATACTCCGATCTTAAATATGTTAAATATTAATATTAAACATTCCTACAAAGATTATACTCCGATCTTAGGGATTAATTAATTTTAATATCCTAAGATCTTACAAAGATTTGTACTCCGAAGATTATGCTACAGGATCGATACTCAGGTATCAAATTTTGGTGTTCTACCCGGTTCACCCTTTGAGCTAATCCGGATTCGAGAATCAGTTCTGGGTGGTGGTATCAAATTTAAATATACTAACCTAATTAATTAATTTAAATTACCTAATCCATGTTTAAGATTGATAACTATTGCATATATTGATATATACCAAATAGGACTAGTAGTACGTGAGTTTTATACTGCTTGTGATTCTACGTACAAAGTACTCATATATGTATTCTACTTTAATTTATAAGACAACAATTATTTGTTAGCATATAATATATTAGTCCCATGCGATGCTCAGTTTATACCAATAAAATTTTGCTTATTTAATAGTAATGTACTCCATAAATAGTTTAAGCAAAACATATATAATAAATTGAGAGCGAGCCTTATCTTTGGAAAAAATTGGGGTAAAATGAAAGACAAGATGCTTAGTATATTTTACTCCGTAATTAGATGTTAATAAAAATCAAAACAAAAAAGTCAGCATTAGTTTAATGGTTTTGTTTCGAACTAATAAAGAGTGAAAAACCCAAACTCATACAATCAATAAAGACAATAATAATACTCGGTATGTTAGAGGAAAAAAAAAAGGTGATATATAGTTTATGAAAGAAAAAGGGATGAAATGAGAAACAGCAAATTCAAACTACGAATAGTTCACCACAACACTTAGATGAACTAAATTAAAGTAGCTCTTACAAACCAACACGAACAAATACAAAAACTTCACGATCATACTTGTAAAGAGTCGTCGCAAGAACTAGTAGAGTAGTTGAGAGGACGGAACAATTATTATTGTTGAAAAGCAAAACACATAGGACTATGGTAAAAAGACTAGGATTCCTAGACTTGATCCCATAAACACTTTCCAACGCCTCTAGACAATACCGCATCCTGATTCCTACGAAGGTGAGTTCTGGGAGTTGAGGAATTTTGAGACAAAAGAATGTAGTGATGAGCTTGTCATTTTGGAAAGTCTAATGATCAGGCACACATTACCACAACATAACATTAGTGTACTAATCTTTTCATTGGCTCGTTTTTTTGAGGAGTTTGGAAGGCTAAAAGGACTATATTCTTTCTCGATGTCTAGTCCTACAATACTCTCTACTTGTCGAGAGATTTTTAGCAAGTCTCTTAAACTTTTTTGAAGCTCATCAAAGGTTTCAACTATCTCGGTTTTAACACTGATCAACCCTACGTTAATTTCTTGTGAATGAGACATGTTTACAAGAGTTTAGGGTTAAGGGTTAGGTAAATGTGAATAGGAAAGAGTTAAATTGATTATATTATATACTGCTGCCTGCTGGTGGAAGAACTGAATAGTTTTGGAAATCAACAGTTAAAGTATTGGACTAATCAATGACTTGTGCATGCATGTGATTTCTAGCATGACTTTACAAATTCATGCATTGATTTTGATTGTAAAAATTGAAGAGATGTTTCATGTCCATTTAATTTTTTGTACATTTTTCTTTCAATTCCCACACGGTCTACAAGACTACATTGATCAACTTTAATTTGACGTTTAATATTTTGACTAAGTAATTAGTCCAATACTACTTTTTTCAATACTCTGCATTAGAGTTGCATACTCTTTCCTTGTCCCACTAGTATTGCCCCAATCTTCATATCCTTTTTAGTCGTCCCATTAATGTTGGTCCATGTCATTGTATTGGAAGAGAGAAATACGTAAGATGATAAATACACGACCCCAAACACTAATTTTGGTCCATGTCATTGTATTGGAAGAGAGAAAGACGTATGATGATAAATTCACGACCCAAAACACCTTCCGTCCCTTGAAATGACTATTAAAAAATTAATATAGATACAAATTCAGTGAGAAGGAGCTGAGGGACCCAAAACACTTAAAATAAAAGGAGCAACAAATTAAAGTACAATATACATGTATGTATTCTTAAGAGTATATTACTCGAATTTGGATTATTTTAAACGTTTTCCAAGCAACCTATATACATGTATGTATTCTTAAGGTCTAACCAATGAACTAAATGAACTCTTGGGAACCTGCTGAATATTTACTACGGAGTACTATAATTAGTACATGTACTAATTACATTATTGTCTAATTTCCAAGACAATTCTAATTAGACTTGTTTCTGTACATTTGTATTCTCCTCAACACAAATAGTTTCTAACTAAAGTATATAACAACTTTGGCCAAAATAAGGCTCTAACTATATACTTGCCAAAAAAAAAAAAAAAAAAAAAAACTCTCAAAATGTCAAGTATACACCAAATTCAGCTAGAAAAAGTAGTGGTCACAACCCATGTAATTTCTACCATGGAACAACTCGATCAAAGCCTAAGAGAATTGCTATGGCTCACTACTCAACACGAGGGCTTAAAGCGTATCATAGGACTCGATATCGAAAAACACTACAAACCAACCTCCTCCACTTCCTCTTCCTCTAGACCAGGAGGTACCGAAAAGGTTGCTACACTAATGTTATGTTGCGGAAACTCTTGCCTTATCATCCAATTACTTCACATGGACTCACTTTACGCGATTTGTTATATCTCCGAGTTCCTTCAACTGCAAGAGTTAACCTTCGTAGGTGTTAGAATTCAGCATTGCCTTGAGGCATTGGAAAGGGATTACGGAATCAAGTGTAGGACCGCGTTGGATTTGGGTCAATTACCGCGAATATTAGATAGTTACGACAAGTGCTTAGAGGGGTACACATTGATTGATTTAGCTTCTAAGGTAGCGAAAATGCACAACTTTTTGGACTTAAAGGTGGCTAGACGTATTTGTAATGGTGCTGATCTATGTGACTGGGGTGTAACGACTTTATCGTTACGACAAATTGAGGCTGCAACGTTACGTGCTTATTTATGCTTCTATGCAAGCAACTACTTGTATGATGGCTATTGCAAGCGTTTTGAATTCTGGGAGCACGATTATGATCACTATTATACGATGTCAAGATTTCAGAAATTTGTTGAATGTTTGGTCTATTGGTTTTGGCTTATGGTGTGGTTTGTTTCTATGATCTGTAGGAATTTTTATCGAATTCTCTTTGATTAGTGTTGTGATTGGTATAAGGAATTTCATCTAAGCTATGCTTGTAAGTTGAACATGGATTTTGATGTCTACTTTAGTTTAATTAGTGTTATGGTTTTTGTTTTTTTTTTTTTTTTCTATATCAGTACTTGTTGAATTTAATTTGGTTCTTTAAGTAATTCAAAGTAGATTGCAAAATGGATCGGATGAGAAACTTTCTTGTGTGTCATAGTTGATGGCTTGGATACTCAATTGATTTCTAGTTTTCAATATAACCATTTACAGAGTACTCTTCGTTGTATGCTTTCATTAAAGACTTATTTTGCTAGCCTAAAACACAATATATGAGAAGATATATCAGTTTGTAATACTACCTCTATTACGTATTATTTGCAATGATTTGACATAAAATAGAGAGAAAAAATGTCTAATCATTGCAAATAATACGTAACGGAGGTAGTACAAATTTTTTTTTTTCCTAATTAGTTTAGTGAATCTTCATCCAAAAACCCACATTCATATAATAATTGAACAAAGATGATATTGACGCTCCTAATATAATAATAAAAGGACTACACAACAACCCTGGATTTTCAACAATTTTTTGGTAGACTAGATTATTACTATTCCGTTCCTCTGTTTCTCTGTTGCAACTAAAAAGAAACAGGGGTAGAATGGAATATTACAGGAACCTATCAAAAGAGTCAGAGGTAGTGTATTGAAAAGCAATACACGCATAGGAAAGCACTCCAAGTAGCAACTTCAATCTGTTCATAAGATAATGCAGCAGCACCCCAGCTACCAATTCTGTTATGTTTGGCTGCTGCGTAAAAGTTACGCAAATGTCCAGAAAACCAAACGACAAATATTTATCCGACTTGTTAACATAGGCAACAAACTGACCCAAATCGACAGTATTCAGACACTTGATCACATAATCTCTATTCAATGCTTCAACGCATTGATTAATTCCAACATCTACAAAGGAATGTCTTAACTATTGAAGTGGATGGACAATATAGATTGCTCAAATAATGAATAAGACATAAATTGTTTTTAAAATTTTAACTGCTGGTTGGAGAGCTGAATAGTCTTGAAAATTGACCGTTCATTTTAGTGTGCTAGGAATACTAACTACGTAGCTTTGTATATGCGTTGAATCTTATATTAGTACGGAGTACAACTTTATAGATTCATGCATTGATTTGATTTAGAAATTACTCGTAAAAGATTTTTCATATACCTCACATTTACTCCACTATCTTAGAAATTGTCAATTGAAATGTTCTTATTACGATTATAATCAATTATGCACCTTTAATTTATATTTACTCCGTATATTATACGGAGATTATCCAATAAATTAAACAATAAATCCGTTGGCCTGGGTTACCTCCTAGGAATTTTCAAGAGTTAGCTTATTTAAATCCTAATTGACCGTTCTTATTCCAAAATTAATGTCACTTCTTATCACATATATTAAGAAAATCTATGACACACGTACAATTCCTTTCATCTCACAAGAATTGCCGTATCCCTCTTAAGATAGTCGAAGCATGCAAACACCTAAAGCAATGTCAAATTTAGAGCATCAGTTTGAAATAGGAGGATTAGATATCACCACCAAAGTAATCAACAAGTCCAACATGGCTGAGCTAGATCAAGGCTTAAGAGATTTGTTAGCAACAGCCCGAAAAGACGGTGCAAGCCGTACAATAGGGCTGGACATAGAGAAACGATACCTAGATAACCTAAACTCTTATATATCAGGCCGCCATATACCCATACAAGAATTCGTATCTACAATAATGTTATGTTGCGGAGACTTCTGCCTGATCATTCAGCTGTGTAATAATATGTCCTCACCCGAAGTTAGCATGGTATCTAAATTGGTTTCCAAATTCCTTGAGCTCCAAGAGTTGACATTCGTGGGTGTCGGGATCAAACACTGTATCGAGGCATTGGAGACGATTTTTGGGATTAAGTGTAGGGATGCAATGGATTTGCGCGACTTGGCAGCAATTGTTACACAGTCTAACATCTTAAGGACCTATAAACTGGTTGATTTGGCTCTTTTAGTCGGTAATCAAGTGTTTTATAAGGATGAATTATTGACTAAATGTAATGGTGCAGCTCTTAGTGATTGGAGTTGTGGTACATTATCTCGTCACCAAATTGAAGCCGCCACTTGGAGAGCTTATCTTGCCTTCTATATAGGCAACCACTTCTATGCTAGAAACTAGAAAGTATCAAAGGGGAAATTCCCTGTTTCTCATAGTGAGAAACGAATCAAACAAATAATTTGTTTCTTATGGAGGCATTTTCGTGAATAAATCAATAACTTTTACATTATTATGGGCTCCACAGTTGAATAAAGTTGTTGGTTTATTTACGAAAATAGAAACAAATTTGTTTGGGATCCTGGTATCAAAGAATCTGATATCTTTCTTTCTGGTATTTTTATTCCCTTAGGTTTTGTTTGTTTAAGCATAATGCATGAGCTCTTTAATTTCGATGTTCATGGTTAATTATCTTGCTCCATCTTGTTTAAGGCTGAATATTAATGAAGAATTTCAGTTTTCCTTAACATAGTTATGATGTTTTGGGGGGTTATACATTAAAATAGTTATGTACTTCATATGAATGTTGGACAATAATTATATAATTGTCATATAAATGTAAATTTACTCAAAGAATACGGAATTTAAACAATAGTTAACTTCAAACCAATTGAATTCATCAATTAAACTAAACCAATAATATTGACTACTAAACCTATTAACAATGAAAATTCTTATATACATCCCGGTGCAAGGTATACCAAGAATATTTCTTGCTCGTTTGATTAACGGTGCAAGTGTATTAATTAAATCATCAAATTAAATAAGTGAAACACTCGAATGTAAAAAAAATTCTTCCTAGATAATTAATATAGTACCTCCCTCGTACAAATCCTCTTCAAGTCACGGCCAATACATGTATTCTTCTCAGCCTCTTCGTCCCTGGGATGCTGCCTCGACTGCTTCGAAACATGTGTGTAAAAACTCTCGGAGGTCTTGTCTAAAGCAAGAGCATTGAAGCCTAATGATGGAAGATTTGTGCTTGGAATAGAATTGTTAGCGCCGGAAAAGGAAGCCGTGGCAGCTTGAGTGCTTGACTCACCGACCTCGTATGTCGAGATTAGGAAAACTCGTTGTTGATTAGGGATACATGGAAACGGTGAAGCCATGGTTAACTACTTTGGTTGCTTAATGAAATTTAATTGATTAAGTTTTCTAAGCCTTAGAATAATTCTTTCAATCAACCACTAAGGATATACTTATAGGATTTGCAAAAACTAATAGAGATATAATTTTTCGATTTTTTTTTAAAAAAAAAAAGAAGTCCTAAAGGACACTAAATTTCATAATTTAAGTCATACGACATCTACAGTTGACAGATAACGATAATGAAAACGAATTTAACAAAATTAAACAAGAATTAATTGGGGAAGGGCTAAGAATCCAAATACATGAATATAACAAAATCAAACTGAAATTTTGTTTATTTTTATTTATTATTGATTTATTTTAGACAAAATAAATTTAATTAGAGAAGATAAAATAAATTCAAAGAATTAGTTCGGACACTATAAAGTTAAAAGTAAGTTTTTCAAACAATAATTCAAGCTAAAATCTAATCATATCTTTCAACCTACTCGGCATAATGGGCAGGAAAATGAATCTATAAATTAAATAAATTGTCTATTCACTACGTATGTAACTATCACATGAGATATATAAGTATACATAGTGTATTATAAGCTCATGCAGATGACCTCATCTTTAAAGAATTAAAGAGATGACTCTAATGTCTTTATACTTTTTCAAGTTGAAATTTTATTTTTCCTCACAAAAAGCACCTGTAAATCTAAAAAATTATGTAGTTGAATAACTTTTTTCAAAATTTAAAACTAATTAGATTATGTATGTGAAGAAAATATAGAACTTTAAATATGTAGAAACAATGATGAAATTGCTCCTTTCTATATTGCTAATCAACACCACTAAAAGTACCCTCCAACTAATATTTTTCCTATTAAAAAACTACTTATCCACTTATTCAATGCAATATATTCCGTCGATCTTTCATTCATTAATTTTTTTTTTCAATTAATCTTATTTTAAACTATATTCAATTAACAACCAAAAAAAAAATCTTAAAATTCATGTTTAATATCTTTAGCCTAAACGAAATTTTGGCTTTTTTTTTTTATATTTATTTTTTTATTTTTTAAGGGTGTTGAGTGTTGACAAATGAAATAAGAGTTAAGGGTAAGTAGTTTGGTCCATACATATGAAGAGAAAAAGTCCATGAATAAAAGAAGGCAATAAAACAAAGTTCACATCATCATGTACACATAAAAACATGTACTTGCAAACTCAATGGAAATCACACACATCAAACCACCAATAAAACCCAACACCAACCTACACAAACACAACACCACCCAAAATTAATAAAAAGCCCAATAAATTTGACATACATTTTCCACTTTCCTCCTTAATTAAAAAACCGCTCTCTTAAACCCGACCCCACCTCCATTAAAATCCAACTTCCTTCCTCTGATTAAATTCCACGGCTACCATTTACTCTTCCTTCTTCTTCTTCTTCTTCATCTTCATCTTATTCTTTACTTCGTCTTCCTCCACCATTTTCTCTCTCCTCACCCCTTTCTCTCTCTCTCTCTCTCTCTCATCACGTGACTTCTTCATGCCGACGTGCGGCGACGCAGACGCGGTGGCGCGTGCTCTCACGTGCCGTAACAGCACGTCGGCAGCTCACATAAAGCTCATCTCAACCCTCGTTATCTTCGCCACGAGTGTCGCCGGAATTTCATTCCCAGTCGTTCTCGCGAAATCATTTGCCGGGAAACCAGCCTACGACAGGGCTACTTTGGTAATTAAGTGTTACGCAGCAGGGGTAATCTTGTCAACTTCACTCGTGCATGTATTACCCGACGCCTTCGACGCGCTGGGTGATTGCGTGGTTGCCACGCGCCACCCTTGGAAGGACTTCCCCTTCGCGGGGCTCGTAACGCTTATCGGGGCGCTACTTGCTTTACTAGTTGATCTCGCGGCGAATTCCTCCCACGCGGAGGTACACGCGCGTGGGGGGTATACGCAGCTGGATGGCCCACACTGCCACGGTGGCAGTGGAGAAGGGAAGGTGGAGATGGTGGTGGTGGTGAGGGAGAATGGTGACGTGGTGGAGGAGAGAGAGAGTGAGAAAGTGGTGGCGGCCGAGGCGGCCGAGGAGGAGGCAAGGGAGAAAATGAGGCAGAGAATGGTGTCACAAGTGTTGGAGATAGGAATAATATTTCATTCGGTGATCATTGGGGTGACCATGGGTATGTCACAAAATGTTTGTACAATAAAACCACTTGTTGCTGCTCTTTCTTTTCATCAAATTTTTGAAGGCATGGGACTTGGTGGTTGCATTGCTCAGGTACTCTAATTTAAATGTCATAACTTCACTTCTTAATCTATTAATTACACGTGTTCACTAGATTATAAATAGGTTTGTTGGTTGTTATAACTTATATTAGGCCGTCGCTATACAACCAAGAAGTAGAAAGATTTACCATACAACGGTTGCATTGAACAACTTATCTAGTATGACGTTGTTGACATTTGTGTCTAGGAACATTGTCGTGGTTTCTTTTTTGGTCATGATGTCCATAAATTTTTTGACAATAGGCGTATAGATTGTAGTTTTGTACGTAGTATGCCACATTAATTAGTGGTGGAATCACTAATTCACTATATAAGTTAGGAGTGTAAGTTGGGGTTCTATTATAGGACGTTGATAGTGGGTAGACTAGTCACAATACTACTATGATTCAAGTGCCGTGATTCATAAAGTCACTTACTTTGACAAGGAAAATAAAATGGGACCTCATCTTTTGTAATTTGTGGGGTTGTACTATGGAATTAGAGCTTATAATGACGACTAGTAACATTGACCATTAATTTACCTATATCGTCTTAGAGGGGGTTCCAATCTAATAAGATCCTTCATCTTACCTACGAACAATATAGTGCTTAATTTAATGCTTGATTTAGCAAATCACACTCTTGTTCACGTTGCTGTTATTTTACCACCATTTATGTATTTCATGAAAAAGTTGTTGCTTTTCCTAATAATAAGAAATGGTGTACAAGAATAGTATATGATTTATGATTGGATTCTCAAAATGTTATTGTTCAAATTAAGTGATCTCTTTGATTTACTATATGATTTTCTTCCTAACTTATTAGGTAAGGTAATGCTTATGTCATGTGTACAATTTCCTCAGTTTGCATCATGAAGTGGTCTTGGATAATACTTCATTGATTATGATGCATGTTCTATCAGTTTATATAATCTATTTTCATCTCAAAATAGTGAATGTAACTAATAGCATTATGTACATTTATAGAAGTAGCACTAAATTAAGAATGTGTTGATACCATCTACCAGGCAGGATTCAGCTTCAAGACAACAGCCTACATGTGCTTCATGTTTTCAGTTACGACGCCAGTGGGGATAATTTTGGGGATGATCATATTTTCGTTGACAGGGTACGATGACAGCAGTGCTAACGCGTTGATTTCTGAGGGTTTGTTAGGTTCACTATCATCTGGTATACTCATATACATGGCTCTAGTCGATCTAATATCTGCAGATTTCTTCCATAACAAGTTGATGAGCTCAGAGACGAAGATGAAGAAGGGTTGTTATATTGCTCTGGTTCTTGGTTCTGCTTCTATGTCAATACTTGCTCTTTGGGCTTGAAAATTTTGTGCATATTTGTAACTCATGTAAGAATGTACTTGTACCTGTGGTAACTTTGATTATGCTAGAAATAGATCTACTTGCATTCGTAAATTATACTACAAAGTACTATGATCTATGGCGTTGTCCAGGCAGGGTAATTGAGTCTTAATTAGGTGCCTATTCAAGGCCAGTAGTACTTCAGAAAAGGGTGCACGTTCTAATATGTGCTCAACAAGAGTAATACTTAGACAATAAATTTAGATGAAAACATCGTAAGAACGAATTTTATGTCCTTAAATTGGATATTCACACCGCAATACAGAAGTATAAGCCTCACAAAATTTCCATATGAAGCTACCTTTTTATGTAAAATCATGAGATTAATCAAGTAATCTATCCATGCATGGAAAGAAAAATTGCAATAATAATTTCAGAATCCAGGTACACAATATACATGAAATAAATTGGACAAGACCAATTGAAATCAAAGGGCTGATGCACTGATGCTTCGCCTGTTGTCACTGTAGTAAGAAAGTAGAACAGACATCGGAAGCTGATCTATGTTTGAAATGCTTGAACAGAATGAAATTATATGCCATTAGTGTGATTCAGTATCGTGTTTAGTTGCTAATATTGCTACCTAAGAAACAGCAGCTAGCAAAGGTTTAAGAGGTTTTAACAGTGTATCCATGAGTAGGGCTGTTCATCGGTCCAAGACTGGACCAACCCGGATAAGACCGAAGACCGAAAATTAGAATTTTAAGAACCGAAGACCGGACCGATTAAGTTAGGACCGAATCCGGACCGGACCGAAAGAATCGGTCCAAAACCCGAACCGGACTATTTTGGACCGATTTAAGAATTTTTTTTAAAAGAATATTAATTTTTAATAAAGTCAAGGAAAACACAAAAAAAAAATATTGGAAAAACGATATTGTAACGTCATTTTTGCGTCTTTTTTTGTATGTTTAGTGCAAAAAAAACTTATAAAATTAAAGTATTCTAAGCTTATTAAGGATAATTTTAAACGTTATTTAAGGTTTCACACATATTTTTTATAAAAAAATTGGTCCGGTCCAAAACCGGTTTTTATAGGGTTTTGGACCGGACCGGTCCGAAAAAATGAATTTCAAGACCCGAAGACCGGACCGATTAATTCGGTTTGGTCCGGTCCGGGTTCGGTCCGGGGTGGTCCGGTCCATTTTTTCGGTCCGGACCGATTTATGAACACCCCTATCCATGAGCCAACCACAGTTCTAGGAAAATGTTTGCTGAATTGCAGATTACAAAGTTTTTTTCCACCCAAATACCAAATTCACAGGAGGTCAGAGATGATTTTACTCTAAAGTCCTAAATCAATTATGGCATACTTTTCAAAGCATCTTCTTGTGTTACGTCCAATTGTTGCACCATCTTCTTCCATCCGCTGATAGATAGATTCTAGACATCGGTTACA
Organism: Chenopodium album; assembly: GCF_948465745.1. Classification (NCBI taxonomy): domain Eukaryota; kingdom Viridiplantae; phylum Streptophyta; class Magnoliopsida; order Caryophyllales; family Amaranthaceae; genus Chenopodium; species Chenopodium album. The sequence goes on along the minus strand of NC_137835.1, from coordinate 85,357,532 downwards.
GAGCACAGGTCTAAAACAGTTTCTAGCAGGCACTTCAATCGAGAATCAGGACTTTATGATTCAGTACTTTCTCTTCTTTGAAACACGAGATGAAGCACCTCTGCAACTGGCCTCCATCAAATTGGAGTTCTGCCACATTCAAGAATCTTACAGCAGAGTGTCAATCTGATAAATCTACAACACAGCATGAACATTGAGTATTTCATATCAAGCCTTATCTGTAGACTCTATAAGCAGAACTTGATCCTCTTCAAGCAGGCAAGCATCAATCACAACTGGTAGCAGTTCACTGAAACTCATGTACCTCAACTACCACTGCTTGAAAGTTGAAACACTTTTCCCGACTCTTGACTTCTTGATATCATCTAGCTTTGACAGCACTCTCAGCATAGCACAAGGTGGCCGTAATTTAAGTACTATTGGCCTTGAAGAGCTTTGAGGTTTGATCTTAGCTTATCTCATATCTGACTGAAATACTCTACATTACTATAAGACGGTGATATGCATATGTCAGGAACATTCAATTTGGAAAATTTTCAAATTTCCCAGCCTTAATATATGCTGATCAACAATCACAAAATCTAAATCCAAACCCAGGAGTAGACTGTTCAGTGTCAGCAACAGATGCCAAGACGGATACTTCTAACTTATATCACTTTTATTTAAAAGTGCAGGCACCTTTTTTGGCTGGCATTCTCCCATTTAGGAATTCATTACTCTCTATAAACTATGACCATCTTAACATGTATGCATAAGATGTTGCCCTGCTCTTGCAACTATGTTGTTTAGTAGTTATTTCAAACCAAAAGGCACAAGATAAAAAATCTAAATTTGAAAATAAATCAAAAGCAAGTATCTAACATAGGGGAAGCCCGGATCTTCTTTCATGTTTGCTTAGTTCAACCTGTTATCTTGTCCTCTCTCACCCAATGTTTTTCCTTATACAAAGAAGCCAATACAAAAATGTTGTAGGCTCAGGGACAATACAACTGAGTTGTATCCAGTGCAGAAACCAAGGTTAGGGGATTGGAGGATGGGCTGGCAATAAGTTGAGAGGACCTTCATACTTAAAAATAGAGTTCATGACCTCCATTCTCATGCCTTGTCTAAACAAAACCTCTCTTCATGCAAAATAATTCAAAACAAAGAAAATCAACAGCCTATCATAAAAGTTTGCAAGGTGTTTAATGTGTCTTGCTAACACCACATTTGGGGAAGAAAATGATTAGAATGAAAGATGTTGATAGCAAATCAACAAGACAAAGAAATATGCTTATTAAGCATGAGCTGCAAATCAAGACCTGGCATGAATTCTAATAACCAACCATTCAACAACACATGCAGGTATAACCAAGAAGGATATGGAACTAATTGTACAGTCAAAAGATTTCTAGACATGAATGAACCTCAGCTTTAGATCACAGAATGGTGTCTGCATTACCATTATTCTTCCAGAATACATAAATTAGTCAGTATCCAATGAAATGAAACATTTTTTATTTTATTTTTTTTTATTTTTTTATTTTTTTTTTAAAAAAATAGCATGTTAGACTATTGCAAGTTTGAGCTTGTCTACATTCTTCTTCAAACTTGAAATATATAAAGAGAACTGATGCTCAATGACACATCATAGATCAATCCCCATCAGTTATCATCTAGATTCATAGTTTACATCATCAAAGAAATCTACCAGCCTGATTATAAAGAATACAAAGAGACCGAAAAATTCAACCATATTAGATATAACTTCACAATGTCACAAAGCCATTTTGGATCATGAACTGAAATACAAGAGCTTAAGAACACTCCACAGCTAAACTCAATTAGGGCATACCTTCTCAAGCAATTCCTCATGCTCAGTTCCAAAATTTGCTCCGTCTTGCTCCATCCTCTCACGCATTTCAGGGGCTATTTTTCCTGCAGCTGCATAGATCTGAAGCAATCCCAAGTAGGCAGTCGAAAGGAGAGATTGATCTTTCTTAAGCAAATGGAAAAATTGTTCAGCATTGTTAACATCCTTCTGTTCAATTAAATACTCAATAAAAGGATCAAGACTCCCAGCAAGTGGCTTCCATTGGTTAGCCATCGCCTTTTCCAAGTGCCTCAAAGCAGAATCGATCTGGCGTTTCCCCAGGAAATAATCCATGAAAAGGACATGGGCTTTCCATATTTTATTTCCAGATCTATCTGTGACATCCTTCAGCAATAGTTCAGCCTCCTCGAGCATATCATGCCTCAAGTAAGCACCTATAACAATAGTTGGGAGCCTGAGATCATAACTCTTATACTTAAAGTTCCAATCTTGGAAGTACTTTTTCAGAAGCTCAATATTGTCTAGCTTTGATAGAATGTGAAGCATAGTAAAGTAGCTTAAGTTGTTACAAGCTGAAAATTTTGACTTCATCTTATCCCATGCCCGAATGACAGACTCTAAATCACCAACACCAGCATACAGGCTAATCAAACGATGATAGCCAAAACGATCAGGATAGTTTGAATCACCCAAAATTTCCTCCGCCTTTTTCAAGGATGGAACAGCTTTCTGATACTGACCAGCTTTGACATATGCTGAGGCGAAGTTGCAGTATAGTTCCCACTCATCTTTAAGATTTTCCTGTCTTTGAGCCTCGTCCATAACTCGTTCTACACCCTCGAGATCATTTAAACATGAATAGCTATGCATCCATATTTGGTAGGAGATAAGACTTAAAGGGATGTTTCTCCGCTTCATTTTCTCTACAAGAAGAGGCACTTTCTCTGGCTCGTCTACTTTCATAAAGAGACCCATAAGATTGCTGAATGCCAATTCATTGGTATACTTCATCTCATCCATCTTTTCAAAAAGAGCCAATGCTTTATCAGTCATCTTTTCAGTACAGTAACAATTCAAAAGAACTCCATATATGGAGACTTTTTTCACTTCAGTAGGAAGACTATCAAAGTACTTCTCTGCTTCACAAATACCCTTAACTTTACAAAGTATATTCAAATGCAACGCATACTCATGCTCAAAATTTTCCTTCTCCATCCATTCAAGGATCTGTATGAAGCAAACATCACAAGCTTCAATTCCACAAAATCATAAATGATAAAACTCTTCTCCAACCATCACTATCATAGTGACATGTCAGGCACACATACATTCATACAAGCAAGCACCTAAAGGCTAAAACACGGACACAAAGACATAGCAATACAAATGCTCAAATCTAAACATAGGGGCCATATTTTTTTAAAAAAAAACGTCATCTAGTAAAAATAATAGTCACTATTCATTATTTCATTCACATTTCACAATCCCTGAGACAAATGAGGCCAAGAAAACTCATTATATTATACAAAAGTGGCAATATAAGAAACTAAACACTGAAACATTAAGCACTGGAGAATAATCCCACATACTTCAAATTACCCAATTAAATTCCCAGACAATGGAATCAAAATCATGATTAAACAAATGAAAGCTTCAATCTTTAATTTCTACTAATACCCAATTAGAAACATAACAAAAAACAAACTATTAACTTCCACATAATAAAGTCATAATCAAACAAATGAAAGCTAAAATCTTTAATATCTACTAATAACCAATTAACAAATATAGCAATTATAAAAAAAAAAAAAAAATAATAAATTATAAAAATAAAAAAAAAAAAAAAAAAAAAACATTAAATTAATAAGCTAAGTTACCTCAAGGCAATGGTCGTAGCGGCCAAACTTACGGAACTTCTTAATGCAATTAATAAGATCAAATTTGTTAAATTTTTGGGAATTTTTTCTGGAAATACTATCCAAAACATCGGAAATTTTCTCGCCGGTGGACCACACATTTGATAATCTAGTGTAAAGAGTATGTTTATTGAATTTCCGGCGATATGCAGGTGATTTTTCCGGCGGAGAAGTTGACAGTTGCCGGAAAATCTGAGAAGCGCCGGAAATTAGACGGTTATTGTTGGTTGAAAGCTTGAGTATGCGGAGTATCGAGTGATGTATCATTTTGAGAGTGTGATTTTCTTTGTTTGTCAAATTGGGGTTTTACAAGGGTTTTGACTTTTGATTTTAACATACAAGTAGAATGATGAAAAAGTGTCTCGGCTCGGGATTGAACCTCAACCTTAAAATTAAAGATGCTTAAAATTGAACCTTTTAAAGATGCCATCTTTTTCACTATATAATCTAACACTAGTTAATTATATGGTCTAAAAATTCTAACTAGTTGTCTTAAATTCTTTTAAACTTGACATTTATACTGACTACTTCCTATGCTCCTATAAATTAGCACCATTTGACAAAAAAAAATGAGTTCATATAGAGTCATCCTTTTTCTTACAACTTTTATACATTACTATTTTGCATCTTGCAATGATTACTAATTAGTTCTTTAATCATCCATAACGATGAGGTTGGTTGGTCTTATTGAAAACACATAGACTTGTTGTCAATTAACAATCAAAGGCTAAATGTATAAAAGCTTACTATAGTAATTTCAAACATGAGTAGTTGAGTCACAAAACTTAGGTTTGGTAAGCTTGATTGAACTTAGTAGTCACACACTATCTCTCATAAACTGTTAGACTTTCAGGTAAATTACATGTGTTTCTTAAAAATTTGCATCATACATTTTATTGAGAATAATTTGAAATTTGAATTGCATATATGTGTATTTAATGCATGCTTTGTTTAATCATTCATGATAAATTACTAAAATTTCTTAATTTAACTAAAATTTACTTAATAGAAGATGTAATTTTTTTTATTTATTTTTTTTTTTTTGAAAAAAAGATGTGAATGATTTTTATGAAAGGGTACATGCTATGGAATACAGGAATGTCACGATTAGAATTGTCAATTCAAAAAAAACGGGTCGGGTCAACTTGGGTTGGATCAATTCGAATTAATTCCATAACCTATGCAGGTCGGGTTTGGGTTGGGTCATACTTGAGTCGGGTCACGTCGGGTCATACTTCTTATCGGATTTAGGTCGGGCTAATAACAGGTCGGGTTACATTCGGATCGAGTTTAATTCGGGTTTTCACAGGTTTAAACGGGTTAGGGTAATTCTCGGGTTCGAGTCGAGTTCGGTTCAAGTCAATAATTTGCGGGTTAGAATCATGTCGGATCATTCTCGGGTTTGAGTCGGGTTCAGTTCAAGTCAATAATTTGCAGATTGTAATCAGGTCAAGTCATTTTCAAGTCAGGTCATTCTCGGGTTCAAGTCGGGTTCGGTTCAAGTCAATAATTTGCGGGTTATAATCAGGTTGGGTCATTTTCAAGTCGGGTCATTCTCGGATTCAAGTCGGGTTATGTTCAAGTCAATAATTTGCAAGTTACAATCAGGTCGGGTCATTTCCAAGTCAAGACATATTCGGGTTCAACTAACTATAAATAGATAATTATCATTTTTATCAAGCTGATTATTTCCTTTGACTATAATATACGAAGTATATGACAATATACTAGGGAACAATAGCCTATAATTTAGGAAGATAATTATCTCCTTTGACCATACAACAAATACATATTATATTTAACTCTTAAATTTGAGCTAGGATGATGCTACTTTCTTTTGCTGGCATGGACCGACTTGGTCTCCCGAGACAAAATGCTTTGATCAACAGTAATAAGGTGGCCTAAATTGCATTTAAGGTGATTTGAAATCGGGTCAGGAACAATTTGGGTTGAAGTTTAGGTAAGGTCAATAACAAGTCGTTTAATTTCGAGTCGGGTTAGTAACCGATCGGGTTGAATTTTTGGGTCTGGTAAGTAATAGGTAGTATATTACAATTCGGGTAGGGTCAATAACAAGTTGGGTTGAATTTGAGTCAGGTCAATAACAAGTCGGGTTGATTTTGGGTCGGGTTTGTAACAGGTCGGGCTGAATTCGGGTCGGGTTAAATTCCGGTTAGAATAGTAACAAGACATGTTCATGTTAAATTCGGGTTTTGACGGGTTAAAACGGGTTAGGGTCAATTTCGGTTCAAGTCGGGTTCGGTGCAAGTTAATTAAATTGGCCGTTGTAAACCGGTAAATTGGTCGTTTAACAGCAAGTTGGCTGGTTCCACACACCCAATCGTACTCCAGTCGGTTATTGAGGATCATGGTAAACATTTTGGCAATTTTTATTTCCGGGCAAAAAAAAAATCAAAAAATTCCAAAATTGAAGGCTAATATCCACGCTCTTTGAGAAATTTTGTAGGTTTCGGGGCCCGATGTCGAAAAGTCTTGAAATTATATGGGAAGCATCTAGGGGTCATATAATGTTGTTTGGAACCATATATGATCATTATTTGTTGTCATAAATGTTCGTGGTAGGTTTGAATTAATGAAATCGGTGCAAGTTGTAAACCGGTAAATTAACCATTTAACAGCAAATTGGATGGTTCCACACACCCAATTGGACTCCCGGAATGTATTAGGGACAATAGTAAACATTTCGGAAATTTTTATTTTCGGGCGAAAAAAGTAAAAAAAAAAAAAAAAATCCAAAATTGAAGGCTAATATCCACGTTTTTTGAAAATTTTTGGAGGTTTCGGGGACCAGTGTAAAAAAGTCTTGATATTTTAGGGGATGTATCTCGAGATCATATAATGCCGTTTGGAACAATATATGATCGTTATATGTTGTCATAAATGTTCGTAGTATGCTTGGGTTAATGAAATCCGTGCAAGTTGTAAACCGGTAAATTGGTCGTTTAAAAGCAAATTGGATAGTTCCACCAACCCAATTGGACTCCCGGAGGATATTAAGAACCATGGTAAACTTTTCAGCAATTTTTATTTTCGGACGAAAAAAATTACAAAATTGAAGACTAATATCCACGTTTTTTGAGAAATTTTGGAGGTTTCGGATCCCGGTGTCGAAAAGTCTTGAAATTCAAGGGGATACATCTCGGGGTCATATAATGTCGTTTGGAGCCATTTATGATCATTATATGTTGTCATGAATGTTTGTGGTAGGGTTGATTTAATGAAATCGGTGCAAGTTGTAAACCGATAAATTGGTCGTTTAAAGGCAAATTGGAAAGTTCAACCCACCCAAATGGACTCCCGGAGGGTATTAGGGACCATGGTAAAAATTTCGGCTATTTTTATTTCCGGGCAAAAAAAAAGTCAAAAAATTCCAAAATTGAAGGCATATCCACACTTTTTGAGAAATTTTGGAGGTATCGGGGCCCGGTGTCGAAAAGTCTTGAAATTCTAGGGGATATATCTCGGGGTTATATAATGACGTTTGGAACCATATATGATCATTATATGTTGTCATAAATGTTCGTGGTAGGCTTGATTTAATGAAAACGGTGCAAGTTATAAACCGGTAAATAGGTCATTTAAAGGCAAATTGGATGGTTCCACCTACCCAATTGGACTCCCGAAGGATATTAGGGACCATGGTAAACAGTTTGTCAATTATTATTACCGGGTGAAAAAAGTCTAAAAATTCCAAAAATAAGGCTAATATCCACGTTTTTTGAGAAATTTTTAAAATTTCGAGGCCCGGTATCGAAAAGTCATGAGATTCTAGGGATTACATCTTAGATTCTTAGGGTCATATAATATCGTTTGGAACCATATATGATCCTTATTTGTTGTAATAATTTTTCGTGGTAGGTTGGAGTTAATGAAATCGATGCAAGTTGTAAAATTGGTCGTTTAAAGGCAAATTGGATGGTTCCACCCACCCAATTGGACTACCTGAGGGTATTAAGTATCATGGTAAACATTTCGGCAATTTTTATTATCGTGCGAAAAAAAGTCAAAAAATTCCAAAATTGAAAACTAATATCCACACTTTTTGAGAAATTTTGGAGGTTTCGGAGCCCGGTGTCGAAAAGTCTTGAAATTCTAGGGGATATATCTCGGGGTCATATAATGCCGTTTGGAACGATATATGATCATTATATGTTGTCATAAATGTTCGTAGTAGGCTTGAGTAAATGAAATCAGTGCAAGTTGTAAACCGATTAATTAGTCGTTTTAAGACAAATAGGATGGTTCCACCCATCCAATTAGACTCCCGGATGTTATTAGGGACCATTATAAACATTTCGGAAATTTTTATTTTCGGGCGAAAAAAGTAAAAAAGTTCCAAAATTATAGGCTAATATCCACGTTTTTTGAGAAATTTTGGAGGTTACAGGGCCCGGTGTCGAAAAGCCTTGAAAATTTAAGGGATACATCTCGGGGTCATATAATGTCTTTTGGAACCATATATGATCATTATTTGTTGTAATAAATGTTCGTGGTATGCTTGAATTAATGAAATCGGTGCAAGTTGTAAACCGGTAAATTGGTCGTATAATGGCAAATTGGATGGTTCCACCCACCCCATTGGATTCTCGGAGGGTATTAGGGACCATGGTAAGCATTTCGGCAATTTTTATATCTGTGCGAAAAAAAGTCCAAAAATTCCAAAATTGAAGGCTAATATCCACGCTTTTTGAGAAATTTCTAATGTTTCGGGGGGCCTGGTGTCGAAAATTATTGAGATTTTAGGGGATACATTTTGGGGTCATATAAGGCCGTTTGGAACCATATATGATCATTATATGTTGTCATAAATGTTTGTGGTAGGTTTGAGTTAATGAAATTGATGCAAGTTGTAAACCGGTAAATTGGTCATTTGAAGGCAAATTGGATGGTTCCACCCAGCCAATTGGACTCCCGGAAGGTATTATTGATCATGTTAAACATTTTGGAATTTTTTTTTCTGGTTGAAAAAAAGTCAAAAAATTCTTAAATTGAAGACTAATATCCACGCTTTTAGAGAAACTTTTGAGGTTTCGGGTAGAGCTGTCAATTCTGGTAGGGTTAGGAACGGGTTGGGTTAAATTCAGGTCAGGTTAGTAACAAGTCGGGTTAAATTCGGGTTTTGACGGGTTAAAATGGGTTTGGGTCACTTTCGGTTCAAATCGGGTTTGGTTGAGGTCAATAATTTACAGGTTACATTCGAGTCGGGTCATCTTAAGGTCAGTTCATGTTCGAGTTCGGGTCTCACATACTCGGGTCAACTCGGGCATAGGGTTGGTTTCAGGTCGAGTTTTGGTCACCATTTTTTCGGGTTCAGATGGGTCGTTTGATAATCAAGTTTGAGTCGATATTTCGGATTGGGTCAACTTTTGACAGCTCTAGTCACGATATAAGTAAAAAAAAAATACTTTCATAAATGGAAAAAAATATTTAAATTTAAAAATAAATAAATAAATAAAACTATACAAGTGTATTGTTGGGCCTTTCATCTTGTGCCAAGCCCAAGTGAATACACGATAAGGGTTTTTGGTGAGAGGGATGTAATCATGCATTCATGCCGACTGCCGGGTTGCATATTTAGCCTTGGGGATCAAGGTTTTATCATGCCCTACAATTCTACTTCGTATAATTTAGAGACGGATTAGTAATTTAGTATACCTTTACCTTACTAAAATTTAGTTGTAACTAAACAAAAAAAATGAGAAATAAGGGAGTGTTAATGAATTCTCATGTAGTTGTCTCCTACACCAAGGCTAGCCAAGACACCATCACCGTTAATATATATTGCCGAGACCTCCGCAAAGGCGTCATTGACACCGAGAAGGCGATGACATTCACGGACAATGCCCGTGGATTCTTTCCAAACCACGGTGGGCCGGAGTTTGAGCTAGAGTTGTCCAATGCATGTAAGAAGATTGAAGGGTGGTTGGAACACATGAAGGTAGATGAGTGTTCCCATGCATATGTTATTGATAGTATTCTCAAGTGTTCTTACTACCAAGCTCATAATTCTGCTTCCCTATCCTTGGACGTCCACCTTGAAATATCAGATGAATACTCGAATGTTTCGAAGCAGTCACGTCTTCATCCGAGGGAAGACGATTTGCAGGATGGTGTGTGTTTTGAGGGTGATACTTTGAAAAGGTTTTGTATGTAGGGTATAATTATAGTAAAATTAGTACTCTCTTCGTCCCATTAAGATTGCCCCATTTAATCCGACAGAAAAGTAGCATATATGGAAGAAAAAAATGATTTTAGGAGTTGTAATTTTTAAGTTGGCTGATCAAAAGTCTGCTTAATTGATTGGTAATTGAATGATTTGGTGTGCTTTTCCCAATTTATGAAATACAGTATCCAACCAAATATAATAGTAAAGTTCAGTTCAGTTCAACTCCTAATTTCCTTCTCTTATAAAATATTCAGTTCAGTTCAGCTCTAATAAGTTCAGTTTAGTTCAGCTGAGTTCAGTCAATGAGAACAGACCCTCAGTTATAATATCAAGTGCTTGAAACTGTGCTTCCATTGAGAAAAGTTGCAGAATACATACAGCTCAAATAATTACGCGAAACTGCAATCATATTCTGTCTTGAACAATCATCCATCTAGTTTACAGGATATGACCATAGAGAGAATATGATCAAACTTCAAACAGAAGCAGGATATCTGAGAAGCCATTTCAATCCATCTCACTGGTATAACTGCAGAAAAATGCACAGGCTATGGCTAAATCACTCCACAAATTGAACAAATTACTGATGCAGACTCGACATCTAACTGTTGAAGAGATCTGCTAAAATAGCTTGAAGTCGTAAGAATAGCTTGTGAATGATATGCTTCAGAAGTTATCGGATTATCAAGTTATAATTGTTGGCATATTTCACAAGAAGGATGTGAGTAAGCTCAGATTTCCTAGTAAACTGTTGATTTTGAAAGAATTATGACCTGTAAATGTTGGAATGCATATGTAACACAGGTAAAACTAGTAGGTCTATTTGACAAGAAGGCTGTGAATAAGTTCAGTTTTCCTAGTAAATTGTTTATGTTGAAAGAATTCTGACCTGTAAATGTTGGAGTGCATATGTAACACAGCTTAAGCTTTTTGATAAAAGAAATAAAACAAAAGGAGGCATATAGAGTATTGTCCTGCAGTATTTGATGGTGGAAATCACAACAGCATGCAATGTTAAAGCCAGTAAAGATCAGATAGTCTTCTGAATCATCTATACAATATAGAGGCCAAAACAACCTTTTTTGCAAAGATTTAGACCAACAGCCTGTCATGGATGTGCCTCGCTAACACCATGCAATTTCAGGGAAGAAATAAATAGAATGTTGAAAGAATAAGAAACAGTACGAAGACATAAGCTAATGCAGCAATGTATTACAAAACAAGCAGACAGAAGAAATCTTAACTTCAGCCCTATCAGTATGCATCATCACACACATCTAGACATAAACGAGCCTCAGTTTAGGTCAAAGTGTGTTGTCTGCATTATTATTGGTCTTGTTAGAAACATTACAGACTACTGTAGACCAATAGTCATTGTTAATTGCTGAAAAGAGCATTCGAGAATGAGGACTTGTGTTTTGGTATGCATTCTGAACTGTTGTAGGCTTTGCAGTATTAAATCATGTCTACTTTATATTAGAACAAAGAAATTAAAAAAGATACAAGGCTCAATGACACAATCATAAATAACATCACATTAGAATTCAAACAGTCTGATTCAAAAGAGAGAGAAACAATTCTCTGACATTATTCAAACCCCCCCCCCCCCCCAACCCAAAACAGTGAAGCTGTTTCAGGATATTCCACAGCTTGTAAATCTGCAACATCTAACTCAATTAGGGCATACCTTCTCAAGCAATTCCTCAAGCTCAGTTCCAATATTTATAGCACTTTGTTCCATCCTCTTACACATATCAGGTGCCGTTTTCCCAGCAGCTGCATAGGTCCGAAGCAACCCCAAGTAGGTCGTCGGAACAAGAGGCTGGCTTCTCTCTAACATTTCACAGTACTTTTCAGCACCATCAACATCCTTCTCTTCTATGAAATACTCAAAAAATCTATTAAGTTTCCCTGCAAATGAATGCCAAACCCATTGGTTAGCCAGCGCCACTTCCAAATGCTTCATTGCAAGGTCAATCTGGCGTTTCTCCAAGTAGTAATCCATGAAAATGACATGGGCAGCACAAGCTTTATCTCCACTTCCATCTGCAGCATCCTTCAGAATCAGATTAGCCTCATCAAACCAGTCATGCCTCAGGAAAGCACCAATTACAACAGTAAGTAACCTGGCATCATAACTCTTATAGTTGGAGTTCCATTCCATGAAGCACTTTTTTAGAAGCTCCATATTACCCAACTTTGTTAGGGCTTGAAGCATAGTTAAGTAGCATAAGTTGTCATAATCGTCAGATCTTAACTTTAACTTTTCCCATATCCTATTGACAGCCTCTAATCTACTTAAAGAAGCATAAAGGTTAATTAAAACATGATATCCAACATTGTCAGGATTATCAAATGAATTATCTAAGATTTCTTCAAGCAGTATTAAAATTTGGTCAGCTTTTTCAAATTGGTCAGTCTTGAGATATGCTGAAGCAAAAGTGATATATATAAGCCACTCGTCTTTTATAGATCTCTGTAGTCGAACCTCTTTCATGACTTCTTCTATACCCTCACGATCATTAAGACACGCATAGCTTAGGATCCATGGTTGGTAGCACACACAGCTTATGGGGATATTTCTCTGCTTCATCTCCTGTATAAGAGGAGGCACTTTCTCAGGCTGGTCCACTTTCATATAGAGAGAAATAAGATGTGCATAGGCCACCTCACTCGATACAAAGTTCATCTCATCCATCTTATTGAAAAGAGCCAATGCCTTATCAATCATCTTCTTAAAACAATAGCCATGCAAAAGAGCACCACATGTGGCTCTGTTATGCTCATCAGGAGGAAGACTATAAAAGAACTCCTCTGCTTCATCAATACCCTTAACTTCACATATCATACTCAAATGTAACGCTGAATGACCAATTTGACCTTTCTCCATCCATTCCAGAATCTAAAGCAATTCCACAAAATTCAATTCCCATATCATCAATAGGGGCAAAATACTCACAAATCAACAAGATCGCAAAATCATAATCAAGTGAAACAAGCACAAAAATTATTACTCTGATTACTCTCAGTCTCACTAATTTCATTCCAAATTCATTTTATACCATATATATATACATACATATCAATTACAGAAAAGGCATCATCAGCACGGCTACAATCAAGTATCAATTACAGAAAAAGCAAAGGGGTCAGGACTTGGAGAATAATTAAGCATTAACAACACCAATGGATCGGACATGTGATTTTGTCATGAATCATGAGATAAATATCATAAGAAATGTAATTTATGCCAGATGCTGTGCATGTCAAAACAACACAAGGGTTTGCTAAATCCTATACCAATATTAAAGAGGATGAGTTAAGTTACCTCGAGGCAAAGCTGGTAATGGCCATCCTTACGTAGCATCAAAATGCATTGAACAAGATCCTCCCTTTTCAATTGATTGTTGTTGTAAATCTGGTCCAAAACATCAGAAACTTTCTCGCCGGTGGACCGCACCAACGATAATCTACTGTAAAGATTATGGTTGCTGAATTCCGGACGCCTTATGGGTGGATTTTCAGGGGTAAAGCTCGGTGCTGTTGAAAAAAGAATCCGGAAAAAACAAGAACCTGCCGGAATCGTCATACGCCTGGTGGTGTTTAGAGACCTTGTTTTGGTTAAGAGTCTATGCATCATTTTGTATGTTTTTGTTAGCTCCCATGCCCATCATCGGGGTTTTATAGCCGGATGTCTCAGCTAAAAGACTATAATTAGACTCAAATTTCAAATGTCCTCTCCCAAAATAATTGTCGTATTGTACCAACCACTCACAATAGCCAATGTACCAACCACTCAAATTAGCCACGTAGTGTAAAAACCACTCACATTAGTCACGCAGTGTTGTACAACCACTCACGCCAGTCGGGAAATCTTCCCAGATATCCCGTTACGCGGTAATAGTAATATTATATTGGTCAAATAACTTGCATATAATTAAGACAACTTTATTAGGATATATTTTGAGATATTTGGCATTTACTCATAAGAATCTTAATACTTAAAGATAACAACTCTTTTAATTATGACATCAAATTTCAAATATTATAACATCACTAACCAACAGAATTCAATAATCTCTGGTTGCATGTTTCTAAAACTTCATCACTAAGCCAAAAAATTAAGGGTACACCAAACCAAAACTTAATTTGACTCCTAAGTTAATTCAGGGATACTTACTTCAGGCTTCAGCAACTTTAATTAAAACATATAAGAAAAATGTCCAGGGCATTGGACACCTAGCATATCTTCTGGAGCAACTCCTCATGCTCAGCACCTATATCTATACCATTTTCCTCCATCCTTTGACACATTTCCGGGGCTGTTTTACCTGCAGCTGCATAAACCTGAAGCAACAACAACCAGGTTCTCGAGTTAAAAGCCTGAACTTTCTCTAATTTACTGCATAAGTCTTCAGCACCATTAACATCCTTTTCTTCTTTGAAATGTTCAAAGAAAGGATCAAGTTTATCTACTAATGGCTTCCAATTGGCAGCCATTGCTGCTTCCATATGCTTCAGAGCAGAATCAAAATTATGTTTCTCCAGGTAGTAGTTCATGAAAACAACATGAGCGATCCTTATTTTTTGTTCAGCCTTATCTTCAGCGTCCTTTAGCAGATGCTTCGCCTCTTCATGCATGTTATGCCTAAGGTAAGCATCTATGAGGACAGTTGGGAGTCTGTCATCATAATTTATGCAACTCATATCCCACTCCTTCAAAAACTTTTTGAGTCCCTCAATATCATCTAGCGTTGACAGGGCTCGAAGCATAACAAGGTAGCTCATGTTTGGACAAACACTAAATCTTGACTTCAGTTTATGCCATGCCTGATAAACAGACTCTGAATCACCGGTACTTGCATACATGGAAATCAGAAAATGATATGCTTTGCGGTCAGCTTTCTTAGGCTTGTCAAAAAGCTCCTCCATCTTTTTCAAGGCAGCGTTAGCGTTCTCAGACTGACCAGCCGCTATATACACTGCAGCAAGGTTGCTATGGATTTGCCAATCCTCATTTACAGAGCTTTGTTCTTGAACTTCTAGCATAACTTGCTCAAGACCCTCAAGATTGACACGATATCGATAGCTCTGAATCCAGATGTAGTATATGTGGTTGGTTAGTCGGATGTTTCTTTGCTTCATTTCTTCTACAAGAGAAGGCACCTTGTCTGGTTGGCCTATTTTCATATAAAGACTCATGAGGTTACTGAAGGTCAGATCATTGGATGCATAGTTCAGTTCATCCATCTTTTCAAAAAGAGCCAATGCTTTATCTTTCATCATTTTAGTACAGTAGCAACTTAAAAGTGCTCCATATACATATTGGTTCTTGAGATCAGGAGAAATGCCGTCAAAGTACTCCTCAACCTCATCAATGTCCTTAACTTTACACATTATATTTATACGCAATGCATGGTCTGTAGCAGCATTTCCATATCTACCTTTATCCATCCAATCAAGTATCTGCAATGCAGAAAGCATATTAGAGAGAACTGAATGCAAAATTAACATTATGATGGAGTTAAAATTCTTATCTACAAGTAGCTCATAAATACAAAAAATCAAATCATCTCAAACAGGTGTTCTGTTCCTAATTAAATGGGAAGATTAATCCGAATCTTTTTGACAAGAATAGAAAGAAAGTTGTAGCAATGCTCCTAAATTAGAGAAAAAAAGAAGAAAAAGGAAATTTTTGGTAATTTAAGTTGAGGTACTTTGGTGGGTAATGTTGAAGATATGTATCTTACGAAGGTATTTGGACCTAGTTAAGGATGTGCCAACAAATGTGAGGACATGTGGTGGGTTGACAAAAGATTTTCCTATTATAGTTGGATTGCATCAAGGGTCTGCGTTAAGCCCTTTTCTTTTTTTGCAACGGTTCTAGATGGAGTAATTAAGCCAATTCAAGATGAGGTTCCATGGTGTATGTTGTTTGCGGATGATATTGTTTCGGTGGATGAAACTCAAGATGGGGTTAATGCCAAATAGGAGCAATGGGGGCAAAGGTTTGAATTTAAAGGGTTTAAGCTAAGTCGGAGCAAGATTGAATATTTGGTACGCCGCTTTGGTAAAAGAGGGGAATAAGCGATGATGTAGTTAGTTTGGACATAAAGGATTTGGCCATGGGTGAGTGTTTTAAATATCTTGGTCGATCTTTCATAAGAATGGCGACATTAATCAAGACGTGACCCACAGGATTAAGTAAGGGTGGCTTAAATAGAGAAGTAAGGGTGGCTTAAATAGAGAAGAGAGTGTTATCTGACGAAAGCATTCTCTTTTACACTTTGAAGGGGAAATTCTATAGGACTGCCATGAGACTAAAACTTTATGGTATAGAATGTTGAGCTTCTAATGAGCAAATTAAAAAGATGGAGGTTTCGGAAAAGCACATGTTAAGATGAATGTGCAAGAACACTCTAAGAGATAAAATAAGAATTGAAGTTATTCGCAAGAAAGTGGGTGTTGCAGCTAAGGGAAAATCGTCATCGTTGGTTCAAACATGTAAGACAAAGACCAAGGGTGTACCGGTACGAAGAGTGGGATCATGGAGATGTTAAATGAGGTAGAGGGGGATCGATAATGACGTGGTTGGAAGGAGTTAGGAAGGATATGAAGAAATGAATTTGCATGAGAATGAGGGTTGATCGTAAGGGATGGAGTAAGAAGATTTTTGTGAGAATATACGGAATAATCACTTTTGGTTCATGTAGCTGACCTCACTAATGGGATTAAGGTTGTTATTGATTGATTATGCTTCATTTTAACAACTCGCTTATTCTTTATAAGCTATTGTGTTGTTACAATAGAATAATATGGGAATTGGGTTAATATATTACAAATCTACCCTAGGATATTACTTTCTCAACGGCCATGGGGTTATGGCTTCGGCTTCCTCTGGAGGGATTACGATCATCAATCCCCTGATTATAATTAAGATGTTCTAGGTCCTCATTTTTTCGCAGCCAAAAGTCAAAATTAGATGGCTATTTGAGACAGCTATTAATAGGAGCATTCCATTAGAGTACATAGGAGAAAGGATTAAGGAGAAGGTTATGCACACATGTTTATAGACAGAACACACATTGAAGCTATTAATAGGGGCGTGATTTATAGAAAGGAGGGAGAAAGAACACAAACTAATGCATGCCAGAATGAAGCAGAGAGAATCGATATATCGTCCAGTGTAATAATAAAAGATTGAAGAACACACATTTTAACTTGTTTTATGGACTACTATTATCTAGAATATGATGGATAGTAGGTTTGATTGGATATTGTAGATATTGGGCTGAATTCTAGTTTTAAGACTCGCCTTCCAAGACAGAATGATCTGCACTTGTTTTATAAACATGGGAAATAAAACCAAGCTATACACCCCCTGCAATCAATTTGGTCATCATCTCTGAAAAAATATAGGACCAAAGTAGAAGCAAATCTATTTACTTATATTTGTCATATAGGGTCAGATACATGCAAATTGCTAAACAAGCATAGTAAGATTCACAATCGACAGGCAAGCATGTATGCATATTTGCCAAGTGCCAACATATTTAGGTGAAGATTTGTTCGGAGTAACATGTAGAATTTTGCAAGTAAATTGGCGAGACTGCAAGAGTTGTGTACCAGTAAAACCCTATGATTATGCTAAGATATAAGCCCTTTAAACTACCATATTGCCAATAAAATAAAGGGTGTATTCTCTTCAAATTGTTTTGACCTATATATTTATAAATATATCAGAACTTATCTACAATTACTTGAACTTACTTCTACTTGTGAATTTGTGAATATGTTTGAACTCATCTAAACTGTCCTTATTTTATTAAAGCTGTCTGGACTTAGTCAAAATTGAGCCTTTTAGAACTCTCATATGCCTATTTATTGCCTAAATCATAAGTTAATGCCAAAATTCCATTAACTTTCACCAAACACACAGAACCTATTAGGTATTGAAAATCTTCAAGAACTCCAACTTGACTTAGTTGGCCACTAGTTTGCCTCTTAGAATGTAGTATTTGCTTCATTTAGCACTACAAATAGACATAAGGATCCTCTCCATTGTATCTCCACCAATTCCTTTATTATTTTTACACAAACAGCAACAAAATATCGTTTCACACCCCTATTTTTCTCCATTAATGCATTCCCAATCATAATATAAGAAATGGACCGTTCATATACTAAGGTATCAACCATTGCATAAAGATAAAAGTTTCACACAGTTAATTCATAGTTCATAGTAAAAATCAGCAGCACCTGCTAGAGTCTAGAATTTTCTACATTAAGCATTGCAATTTGCATATGCATCAGTTTTTAGTAACAACCATCAATTGATCAACATTACAAATTCATTCATAATTTCATAGTTCATACATGAGAGAGAAAATTCCTAATTAAGTCAAACAAAATGCAAACTTTAAACATTGGATTGTATTCAAGAATCAAGACCTAGCTAAATCCACAATTAATCAAATACCCATTTCAGGAAATTGCAAAACAAAATCTGGGCAGAAACAAAAAATCAAATTTCGTGCATAAATTCACCCAAAACAGAAATAAAAGTAAACCTAACCTCAAGGCATTGATTGTAGTGGCCAAACTTACGAAGATCTTTAAGGCAAAATATAAGATCAGTCTTAAGAAACTGCTCCCCATTTCGCAATATTCTGAATAAAACATCGTGAATCCTTTCGCCTGAAGTTACCACCGACCATAACTTCTGATACAAATCTTGTCTGTGGATGTGACGGCGATTTTCCGGCGGAGTTTTAGACGGAACTGGTGGGGCGACGGTGGAGAGTCGCCGGAGAATCTGAGACTCGCCGGAGATGAGACGGAAGGTGGTGGTTGTGAGCTTGAATTTGTGTATTAGTGATTGTAAAAACATTGTGTTGTTTGTTTGGTAATGCGGGTGGAGTTGGGGTTTATCAAGGGTTTATGTTCTTATGTTATGGACCATGGAGGAGTGATTAGGGATTACGAGATCCGAATAACATCTTCACCATACAATCGGTTCAATTATTTGTTAAGTTTCGGTTGTACAAATGAGTAAACCAACTCTAATTTTTGGCTCCAAATGCGTAGATACATTTTGACAAAATTGCACAAACTAACAAGTCGATTTTGCTCTTATCATGATAATTTTGTAAATTTACTAATTATGTGCACTTAAGAGAATATAAGCAAAATAAACTTGCTTTTTTTTTTCTTTTTTTTGGCAAAGGAGCGAAATAAATTTGTTCAATTTTTGTACATGGGAAAAAAAAAATTGTAACAGGCAACTACATCTGGTTATTGAGTAAGGTAGTCCAATTAGACAGTCTTCAATGGACATGACTCCTATTGCATTAGTTCAACATAAGATTAAAATGTTTGATCAATTTAATAGAAAAGGAAAATAAATAATGCAAAAACAAAATTACATGAATATTTTCGTATCCATATTAGTAATATCACTTGTTGATAGATAAATATGGCTGGTAGTAATTGTATATGGGATTACAGGTTGGAATAATGTGACAACAATTATCAACATTACTCCAAACAAAAGCTTAACTGTAACTCCTAAGTTGATTCGGTCATATCTAATTGAGCAATACTATTCAAAACATTACTCAGAACAGAGAGCCAACTTGCCAGGGGAGTTGGAGGTGTAAGGGGTATAGCTGGCATATCTTCTGGAGCAACTCTTCATGCTCAGGGGTAATATCTATACCACTTCCCTCCATCCTTTGACGCATATTTGGGGCTGTTTGACCTGCAGCTGCATAAGTTTGAAGCAACCACAAGTAGGTCCTTGAGTCGAGAGGCTGGACTTTCTCTAACTTTTGGCAAAAATCTTCAGCACTATCAACATTTTTCTCTTCTTTGAAATGATTGAAGAAAGGATCAAGCTTTTCTACTACTGGCTTCCATTTGGCAGCCATTGCAGCTTCCATATGTTTCAATGCGGAATCAAATTGATGTTTTTCCAAAAAGTAGTTCATGAAAAGGACATGGGCAAACTTTATTTGCCGATCAGCCTTGACTTTTATATCTCTCAGCAGCTGTTCAGCCTCTTCAAGCATGTCATGCCTCAGGTAAGCACCTATAACGACAGCTGGTAGCCTCTCGTCATAAGCTAAGCAACCCATCTCCCACTCCTCTAATAATTTTTTGAGACCTTCAATATCATCTAGCGCTGACAAGGCTCGAAGCATTGTAAGGTAGCTTGCATTCTGACAAACTTCAAAATTTGACACCAGTTTCTCCCATGCCTTATAAACAGAACTTAAATTACCAGTTTTGGCATACATGGAAATCAGGTAATGGTATGCTTTGCGGTCAGCACTCCTTGGATTATCAAAAAGTTCCTCCATTCGTTTCAAGGCAGTATTAGCTTCTTCAGACTGATGAGCCTCGATGTACACTGCAGCAAGGTTGCTGTATATTTTCCAATCATCCCTTACAGAGTCCTGCTCTTGAACTTCATGCATAACTTGTTCAAGACCCTCAAGATCAACTGCATGTCGATAGCTCTGAATCCAGATGTAGTAAGTGAGGTTGGTTAGTGGGATTTTTCTTTGCTTCATCTCTTCTACAAGCAATGGCACCTTCTCCGGTGTGCCTACTTTAATGTATAGATCCATGAGACTATTGAAGGGCATATTATTAAAAACATATTTCAGTTCATCCATCTTTTTGAAAACAGCCAATGCTTTATCCGTCATCATTTTAGTACAATAGCAATTTAGAAATGCTCCATATGTATAATGGTTCTTGGCATCAGGAGGAATGCTGTCGAAGTATTTCTCAACATCATCAATGCTCTTAACGTGACACATTAAACGCAAACGCAATCCATAGTCTATAGCTGAATTTTCAGATCTACCTTTATCCATCCATTCAAGTATCTGCAAAAATCAAAGATAGAAGTGCCTACAATTAGTATTGCAGTAACTTAAAAGCATACTCAAGACCAGAAGGATAACAAAATCAAAAGTAGCAATTCGATAGAAAAGAGAGAGAATTGGATGCAAATATCATGCGGGAATTGAAGTTTCATATCCAGCATAATGAAAATCTCAGTAGGCAAAGACACATTAACAGCAGCTGAAACATATTGGCCTCAATTTTTATCCATATGTCAAAATCATAATCCATACATGCTGTCAGGAGGATATGGAGAGATAAAGAAGAGAAAAAGGCATGCTATAGAAAAGATAAGAGCAACAACTTTGACAAAGGGCACTTCTAATGCAATACTCTGTAATAAAGAATACACTTTTACCAGTTGTCTCTAGAATGATGATTTGTACTCCGTTAAAGATTAGACTTGTAGATAGCAGTCTGAATAATAAGTTTAAAAGCCCGTCGTCAAAGACGAAATAGCTCCACATTTGTTTCACATCCATGGGAAATTAAACCAAATCATATTCTCCCTAAATATAAATTGGTCGCCTTCTTTGATCATGTACAACAAAATGAAGCTTATCTCAAGTAGATGCAACACTGTTAGCCTAAACACTCAACCAGCAACGTCAAAGTTAGCATGACAATCAAGCTCATTCCAGTACAAGTGTTTTAAGAGCTAGCATGAATGCAAATTTGCAAAGTGGAATATAGAATACATTACATAAAGGTCAAATTTTGTAACATGTAGAGCATAGAGTACATTTTCCAGAGTTACACACTACTTTGTTCCCCAATTTCCATTGTATAATCAAGCAACCAACTAAACATATATAGAGCAGCATTGATCAGTTTCCTGTTCAATTAGGATAACAAATATCAGGGATGTCTTGTTACTCCTGTCAGTTCATGTATATGGTTTCTCGACTACTCGTCCTACATGATTTGTCATTCAGAATGTAATAATTGCTTCATCAACCAATGCAAATAAGATTATTATGATCCCATCTGTTTCGTCTCCCGTTCCTATGTTCAAAATACAAAACCTAAGCTAACAACAACAACATTCCTTTAAAACACCCCTTACCTTACCTTACCTCCTCCTTTATAAAATCTCAATTCTTAATCAAGAAAGAAACCATATATTTCATTTAAGCACAACCATGAAACAATAAAGTCACTAACTTGAGTCTTAGAATCTGTCACTAAGCATTGCAAAAACAATACTGTAGATATACTAACTCCGGTCCAAACTACTCGCAACTTTGAGGTATTATTTGTGAGATATAAAATATTCCAAAGTTGCGAGTAATTTGGACCGGAGGTAGTATATAGTTCACCCATATAGTAATTCACCAAAAATAGAGTCGATACCAACTAGCTTAGTTCATTAAAGTCTCGGGATGATAACTCAAGACCCAGAATCATAGAATCACAAGAACCCTAATTTCTAAAATACCCATTTCAAGAAACATCAAAATAAATGAAGCAAAGCAAAAAAAAATCAACCTCAAGGCATTGGCTGTAGTGGCCATATTTGCGGAGAGTATGTATGCAAGCAAGAAGATCAGCGCTAGTGAACTGCTCGCCATTTCGAATAATATGATGTAGAACATCTGAAACGGTTTGGCTTGTGTTCAATGCCGCCCATAATTTCTTCTGTAAAACTGGTTTGGAGATATAATGGCGGTTTTCCGACGGTTTTGATACCGGAATAGGTGATGTTGTGGTGGAGAGTCGCCGGAAAAGTTGAGAGTTGCCGGAGATGAGGCGGGTGATTGTGGTTGTGACCTTTAATTTGTGTTTCAGTGATTGTAGCATCATTTGGTGGTGCTGCTGAATAGTGATGGATTGGTATTTTGGTGAGGGTTTAACAGTGCAGGGTTTATGAAGGAGTATTATGTCTTTGAAAATTAAAAAAAAAAAAAAAAAAAACTTTAATTAATGGCATTTTCGTAAAGCAAAACGGGATTTTAATTACAAAAATGTCACTCGATAAATCGATAAATGATAACTTGTTTTTTTAAAAAAAAAAAAAAGATAAATGATAACTTGAAGCTTCATTCCCATTTTCTAGGACCCCTATGGTATTACCGTCTTTATAGATTAGAAGTAATTATTTACCTCACATTATACGAGTACTTGTTTAATCAATTTAGTTTAGTTCAGTTTAGTTTAGCAAAATATGAACAGGCCTTAAGATCTTGCTAAAGAGCACCATGAGACGTTAGTAGAACAAACATCAATAGAGACAAGTGAAGTAATTCTTGAGTTTAATAATCTTATTCATGTCATAATGGTGACATGCCAATCTATTTTTTTGTTTAATCATATTAACATTAACATCTATACATAAGAATATAAGATAGATTCAAGAAAAAATAGTTAGGATAAAGATTAATACTCCTAGCAATATTTTTCAATAAGTTTAAATCGGTTCAAATAAGTTAAATCAGATGAATATAATGCACTCTAACTCTCAGCTACTTGTAAGGTTAACTTAAGTCCAACCGATGATCTGAATTGACACCTCTCTAATCTCCGCTAGTGTGATTTAAGAGGGAACAAAAAGAACAACCTAGAGCTACTAGGGTTTACTTAGAATTTATCAACAGAATCAGCTCAACCCAATACTAGTAAAGCCCGTTTAGTCATCTGTGCTCAATCTACCAGAAAAGCCCACTTACCAATTGAACTGAAAGTTGAACAAGAACCAGTTATTATAGCCTATAATGGAGTTCCTCGTTTCAAAACTTCACTCACTGATTTGACATTTCTGCCGCCCATCAATCCACCCACCTGACCTCCCAATCTCCGCCGCGGCGCAACCTTCTTCATCTTCTTCTACCAACTTCCCCAATTTTCTCTCTCCTCCTACATTGCTGGGGTTCGTTTACTTTCCAGATTAAAGCTTGGTTTAAGGTAATTTTCTCTTAAATATTGCAAATTTCTTCTATGTTTCGCTTTAAACTTCTTAAAGATTGTTTCTTTTAGTCTGTGTAAGTGTTAGACAGTTGGGGTTTTTAATGGTTTGTGATTGACTGGAGCATATCATATTATTGGGTTTCTTGGGGTTTCTAATTAGTAATTATATCATAAATTTAAGATTGATGTATACCCAGTTGAAGAATTTGTATTTTTTTTTAATTAGGATTTGAGGAAAAAAAATATATTTGATTGTTAGTGTTTAATCTGGATGAATTTGGGCTTGTTCTGTTGATTTTGCATAATTTATACTTCGTATTATTTTTTGAAGTTTTTTTTTTTTTTTTTTTTTTTTTTTTTGATCTTTTGAGTTTAGCTTTCTTATTTTGGATTGTGTGCTTTTAGCTCTTTTATAGCTAGATTAGCTATTTAATAGTAATATGGGCATTTATTTTTGTATATTGGGTGATTATTATACAAGTAATGTATTACATTGTTGAGCTTAAGTACTACTTTAGCTAAGATATTGTTGTTATGATGCTTTCTATTTTGTGAAGTTTTGATGGTTGAAATCATTGAACAGGGGTGAATTGTGGATAGCTTGAGTGTTGAAATTGAAAGGAAATAAAAAAGCTGAAGTATAAGGGAGAGAAATAACTTTGGCTTAACTGTGTCGAGGCTTCGATCGACATGGTTTTGACCCCAGTGGGTAGTGTTATTGCGTTCCACCTAGAGTTGAATGCATGATATGATTTGCAGTTTTGGCAAACACCGATCTGTCTATAGAGCTCTTATATCAAGATTTGTAAAAGTGGGGCTTATAAATCAAGCGATTGAAACTTTTGATGAGATGATTACTTCAAATTGTCGAGTATTTAGTATAGATTACAATCGATTTATCGGGGTTCTAATTAAACAATCCCGTCTTGACTTAGCTGAGCATTATTACCACACAATGATCCCACAAGGGTTTTCATTGATTTCTTTTACATATTCGAGATTTATATGTGCTTTGTGTGAGGTGAAGAATTATCAGCTCATTGAGTATCTGTTGGAGGATATGGAAAAGCTTGGATCGGTGCCGGACATATGGGCATACAATATTTATTTACATTTGTTGTGCCAGGAAAATAAAATAGACTCGGCTTTAAGCTTATTACGGGATATGATGGAGAAGGGCAGACAACCTGATGTTGTAACTTTTACTATACTTATTAGTGGATTGTGTAAAGTAGGGCAATTTGACAATGCTGTTGAGATTTGGCATACTATGATAAAGATTGGATTGAATCCAGATGACAAAGCATGTAGAGCTTTGGTTCTTGGTTTATGTGGTGGTGGTAAAGTTGATTTAGCTTACGAGCTTATAGTAGATATGATGAAATGTGGAGCACCTACAGGTATACTGGTTTATAATGCCCTTATCAGTGGGTTCTGTAAGGTTGGCCAGATCAATAAAGCACTCACTATCAAATCATACATGAAGAAGAATGGATGTGAGCCAGATCGGGTCACATATAATATACTGTTGGGTTATTGTTGTGATCAGCTTATGCTGACGGAGGCTGAGAAACTGATGGAAAAGATGGAAAAGAATGAGCTTGAACCTGATATATACAGCTACAACCAATTTCTGAAGGGTCTTTGCAAAGCTAAGCGCATGGACAAGGCGTATTTGTTGCTTGATGTCATGGAAGTGAAAGGATTATGTGATGTTGTCTCTTATAATACTATTATCGAGGGACTATGCAGTGGCCAACACACGAAAAGGGCTTACAAGCTATTTGAGGAAATGTTCCGGAAAGGTATCGCCCCTGATACTATGACATTTACCATCCTCATAAAAACTTTTCTTAGGGAAGGAAGTTCCAACATTGCCAAGAGTCTTCTTGATCAAATGACAGGAATGGGCATTTTTCCTGATTGTGTTTTGTATACCATAATTATTAATCATCTTTGTAAGACGGGAAAAATTGATGCGGGTCAAAGTGTTTTCAATGACATGGTTGAGAATGGGACAACTCCAGATGTAGTCTCATACAATGCTCTTATAACTGGGCTGTGTAAAGTTTCTAGAATGAACGAGGCTATGAGTTTGTATCACAATATGCAAAAGGCAGGACCCTGTCCTGATGAGGTCACTTTTAAATTGTTAATTACAGGGCTGATACGAAAAAACAAGATTTCAGTGGCTTGTAGCTTGTGGGATCAGATGATGGAGAAGGGATTCACCCTGGATAGATCAATCTCTGAAAAACTAATTACTGCACTCCATTCAAAAGACAGTTGATAGTTAAGCAAGGCATTATTTGATCCTGTTGGTGAGGCGCTAACTAGTTGCGTCCTCAATTAGTAGCTATAGATTCCATGAGTTCCGGGCCAGGTACACTTCAAAATCTGCTTATAATTAATTTTGGCACAGGGAGATGTTGCGGTTACTTGTATCTTGTTGATTCAGCATCAGCAACTTGCAACCTCAGTATGAGATGTTTGTACGGGCTTTTGATTTTTCAGAGAATGTACATCAATCAAACTAAGACAGCAATGGTTAGACTCTTATCTCGTGTAAAAATTGCAATCAAAACCATAATAAATGGCCTTTATTGATGTTTATTTGGGTGCTTTTGATTGACAAGATGGCTTCTATTGACATTTTAGGTTTCATTAGTTTTTGCACTGAGGTTCAAGTCAAGTTTAGTAGCAAAGGGAACTGTGCTTGAAGAGAGGGATAACCTACATCATTGCTGCCAGTAGATATGGTAGGGTGTTGTTTTTCCCTTTGCTTTTAAGCTTGTAAATTGGGATATATACATATACTCTTACTCAATTGAAAACTTTGACTTCCTATACATTCAATGGTGTTGCTGGTTTGAAGATCAGTTTATATGGGGAAATCAGGTTGTTATGTCATTATCTTTTCAAATTATGATTTGATTAAATTGTCTTTTGCCATTTGAAGGTGTTTGATGATTATATCACATTTTTTGAGCCAGATAGTTCACAATTGTCACTTTCCAGCAAGTGTACTGTCAATTTCATTGAGGCAAATTGTTAGTATAATAGTATTCTGCTAATATTTGTCCTCTTCCCCTCTGACAATCATAAGTTTTGCATCCTTTGTTGGATCCATAAAAGTGCCAACAAGTAGTTCAACAATTTAAGTTGCTTGTTATTTTCTGTAGATTGCAATAGATCATTAACATGTATAAGGTTAATGATATTTAGTTATGTAAATGTGACTCATTTATTAACAAGTTATGACTATTACACGGTAATGTGGGGGCTAATTCGGGCAATGGTTTCACAATTGCTTCTTCTTATGAGTTTAATAAGTCCATTTGTCTTGATTGTCAAAATAGCCTGAGTTCTTCCACTGTCCCATTCCCCCCTCAGCCCTTCATCTGGACAATCATAAGATCTTAATCTGTCTTTTCTTCTTTCTGTTTATGGATTTCTGAAGAGGTTAGCACCTCAAACATTTTTCTTTCACATAGCTGTATTATTTTGCAGTCATCATCTTACATGAGTTGCCACTCTCCTCTGATTTGGCTAAGTTAATTCTTCTGTCAATTTTGCAGAATAATAGATTTTGTCAAATAGGTAGGAAGAGGTCTCCCTGTTGCAGCAAATGCTAGATTTAAATAACAATTAGCTTTCAAATTGAATCAGATTAATTATATTCAAAATTCAATTATATTCTTTAGCAGGGTTTTGTTGAATATCTATCTTTCTTTTTCATTCTTTTTTTTAGGCACAGTTTTAGAAATTTGATGATCCTTTTTTTTTTCCCTTTTTTTACCCTCAATTCTGCTAAGAAATTAATAGAGTTTTCTGTACAACTTTTGACTCTGAAGTTGAAATTAACTGAAATTCAATTTGGGAAACATTTCATGCATTGATAAAGGGTTGTGTTAAAAAAATGACTTATAAAGTTATAATGTATGGATTCCGCTGCTGCAAATTGAGGGAGAAACTTGTCTGGTCTTGCGGTGCATTCACTCCTGTTACAAGAATGAGATGAAGCCTTTTCTTGACTGGAGACGCTGTATACATAGCTGAGTACAACCTATTAAACCTTTTTTATTCAGGCGGTGTATGAATGGTTGCTAATTTGCTGACTATCTAAGCAGCCAAGGGACATGTGGTGTGTTAGGAGGAAAGTGAAGGAGTCTTCTTTGAAGTGAACTGAATCTGGAGTATATCTTAAAGGTTAGTGAGGTAACTACGGCTAGCTAGAGTATTTGTGTCCAGTGTCTTCTTGTGTTTTTGCTGCAGGTAGGTCGGGCCATCTGCCAAAGTAAAATAGGTTGTATTTGGATGATTAGATTCTATTTGGATAGTCAGTTGAGCAATGTATATTGTAAATGTCAGCTCTTTATCTATTTTAGGTTGTCTTTTCCAATATAAGGTTTGGATTTGATCTGTGGCAGCTAGATGAAGTCAAGTGTATGTTACTACTAGGTAATTTGTCACTTTGCTGAGCAACTATTAATTGTTGTGTCTTTTTGCTATAAAAAACATTGAGCACTACAAGCAGATTAATTTTAGTAACTGTCAGCTTTTGTTGGATGCTGGACCTTATTTCTTCTAATGTGGCGATATCAATTAGTATGTTATACTTGATTTTCCTTACATTCTTATCCTCTTTGGATATAGTCTAATGTTGTGGTATTGCTTGTGCATACTGGAGAAAATCATCTAAAGTAGCATAGTTGATTATGTCACTCTGGATCTACATAAGCCACACTGTATGAATGTGTTCTACTGTGAAAATCGTGATAGAATATTGGATATGATCAATTAATCATTGTGCTAATACGACCATTTAACCCCTATAACTTTATTTGTATCAGAAGGCTGGATTTGGAATGGACCCTGACGAAGTGTATTTGGAGGTAGTTGATGACCAGGAGGTACTGGCTGCCAATATACTCTACGAGCCATCTAGCACCAATTTGTCCAGCGGCTCATTTAACTCAAAAAAAAGGCAGAAGGATTCTGGAGGATAGCCAAATGCAGGCCTACAGTCACAGACCCACACACACACACTGTAGTGGCGGAAAGCTGTAGAATGGGTACAGGCCTACACACGCACACACACACACGCAATGTTGTTGGAGTTTCGGTAGACATTCAGAGGTGCTTGTGGTACTTCTTCCTTCTCAAGTCAATTTCATGATCCACAATTCCACACTAGCCGACTGGAGCCTGGAGGTGCCCCTCGTGCAACTTAAGTTCTGTTTTTATCTCAGTTTTAAAGCAAATCTTGCCGTGAAAATTGGCATTGTCAGTAACTGTACAGTTTTGTGTCTTGTAGAGTTGTAATGGTATTTGAAATTGATACAGAGTATGTAAGAAATAGTGAAGAATCGGAATAACATAGACCACATTATTCTTTTATTCAATGTTTTTTTGAATAGCTTTTGCTGATGGCTTTTTCTGGTCAATAAATTTTTTAGAAAATTAGTTCTTAGATTAAGCTACGATTAAGTGAAATGGTATCCAAAATTCTTGTAGTGTCTTTGCTAAAAATTTCTCTCTGGTTTTGTAGTGAAGTTCCCGTTTATGTACATGACTACATATTACTCCGTATGAAGCAGGGTATTGGTGTTTTTTTCCCTTATGTGTTCTGTCTCTCTTTCTCTGAAATGTGAAAGCTATGCTGAGACCTGAGACTGATCATTGGTTCAGTTGTATATTGATCTCTGTGTTATATCACTCTAGTGTTATTACTATTATAAAATTAAAACTAATCATGACTTTATTTTTATTAGCTTGAGGCCTTTGTGCTGCATGAATCTTCGACCTTAGGCACACTAGTTTTGATGTCATGTACGGAGTACTTGTACCTAGCAAAACTACAGTAATTTTGTACGAGTATGCAATAAGTCGTGCTGGCTTGCTGCAGTCTCTAGACAGCAGGAACCACTGGTAGTTCACGCAACTGTTGCACGCAGTTGGCAGACGCATAGCAAGGCCTATCAGTATTGTTTGTAGACTGTGTAGTATTTAGAATTTCTCAATTAATTTGGCCGTTTGAAGAAAAAAAAAATGACTTGATAGAAAATACAAAGTATTTATAACCTTTAGGTCTGTAAAAGGGTATAAAGAAAAGGAGTAAAAATTATGGTAACCCGCTAAAAGCAGTTAAAAATTCGTTATCTTGTAGTGAAGAGTATATATAAGGCCAGCAAAGCAAAGCCAGTCCTTTTATTATTTTCTTTGATTTTTTTTTTTTAATTGAAAATTTTAAGGTGGAATTTCTGGGAAAAATGCAGAACAATTTCTATCTTCTTCAATATCAACATCCTCCATACTTAATTTCTCACTCCGTAAATCAATACCTCCCCATCAAATCGTACTCGAAAACCCGAAATTTTCGTGTTTTCTGCTCTTCATCATCCTCATCCAAATTGGTAAATCTTGAATTACAGCTTCCCCAACTCTCAAAATATATCAGTATAGTTCATTGACTTTTTTTTGTTATTTTTTGGCAGGTTGAAGATGATAAATTGAGGACTAGATCAGAATACAAGCCCAATTTGCTAGATGGTTTCTTTTTAGATTCATTTAGGAAGAAATTAGTTGAGGTAAAAGTGATTTTTTTCGTCTCTAAAAGTCCAGCTTGTTTGGACAGTCAATGTTCGCAAAAACAAATTAAAACAGGAAAAGCTTTTAGAAACGAAAATTGTTTTTTTTTTTTTTTTTTTTTTTTTTTCCCTTTTTCTTTTGCTGAAAATTGTTGATGTGTGATGAATTAATAGGAGGTTGGATGGGATTCAGAGAAGGAAGGCTATGATGGGATGATGGAACTTGTAAATGGGCTCATGCTCGGCAGAACTACTCAGCAAACTAATCAAGCAGCGGTATGTGTTCACTGCCTTTACTTTCTCCGTTATTTTATCAACTCTATGATGTACTCGGGTGTACCAAAGTCAAGTACTCGTAACATATATGCTAATTTGTGATATGATTACATGATAGTTATGTGTGTCCAGTGTACTCCAATATTAGAGTATATAGCAAATGTGCTGTCCTTAATCTTTTGATAAAAAAATTTGTTACCATAGTTTACTATTCTGATTTGAAAATAAAAACGCCGTCTGTGGGGATCGAACCCACGACCACGTGGTTAAAAGCCACGCGCTCTACCACTGAGCTAAGAAGCGTGCACTGCGCATCCGGGGAATCGAACCCCGGTCAGTACCGTGGGAGGGTACTATGATACCACTACACTAGATGCGCTTTGTTGCTTGTATTAGGCCGTAGGTGTATGCTTTTAAAGAGTAAGATTTGGGATTAATGCTACATGAACTTCTCCATGTTCTAATGCCTTATAATTCATATTTGAAAAATGGGATTCTAATAAAGAGACGGAGGGAGTCACACTTTGCATTCTAGGCTAAAAACACAAATTAATCACAAAGTTGATTCAAAAAATTATATTAAACGCCGTCTGTGGGGATCGAACCCACGACCACGTGGTTAAAAGCCACGCGCTCTACCACTGAGCTAAGAAGGCTTAGTGATGACTACGAATTGTCTTGTTTATATTTACTTATTAAAATTTTTGTGATAGGGTCCAAATTTCTTTAATGGGCCTTCCTCTAAAAGACTCTCATTCTGCGTATGAGGCTGAGTCCTTTGGGCTGTAATCTGTGACCAAATAAAGAAAAAATAAATGGTACCATTACAAGTTCAAAACTATATTTTATGCTTTTGAATTTTGCTACGTTTATTTACATCATGCACAAGAGAGAATGAAGATGTATGGTAAGGTAAATTTTAAACTTACGAGTTGATCATAGCCTAAGATAACCCTACCAACTCATATCGAGCTCTTCTAAAGTAATAAAATTGTACGTATTTTGTGTTATGTATGCCTTTCCACGTTCTTTATTTCTTTCCTTGATGATGATGGCAGGTTCGAATACTCAAGTCTCTATTCCCTCCATACCTGTTGGAACTTTATCGAATGCTTATAACCCCAATTGGAGGGGGAAGGATCGCGGCTATGATGGTTGGTACGTGATATTCCCTAGCTAATTCATGTAACCATTCAAAATACTAAGTTAAAACACAAAACTAGTGCTACAATACCTCTGTTTTCTCAAGCATTCCTTTGTTCTTGAAGCCAGGGTAACGATATTCACTTGTCAATGGCTCATGGGACCTTGCTCGATTAACACTGTTGAGCTTCGCGATGGATCTTCATGCCAAAGCGGGGTTGGTTGATATATATTGGATAATAATATGTCTATATTGCCATCGATTGTTGAAGGTGTTGTATGATTTCCCATGAATGCAGGTTTTGGTAGAGAGATGCAAGTACTTGGAAGAAAGCAAATGTGTGGGAATTTGTGTTAATACTTGTAAAATTCCAACTCAGGTTAGTACTTAAAAAAGATTAAGACAACTAAACATACATTGATTGATGAACTTCATATTTTGCTCATCTAACAAACAACTCTTGTATGCCTTAGACCTTCTTCAAGGATCATATGGGAATTCCACTTCTAATGGAACCTAATTTTACAGATTATAGTTGTCAGGTAAACATGTACATATCTTACTTATATAGTTATATATGCGTGTGTCACCATCTAATTTTAATGTTGCTTTATTTTTTAACGAGTCTATGTATATGTGACAGTTCAAGTTTGGGGCTACCCCTCCTCAACCGGAAAATGATAGCGCCTTGCAAGAGCCGTGTTTGGATGGTTGCCCATACGCTGCTCCTGCTCGAGGAGGTTCGAAAGGTATTAACAGGATGTCAAAAACCACACAATGCCCTAGATCATAAGATTTCAGTCCTACTTAATAGTTGTTGAATTGGTAGTTAAATTATTTAGATAAGTCTTTAGTAATTAGTATAGTTAATGTAGTGTGATTATGTATGTTGTTGATGTTTGAAAATTTTTCTAATGCCACATATTTGTGTTCTTTTAATACGATTACTGGTATAATCATATATTGAATTGTTAAGGAATAATGTATGGATTAAGATTATTTGCTTTTACATTAGAATATTCTAGAGCTTTTATGTTCCTTGCACACCAAGTTCAAACAAAGACTTGTAAAAGTATCAATTTCACTATTTTTATATCCATTATGTAATACCAATGTAACAATTTTAATTTTTTTTTGACGATTATACATATGTATTTTCTTCTTTTTATCCTTTATACTTCGTAATAAGAATAATATCTGTTTTTAAAATACTAAGGGCATGTTCATATTTACTGAACTGAGCTGAACTGAACTGAACTGAACTGAACTGATTGGAACTGAACTGAACTGATTGGAGCTGAACTGAAAAATTAAAATGCATAAAACTGAACTGAACTAATTAGAGATGAACTGAACTGAACTGAACTAATTGGAGCTGAACTGAACTGAACTGAAGTGAAAATAAGTAAATATGAACAGGCCCTAAATCAGACTGAGCATAAATACTTCAATTCCTTGCATCCCAAGTTTTAATAAACCCACAAAAATTTCACTTATGCACAATGCTAGTCAAGCTGACCAACTATTTAAATAAAATTAAAAAGTCATCTTAAAATATGTATATAATTTTTTAATTTTTTTTTAAAAAAAAAAAAAAAAAAAAAAACGACATGAGTAGGGTTTTATGTGTTTGAGGCTCGCCGCCTCCTTGTCCAATTAATTTTAATTAATATACATTCCGTACCACTTAAAAAAAATAAAAAACGAAAACAAATCACAAATTTCGGTAAATACTCCTATATAACTAGGAAAGCTATTCCTTGTTTACATAACATACAATTTGCAGCAATTAAATTTTCTTCTTAAACTCGAAAAATGGAAACCTAATTTTCTCCTCCATAATGAAATAGCAGAGCTTTGAATTTTCTTTGAATCACCATGATTTAGCATTCGATTTTCTCTCTCCAATAATCGGAAAAACAATTCTTGATTGTTGGAATTCATTCTGCAATGAAGATTTTATCCGGAAACACTTTGTATGATTTCACGGTCGTGCAAACCGACACGGCGACACCGTGCGCCGGCGAAGATGATGTTTTCCAGATTGAATTCCGGTACCGGAACTTTCAATCACGATCACAATCTTCAAAATCAATTCGAATCCCTCGCAATCAAACTTCATCGATGATGATGATTGATACGTTGCAGGAATTCGAGGTTCCGGAAACAACTCGATCAGATATGGCGGCGCACTTCGATTTCTTCGTCGATAGATTATCGCGAAGAGGTTGTAATCGGAGAGGTTCGATTTGTGTGAAGGTGAATTTGGATGCGAAGGAGTTTTCGCCGGAGAGAGCGGAGGCGATACAGAGGAGGATCGAGTCAGGGAGGAGAGAGAATGAGAGAGGTGTTCGGAGAGTTGCGGCGGCAGCTGCGGTGGCGGAGATGGAGGCGGTGCCGCCATTAGAGGCAGTAGTGGAGGGTTTGGAGAGGAAGAGAGTGGCGGAGGTGGAAGACGAGGGAGAATGTTCGATATGTTTGGAAAAATTATGTGTCGGGATGGAGGTGATAGTGTTACCCTGTTTACATGTTTATCATACGGAGTGTATCATACGGTGGCTTGAAAGGACTC
Source organism: Chenopodium album (assembly GCF_948465745.1). Classification (NCBI taxonomy): domain Eukaryota; kingdom Viridiplantae; phylum Streptophyta; class Magnoliopsida; order Caryophyllales; family Amaranthaceae; genus Chenopodium; species Chenopodium album. Next base: position 85,323,216 of record NC_137835.1, on the reverse strand, counting down.
ATTTTTGCCCGTTCTGCCGATTTAAGCTACCTTGTTGATTGTCGACTGATTCTTTGATTTGTTAGTATTTTTCAGAAAGAAAAAAAAAATGATTATTTTTTTGGAATTTGGATGATTGTTTTTAGGCATGATTTTTGGTTAAGAATAAGTCAAGGAGTATTTTTGATTTCTATATACTTTCAAGCTTGATATACGAGTGATGAACTGAACATAACTAGAGTATTTGCTTTTTGTTACAAAGAAATAGTTAAAATGTAAAAAAAAAATTCCCATTGTACATAATTTTCTCAAAGTGTAAACTGTAAAGCATACTCGATATTACACTAAAGAGGACAATTATATACTTTCAAAGTGTAAACTGTAAAGCTAGGTTAGTGCCGTTTGGTCGTGAGCAATTGTGGGAGTACCTTGTTCCCGATGAGGTTTCCCCGTATGTACATTTGGACAACCTTTCATTGAATTAATGCACTAACCGCTTTCTTCAAAAAAAAAAAAAAAAATATATATATATATATATATATATATATATATATATATATTACCTGATGAAATTTGTTTTGGGTTTAATGCATCATTTAATACATCATATTCTGTATTTACACCAAAACCTGCTCATAAAACAATGTATGTGCAGTATTTCGATCAAAATTAAACAATTTGTATACCAATATTTTGTGCTACTGACAAATAATAGCTAGCATAAGATGCCGTAACCTGCACACAAAAAGGTTGAAGCCCAATATTATTTCGAAAAAAAAAAACCCTTGATTACTACAACTAAACAGTTCCTTAACAGCAACATCCTGAAACATGAAACTCTGGCAGAAACATTTTATAGACAAACAGAGTAGAAGTCAAAATTTTGAATTTGGGAAGGCTTGCAACTGGTTTACAATTCCTTAACAGCAGCATCCTGAAACATGAAACTTGGGAGCAGAATTTTTTTACAGAAAACCGGAGTAGAAGTCAAAATTTCTCATAGTAACTATAGTAGATTAGTAAGTATAAATAGTGTTACATGTAGCATTTTTTTTGTACGAAAAGCTACGGAATACAATGATAGTCATAGACAACTTCAATTTTGCTATCTATCCCAGCCTGAGGGCCTTCGCCTTTCCCTTTGCCTTTCTCTGGAGCTGAAATAACATAAAATGACGGAAAAAAAAAAAAAAAAAAGATTAGGGTTCTATAAGCAGATACAAACCACTACTATCCAAAATCATTATGTCACTTTTTACTAATCTATCAAGAAGAAGTTAACAAATTCAATTAATGGCAGAGTAATGAATTGTTATTGTCATAACACTCACATCACTACTTTAAATTTTGGATTATTTCTTTAATTAGGGACAGGGTAACCAACCATGAAAGTAATGCACATAGGAGTGGAGAGAGTAGCTCACCTTTCATTGCTCTTCTGATCAGAATTCTGACCACCGATGCTGCCTCCTAATGCTGGCGTGAAATTTGTTGTAGGGGTTGCCTGAGGTCTGTTGGTGTCCCCACCAATGGTACCACCCGAAACAAAACCAGTCATAGCTGGGCGCTTGTTGGCATACACGTTTGAATTGTTAGTTGCCTGATTCTGAGAATCGGGTGAAGCAGCCACAAAGCTGCTCTTGAACTGTGCCATCATACCAGTCCTAAGTGAATTAACTGCAGCAGCCCGACTTGGAGTTTGAGAGGGAGCATTGTTGGATTCTGTATTATACCCAATGCCTAAACCAAAATCCACTCCACGAACACCTCGACCACCACCACCTCCTCCACCTCCTCGTCCACCTCCTCGTCCTTTTCCCTTCTTTCCACCTGCATGAATACATGAAACACCATTTAGTGATAGTAAATATATGGTTCAATATTCAGCATGAGTTTATGAAAGGATTACTAGCAAATTACAAAGGATTTGTAGAAATTATTCCAAGAATAACAGGGAAAAGTAGCAAGGCAAGCATAAAGCTAGAAATCAGCAAGTAAATTAAAAGACCGCAAATTTGCAGTTGTCATACCTCCTTTCCTTGCATCACGTTTAGACCTGAATCTTCCATCCTAAGGATACAGAGTAATTGATAAGATAAATGCCGAAAAACATACAGATAGAATTACAAGCAACAATTCCAAATACTGCATGGCAAAAAAAAAGAGGGACAACATAAGTAACAAAACAAAAGAATTCACTCTTCCATGCAGAAAGCATAACTGGCTAAGTGCAAACATTCTTTTCCTCGGCTATATCAATAATAACAGATGATTCTGTAGCGTTATATATAATCTAGGGCTAAGGAAATGGATCCTATGAAGCTTACATCTACTACATCATCTTGATGCACCTAGTGAGAAATCAGCTCAATAACCAAGAGCTGCAAAATTGTGGCAGTAATACAATGCTTAAATTAGAAACTCTCTAGGTATAAATAGCTTGAATTGCCCAAAAGCAACAGCAAAAACAAGAAAAACGCATAGCCTGATAAGTAATAACACAGATGATTCAGGTATTGTAGTTTGCAACTTTGCAGTAGCAAGAGAGCAGCAACTCAAATAAACTCCAAAGTGAGTACAGCTTATTTAAATCCTAGAATGCTGTAATTCAAAGCATCTATGCCTAATAAAAATGCAACATACAGCACAATCCTACAACAAACTGATCAGTAACATCAGTATTAAAGATAACCCCAGTCAATTAATGGCCAAGTCACCCACAAGATTCAACCCTTAAGATTTTTTATAACAAGATAATACAATATTGTTTCTCAAGCACTTTCAAAAAAATACATATCTCAAGCTACAACTGCTTCACAATTAAAGAACACTAAGGAAGAATTCAAAAACAGATAAGTAACAAGAAAACAGAACGCAATTACCTTCATGGCAAGATCCATCAGTTCCACAGACACATTCTGGCCAGCAGCGATCAAACTGTTGACCATTTCCCCAGCGAACCTGGCCTCTTTCTGTGTGATAAGAGTGTATGCGACTCCGTCTTTATCACCAGCACGACCTGTTCTACCAATGCGATGCACATGCATATCCATATCTTTTGCAATGTCAAAGTTGACAACTGACTTGATCGACTTAATGTCAAGACCTCGAGCAGCAACATCTGTAGCAATAAGAACATGGTATATCCCAGCCTTAAATTTCTGCAAAATCTCCATCCGAGAAGCCTGATCTTTATCACCGTGAAGAGAAGCAACTTTGAACCCTTTCTGTGCAAGCTGGGACTCAAGTTCATCTACAGAGGCCTTTTTGGAAGCAAAAACCAAAACATCACCTTCATCAATCATTCCTTGCAGCTTTTCTAAGAGCCAAGGTAACTTTTCTGCATCTGAAGGAAGCACTTGAACAAACTGAGTAATATCTTCATTTGCCATGCCTACTTCCCCCACTGACACACGTACAGGATCAGAAAGAATTTCTCTTGCCAACTTTTCCACTTTTCGGGGCATTGTTGCTGAAAAGAGTAAAGTCTGACGGTCTGGCCTGATCTGACCAACAATAGATCTTATCTGTGGCTCAAACCCAAGGTCAAACATTCGATCCGCCTCATCAAGCACCAAATATGTTGCTCTCTTCAATGTTAATGCCTTCATTTTCAGCAAATCAATCAGTCTCCCAGGAGTGGCAACAACAATCTCCGCTCCTGCCTTGAGTTCTTTAAACTGATCAAGCTTGGACATCCCACCATAGACTGCAGAAACACGTAACCCATAAGGTTTTGCAAATTTTCTAGTTTCCAGATATATCTGATGAGCTAATTCTCTGGTGGGTGCACATATCACTCCGATTGGTCCTTCTCCTTTGCCCAGCTCAGGCTGATCCATTATATGCACAATCATAGGAAGCACAAACGCAGCAGTTTTTCCAGAACCAGTCTTTGCTATACCAATAATATCACTTCCTGACAGCACAATTGGTAAAGCTTGGCATTGTATGTTGGTAGGCTTTTCATAACCTTGTTTGGTGATTGCACTCATCAGTGGTGGAGGGAAGCCACAATCGTCAAAAGTTTTAACTGGCCTTGGAACATCAAAACCAGAAACACGAATTTTCAAGGCATTCCGGTACTCTGTGACATCCTGCTCGCTCATGCCTAGTTAAAAGAAAGCAATAAGTATATCAATGCAAGCTATATACGAAGTACATAATACAAAAGTTAGCTCCTACAAACAACAAACAGCAATTAAATGTTAGCTCATACTAATATAGAAAATTATCACAGTGCAGCAATGCAGCATGCCGAACAATAAACTGTCACATAATAGCAACAGATGCTGGCATTAATTCCTCAATAATCAAACAAGGCTTCTCCAAAAACCTTACCAAACCTTGCCAAAAAATTGTTCACAGGGAAATTTAAATTGTCAGTATCCAAAATGCTGTTCAAATGGACAGGAAAATTGCCTAAGCCAGGAATATAAAACAGAAAAAACGAAACAGCCCCTCCAAACACAAGTCTTGGTCATGAAGAGCTCAAGTCATGACTGATTTCCAAACCCATCTACAATTCTACGAATGCCTCATTCTTTGACCATTATTCGCAATCAAATTTCGCAAAGCTATTTCGAAGTCCCTTATTAAATAGTTGGCACTAAAAACATTTTCATCCATCCCTCAAAAAAAATTGGCATATTATTAAACCCAATTGGAAAAGAATTCTAATGTTAATTCATCAAAAGTAAAATTAGCAATCCTTGACCAGAAAAATGGAGCAATTCAGCTTAATGCCACTTTGCAAAGAACAGTATAAACAGTGTAAGAATCCAATCAACTAATACCAAATAATATATTCTTATCATCAACCTAATTCACACTCAAACACAACTAATTTCTTATCAGTAAAAACTTCTAACTCTAATTCACACTCAAACACAACAAACTTCATCAGCCTAATTCGCACATTCATATATAACACCAAGCTTAAAATTCCACTGACAAAAATGTTAGCAAAACTAATGAATATACCAGAAATTGAAGGCTTTTCCTCATAAAAATCCTTATTAAACGCCTCATAATCAATCTCACTATGATCCAATGCAGTAATAGGCTCAATCTTCCTCTTATCAAGCACAATCGGATTATCATCAGAATCATACTCAACCATTCCAGCATCAACCGCTTTCGCCGCAGCGTAAACCTCCTCATCGGAATCGTACCCGGCTCGAAGCGCATCCGACGCCAATGTTAACCCTACATCTTTCTTTGCCCTCAAAAAACTCTCCATTGGATCATCCTCATCATCATCATCATCTCTATACTTATCAAGCTTCTCTTTCGGCTTCGGCGGGGGCGCTTCACTCACTTCCTTATGAATTCCCTCCATAAAAGCGTCCAAAGGATCAATTTCTTCATCGCCGGCGAGATTTCCGGCGTCGGAAACGTTATTGCTATCGTCGTCGAAGTCGATGTTGTCGACGTCGGTATCTTCGTGGTGGTCATGAGGTCGCGAAGAAGAAGGAGGAGTGTAGAGGCGTTGAGGTTGTTGTTGAGATCGTTCGAAGTTGTAGGTTTGTTGGCGATTGATTCCGAAGCCTTCGAAGCCGAATTTGCGCTTCGACATGGTAGGGATTTGGAGGTCGAGCTCAATTCAATGGCGAATTTTGGGGAGAAGATAAAAAGCCCCAAATTGTTATCAGTAAAACACTAAAACCCTAAAATTGGGGAAGAATGAGAGAGGTAGAGGGGGAGGAAGAAAGAGGGGGGAAAGTCGGTGTTGAGTGACACGATGGCGGGCAGGTTGTGTTTACGTTTTAAACGGGTTGGATTTGATTGATGGATGGTGGCTTCTCGTTATAGCCCGTATAGGTGGTTCGGTTCGATACGAGCCGAATCATTTTCAAGTACGGTAGAATCGACTTACTATTTATCGCCAATTGGCTTAGTATGGAAGGTGCTTTTGTTTACAATGTATGTCAATTTGATTTCGGTGTGTAATGGCTTCAAGTAACCTTGTTTTCTTCACCTTATTATTATTGAAGTGATATTATCTTTACTAAAATTAAGTTATTCTTGCTAAACTTATTTATCATGAAGAGATTGTAGAAACCGCAATCCTGAAGCTCGTAACCCTAAAGTGCATAATCATCATCATCAATCATCATCGGGGTTGGATGGCAATATTTACGAATTTGTCCTCATTGGACTTCTTCTCATTCTTCTTCTTTAATTTCCAACACTCTGCTTTGATATAACCCTTCACATGACAATAGTAACAAACTTTTCCTTTACCAAAATTCTTATTACCACCATGAGCAAATAAAGCATTATTTTGAGCCGAATTATTCGATTTATTAACCAACTCAGGCCCGTCTTTAGACATGTTAGTTCTCACACACGGTACAGGGCCCCCAAAAATCAGAGGCCCATAATTGAAAAAAAATAAATAAATAAATAAATAAAAAAAGAAACCTTACATATTCACCTTCTTCTAAAGACCACCATTTCCAAACTAAAACCTAAAAAATCATCTTAAATCTTTGACTTTGCTTTTTAATTTCCAAAACAAAATTAAATTGAATATGAAAATATAATTGAGCATTTTGCTTCAAAAAATATTAGAAGGATGATACTTTTTAAATAAAAAGTTTTTGTTTGTTGTTTTATTTAATTAATATTAAATTTAGTAATATGAATATTTTAGCTCTATAATAATTTGTAGTACTGTACTTTAAAAAAATGTGTCATTTTATAATAATAAAATTTTTAACCTTTTAAAATAGTCCTCTAAAAATTGAAGGGCCCAATTTTAATAGTTAGAAGTCTTAGAACAGGGCCACTAAATTGTCGGAGACGACCCTGATTACTGACTTATCGTCAATTAATTAAATCTCTCTGAGTTATGGCATCCTTAACATTCTCCAAACTCAAATTATCTGATATCTCTACCATACAATAAAGTATCTCGAAAGTGCTTATACGTTGGCGGTAAAGAACACAACAATCTAATAGTCATATCCTCATCATCGATCTCAACATCGATGTTTTGCAAATCCATAATAATAGAGAAAATTCATCGAAATAAGACTTAATTAAGCGGTTTACCTTTCTCTAGACGAAGATCATGAAGTCTAGATTTGAGTAGTATACTGTTGGTTACGCTCTTTGTCATATAAAGTGACTCCAACTTCAACCACAAACTCGCAACAGTCGTCTCCTCGGCAACCTCTCTCAAAACATCATCAAAGAGACATAATTGAATTGCTGAAAGAGCATTCAAATCGATCTCCTCCCTCTTATCCATCGTCATGTATGCCCGAAGGTTTTTTTTGGATACATCTTCAAGAGCCTTGTGACAACCACTTTGAACCAAGATGGCTTTCATCTTCAATTGCCATAGGCCAAAATTCACTTGCCTATCGAATTTCTCAATGTCAAATTTCATTGGCATAATTTAATCAAACTAATTTATAAACACCTAAAACCTAAGACCTGGCTTTAGATACTATTTAATAGGAAACACTACTAGAAAACAGGCAAATTCCGACGAACTGGTTCTGACGGACACGTAATTCCGTCGGAAATTTTGAAATTTCCGACGGATTTTTTTTCCGTCATATATTTCCGACGAATTTAAGCAATCCGTCGCAAATTTGTCGAAAATTCCCAACGGAATATAAATCCGTCGGAATATTTATACTTTCCGACGGAATATTTCGTCGGAAAAGGTAATTTCCGACGGATAAATATTGCATCGGAATATTACTTTAATAAAAAAAGAAATAAAAGATACCAACCCTAACCCTCTTTTCCTCTTCCGCCCCTTTTCTCTTTCCCTCTCTTCTTTCCACTCTTTCTCTCTCCTGGTCCGCCTTTCTTTTCCTTCCTCTCTTCTCTTTCTTTCTCCTCTTGGTTCGCCTATTTTCCTTCCTCTTTTTTCTTCTCCATCTTTCCTCTGTTCTCTCTGTTCGCCTCTTTCTTCTCTCCTCTTCTTTCCCCTCTTTCTTCTATCCTTGACCAACAACAACCAACAACACCACCATCACCAACAACCAACAACAACGGAGACCACAACACCACAACTTCCGTGCAACAACAACATCGGCTACGCACAACAACGTCAATTGCACAGCCAGCCACCATCGCGAGAATCGTCAACCGCACAACTGCACAAGTATTTTAGATCTTGGTTAATTTAGAATAGATTGTAGATCTAGTTTTATTTTTTTATTAATTTCTGATTATGTTTAAATTTTGAAGTAATTGTAATATTAGGTTATAAATTTTATGGATAATTTTATATTTATTTAATTTAGTTTTACTGTAATTTCGTTTTTTCCCCTGTTTCGATTATTTTTTTTACTTAATTTCGGAATTAGATCTATTGGTTTCGATTTGATTTGGTGCTAATTTCGTATTATTTGTGGTATATTTCGATTTTATTTTTTTGTGGATGGAGGTTTGGGCTGGTGGTGGTAAAAAATTGGTCATGGTGTATTGGTGTGGGTTAAGGGCTGGTGGAGGTTGGGGCTGGTGTGAGGTGAGACCGTGGGGCTGATGCTGGTGTTGGCTGGTGGTACAGGTTAGGGGGATAGGGGTGTGGGATGGTGGTGGGCCGTGGGGGTGGTGGGAGGCTTTTTTTTTTTTTTTGTTTTTTTAAAACATTTCCGACAGAATTTCCGTCGCATTTTTCCGACGGACTGTTTCGGGCCTGAAAATCACTTCTGACGGACTGAATTCCGTCGGAAAACGCCCATTTTCCGACAAAGGGTTTTGCGACAACCAGTTCCGACGGAAATTCCGTCGGAAACGGGTTTTCCAACGGAAAACAAGGTGTTTCCGACGGATTTTTTCCGTCGTTATTTGTCTGTTTTCTAGTAGTGAAATAAGGGTGTAATTGTGTTTGCTTAATGTGGAACAAATCAATGAAAAATAAGAACGAGAAAAGCAATAAAGATGATAAACAAAGAACACAATGATGTGTGATTCGGTCAAAATAGGCCTACATCCATGGGTGGGGGATTCGAGAGCTTCTTCACAATAATGGAGAAAGAACGAGAGAATAATACATGGAGTCCTAAATCTAATAGTTCAAAAGGTATGATCTAATTGATCAACTAAAAGGTTCTTTTATAATGCAGGGAAACCCTAATAAAAACCCCTAAATTGTCCCCTAATTATACTCAAATAGTCTTCATAGAAAAAAAATATATAATTTTAGAAAATATTCCATAAATTATCTTAGAAAAACCGAATTACCGATGCCTGCTGCAGGTCCTCATAGGGTCGAGCTATAGCTCACTCACATAGAGCTATCGCCACACTAGGAAATTAGTTAAGTGACTTAAACCGGGGTTTTTTTTTTTTTTTTGGGAAATAGTTAGTTATATTTTGCAAGATATATAATACCGCTTGCCATCTAGTAGAAAGGTGGGGTATGAGTAGTAATTTGGAGTACATATGTATGTACCAACTATGATTTAGTTACCTATTGCTTAGGGCTTAGGCGAATATTGATTTAAGTTAATAAAATACCCAATAAACGTACGTCATGTATAGACTTGTAGTGGCTAATGGCTATTGAGTAAAGCACTCTATAGCTAACACCAAATAGTTGTACAAAAGTTACATACCACTTTGTAATTGACTAATTCCCACCATTATTTTCATAATAAAATTGACGGGAAAATTTGACAATATTAACTTAGGGCTTCTGATTGACTGAACTGAACTAAACTGAATATTTTATGGGATAAGGAAATTAAGAACTGAAAATAATCTGAAAAGAATAGACCTTTACAATAGCTTCACTCTAAAGGTTTATATATATATATATATATATATATATATATATATGGCTTCTTCTTCCTTTACATCACCGCCATTTCTTTCCACCCCACTCTCACGAACACACCAACTATCACCATGTTCAAAAACACCACCACCTCAACCACCAACTACTCCGCCTTCTCAAACACCTCAACTAAGCTCAAGTTCCTTAGAGAAGCCAATTACACCCAAAGTATTAGTAAATAATGGTTGGATAGAGTGTCATATACTCTAATGCTAACAAAAAAAAAAAAAAAAAAAAAAAAGTAAAAAGGCAATAAAACTATTTTAAAATTATATTTTTACAAAAATAAAGGTTCTATTTTTACTTTCACCGGTCAATTCAACTAGTTTATAGATAAATGAAATTAAAAACGACGATATACAAGTGAAGATTGAAGAAATGCATGGAATATAGAATATGTGACCAAATTAGTCAATGATCCCTTCAATTTCAAGTGGGTATAAACATTTTGATTGTATTTGTATATCCTAGAAAGTGACAATTTGCTTGTTTCTTCTTAGGGGTTAGGTTCATATTAAAAACTACGAGTAGTAGGGGTGAGCAAAAATTCAGGGTACCCTGATATGGAATCGGAACCTGTTCGGAACCGCAGGTTCCAAACTCGGAACCTGTTGATCAGGTTTCGGTTCCGGGTAATAAAATTAGGAACCTGTTGTAACAGGTTCCGGTTCCGGGTAATAAAATTTTGGATCTAGAACCTGTAGGGTACCCTGTTAGTACAGGTTCCCTATAGGGTACATGAAACCGGAACCTATATGGTATTAAAAATTCTAGACAATTAGTGTTAGTTTGTTATATTTGAAGTACTATACTAAAGTTGTAAGCTTTTATTGTGATATCTATTTTTAAAAAAAAATAAATTTGTCACAATTTATCAAGTAACTATTAAACTTACTTTGACAGACAAAGTACCCTGTTTAGGAACCGGAACCTGCAGGTTCCGGTTCCAGTTCTCAATTCTTAGGAACCTGTTGCAACAGGTTCCGGTTCCTATTTTTAGGAACCTGTTGCAACAGGTTCCGGTTTCGGGTCCTAATATTTTTACAGGGTACCCTGCTACGCTCACCCCTAACGAGTAGTCATTTTCTACCATTACTTGGGAATACTTTGAAGGGAATTTATGGTTTAAGGAGTACTCCATAATTCCATATAGACTATTCCATATAAGCATGTTTCCTCAACTGGCTTGCCAACTGCCGTTGAATGGTTAGATGCATTTTCTATTTTTCTCTAACACATATTTACAAGGAAATTTTAAGTTGACTATAAAACAATATCAACTTTTTGTTATATTTATTGTGGAAAATTTACAAATTGCAGCCATTTAAAATTCGTATTTTGCAAATTGCAGCCTAAAAGTTCGTATAAATTGTAAATTGCAGCCCGATTCAATTTTTTCATCGGTTTACATGTTGAAAAATCTTCGGTTAAGGTTTTAGGGGTCATTTTAGGCCTTAGGGAACCGAATTGAGCTCGGAATCAGCAAAAAAATAACGTAAGTGTCTCATATTTACAGTTTCCTACAAATCGATACATTTTTGTTACGCAAAACGAGATACTTACGTTATTTTTTGCTAATTCCGAGCTCAATTCAGGCCTCTAAGAGCTAAAATGACCCCTAAAACCTTAGACGAAGATTTTTCAACATGTAAACCGATGAAAAAATTAAATCGGGCTGCAATTTACAATTTATACGAACTTTTGGGCTGCAATTTTCAAAAAAAAATTTTAATGGCTGTAATTTGCAAAATACGAACTTTAAATGGCTGCAATTTGTAAATTTTCCTATTTATGTAAAAATATATGTATTGATCTTATTACATTGACCGATCAACCTCTGTAACACTAACAAAGTAACCTTATAACACAAAGTCACAGACCGATTAATTCCATTAATATTAAGGAAAAATACACTTTAATAATCCCAACTATTGTCGATTTACTTGTAAAAATCCCAACTAAGGTTTATTTTTTAACAATCCTAACTATTACATGAGTTTGCTTCTAATAGACCCAACCGATCAACACCAAGTCAATGACTTGTTTTAATAGGTTACCAATACACGTGTCAGCACGTGATTGGTCTATAATTAAAAATTTTTTTTAAAAAATTAAAACCCTAACAGCCACCACCTCCTCCCCTCCCGCCACCCTGAAACGCCACGGCCAACCCCCAGCTAGTCGGAAAACGACCAACCATCTCCCTTACCCCTGAAAATGTCAGTCGTCCCCTCCCAACCCCCAAAACCACCCTAGCCGTCTTACTCCCACCCCCAAACCACCCATCCTCCCTCGAAGAGCAACCTCCACCCACCGCAATGGCGCAACCAAAGTAGCGGTTGCCACCACCAAAGTAGCAAGGCCAGCAGCAGCCACCGCTATGGCGTAACCAAAGCAGTGACGAACCGCACCCCTCAATTATAGCAGCCCCAAAACCGTCCAGCCACCACCGCTCACAACCCTTTGCTTCCTTATTGCTCCCCTCAGCCACCACAACCCCTCAATCTCTCACCTCAACTTATTGCACCTCAATTGCAGCACAAAGATGGAAGATTGGGAAAAATTAAGAGCAACAAACCAATCACCTCGCTACAATTTTTCGCCCTATACATCGGCGCTGCCATTAAGCACCACCAATCACCTCCTTATCCACCATTCACCACCCCGCAACATTCACCTCCAAACACAACAACACCAGCAGGTTAAAACCCAGATTCGCACCGATTTCAACCTTGATTTGCAGCAATTTCGCACAACAACCACCATAAATTAAACCCAGATTTGGTTCGGCCGTTTTCGGAAGGTTAGGGAGGTGGTCGTCGGCTTTCAATTGGTTGTGGTGGCTGAGATTTCACGGTGGGGTTGCTGGGTTGACTGAGATAGATTTCTGTTTTTTTTTTTTTGTTATTTATTTATTTATAAATATTAGGCCACTCATGTACTGACATGTGGCATTTAAAAACCAAAAAAAAAAAGTTTACCCTTTGAGCAGGTAACCGGTTTTTGGGACTGCTGGAGGAAAACTCATATAATAGTTAGGATTGTTAAAAAATAAACCTTAGTTGGGATTTTTAGAAGTAAATCGGCAATAGTTAGGATTAATAAAGTGTATTTTTCCTAATATTAATGAAAAACTCCCGATGACTGATCGTACGGTGTAGCCACTAGCCAGCCATAAAAAATAGTTTTGGAATTTTTTTAACATGAATTAGATAATTCAATATACTTGACTACTTGTATAAAAAAAAAAAAAATTACTAAATACAGTGTACATCCTCACACCACGAGGAGAGTCCTCTTTTTTAGTTTCTCTCTCCTCCAATAAAACTTGAAAGTTCCCTCGATTCCCCAGATTTCATTTCCCCCGATTTTCCTTTCTAACTATGGCGTCCCTATTTCGAAACGTTTCTTCTCCATTACTAACGTTTTTTCGATTCATGGTTTTGCACCAGTCCTTTTTTTCCCTCCATTTTTCTCTCTCCTCCCACCTCTAATGGCGGTTGTTGCTGCTCCTCTTCCTAGTACTAGTACAACTATTCACTCCTTCATTACTACTACTACTAACTCCTTGTTTGCTTTACTTGCAAGCTTCTTTTTGATGCGGGTTTCTTCTTCTTCTCAGATCCAAACACTGCTTTAGTTCTTCCCCCTTTTACTTTCTCTCTCTTCATTTCTTCTTTGTGTCGGCGGCGATGAAGCGATTTCCATTGATTCCCGGTAATTCAATTTGGTTTTGTTTGTTTTGGGTTTAATTTGATTTCTTTATTATTGGGAATTTTGTTGTTGTGGTTTGTCTTTTAGTTTTGATTTGTTAATTATTATTTTATGTTAGATTTTGTTTGTTGTTTAGCTGAAATTTGCTGTCGGTGAATTTGTGAAATGTTGGGAATTTTGCAGGAATTTGTTGTTTTTTGTATGATTTTAGCTGTTTTTAGGGGTTTGGAATTTAGGGTTTTGTCTGGAATTAAGATTTAGTGCCTCATTATTCTTCAATTACTAGTTCTTGATCAATTGTGGATGATGTTGAGGTTTTATTTGAATCTTATTTTTGGAATTAGAGGATGAATTAGGTTTCTATTCTTGGTTATTCTATGTTTAGTGAGGTATGAAATGTTGTACAAATTGATGAAGAAATAATGGGTGATTAGGAATCGGGAGCTAGAGGTGGTTTGTTGATTTAGTTTATGATGTTTCTACTTTCTAGGATCCTTCCTCCGGGTACTGTAGTTAGATACATTTAGTTGTTCGTTCATCAGATTGTTGGTGGAAGTTTGTTTAGTGAATCGTGTTCTGAGTGGAAGGCTACTATTGGTTTTGTTTCTGACGCGTTGGATATAAATGGTGGTGGCTTAGATTGGAAAGTTGAATTGGAAAGTTGAAAATTTTGGTATTCTGTTGCTTTTCCTCTCTATATATTAGTGATGGCTTGTTTATATATTCACAATTGATTGGTTCGGCCAAGAACCGTTGATGAATATTGTGTATGTGTGCAATGAGTGAGATAGAGCTAAAATACAAATTTGGTGTGTGAACACTGAATAAAATTGGGTATGTTTGGGGTTCGATCCTATATGAAGATTTGTTGCTTGAAGCCTTTGATGTTGTATAAGCCTGGGTTTCGAAGTATGAAGTCTGATGTCTTTTATGATGTGATGTGCTACATTTTTAAAATTGGGCAGAGTTTGATCAGTGAGTACATTCAGGAGAGAAAAGACAATAGCTTAAGGTTTATTTTGTATCATCATAAGTATGATGATTTTGTTTTTTTTTTTTTTTATTTAGTTGAATTGAGTAAATCAAGCTACTATTCCGTATATGGTTGCCAGGCCATAAAAGTAATTATATTCAGTTGCCAGTTCTCACAGAGTAAAAAGTTGATGCTGATATAAGATTTTCTGCTTAACAAACCTTGTGCTACGTATTTTGCTAGTTTGACATTTTAGGTATGTAGTTGACACTAAAAAAGACAGCTAACCATAGCAACATGAGGTTTGCAGTATTCGTTTTACTAGTATTAAAAAATAATGTATTGTTTGGTCACATCTCTCACTAGCTGGAGCCATTAGATGTTCATGCATCCTTGTTTTTGATACACAAATCTTGACGAGTTTCTATTAAAAAAAAATGCAATAATTTAACTTGTTAACTGCACTTAAAAATACTATCCTGATCTGAAAATTTTAGTTGCTAATCCCTTACGTTTTAAAGAAATTATATCAAGTGGTAACCCCTTGCCTTTTAGTTTCTGTATCTTAGGGATGCCCTCACAGTATATGCCTCTATTATTCTAATGGTTCTAGTTTGTTTCATGCTCTTTGTTGACATATTCTCCATTGGATTCTGTCATTCAAAAATTGTTTAATGTTTATACTTTTTTTTTGTTAAAAAGTTGTCTTATTTTGTTTATGACCACTGCAGGTATGCCAAGTAAGCTTTTGATATGGCTTCTGGTATCATATTGTACAGCATTCCATATTGATGCGGAATCCTATGAATCTCCATTACAGTCATCATTAGTATTAGCAGCTAAAAGGCCTTTAACAGCTCCCATTCTTGCTGCGAATGCCAATACACCACTTGTTGGACAGAAGGAAAAGTCACAATACATGAGGCGGAATCTCGCATCAGCACCAGTTCAGGCTCCACATGAGCCACTACAAGCAATTAGTGATCCTCCTGCCGGTTCTAGATTTCCTAATTTGGCTAAGAATAATAATGGATCAGTACCACCAGCTGAAGGCCTAATGCCATCTCTCGCTCCAGAAGTTTCAAGTAAGAGTATTTCATTAGAAGCTTATGTACACTGTTAGCATCTTGTTCTTGAAAAGCGGAAAAAGATTTCCTCTGCACCTAGCACCAATGAGGTGCATCCAATTGCAAAACAAAGTGCATTGTCTTCATGAGGTGCACAAAGATATGTGGAAATATTCCTTATTCATTTACCTTTTCTGTTCCGCAGTAGTCTGCATGTTTCTCGACTCATACTCTATATTATTATCTCTTGTTCCTTCCCTTTTCTCATTGCTTCTTGCCACTTCACTCAGTGCTCTATGTTTCTTATGCAATTTGCGTCCATCAGGGTTGATTTCTTGCCTGCGCGCTTCACATGCTGACACCAATCTACCTTGTGCATTATAGCTTGGCTAGGACTGTGATAGTAATGGTTTATTATGCATATGTGCATTTAACTTAACTCTTGTGTTGTACGTATAACTAGCAAAATATATTAAAATTCAGTTACCTCCGTTGATTTATTAATTATTTCATCTGTTGTGACTTTGGTGTGTAATCTTACATTTCAGGCTGCTGTAAACCTGATATGGTGCAGAAACGAGAGACCCCCAGTTGCCACTGTGTTTATCCAATTAAGGTTGATCTTCTGCTTTTCAATGTGTCACAAAATCCAAATTGGAGTCTTTTCCTTGATGGATTCTCTTCTGCACTTGGCCTCCGTGCTCCTCAGATGCAAATGAATAATTTTTATTGGGTTACCCTGACAAGCTTGAATATTTCACTGGACATTACTCCACATACTGGGATCAGTTTCTCAGCTGGTGCCGCATCTACTATAAACTCCTCACTTGTGTTGCATAAGGTGTCGATACCTGAAATAGTAGGTGTGGGTGATTACAAACTTCTAAATGTGACCTGGTATCAGCCTCCTGCTCCATCACCAGGTAATTATACAGCGAATACTTCTTTTTTTAGGCTCTGTATATGTTGAGTTGTATTTTTCTGCTGGCGCATTACATTTAGTTGTTTCTTATTGTTTATTTGTTATTTTGCACTTTTATTTGGGAAAATCTAGATGATTGATTGTAACTTGGAAACTATTTGAGGAGCAGTCTATTTTATTTCTTGCCTGACTTAGCATATAGGATTTCCTTGTTCTGCATATGTAACTTCTGGAGTATATTACGAGTTATAACACTAGTCTTTCTCTTAATTACAGCCCCATTATCTGCTGCATCACCTATGAAAACACCAGATCATCAGGCTTCAGCTTCTACACCATCAGAGGCTTCTAATAACAAGAACTCAAGCTTGGTTCTTGTCCTTAGTATTGGGGCTGGAATTTTGATAATTGTTGTCATATTTGTGCTAGTTTTGTGCTCTTGTTCATCCCATAAGAAGCCAAAACCATTAATGAAAGATCCAGGTATGAGTATCAAGCTCAACACTAGCTCTATCTACCTTAGCAGCAATTCCCTTTATAATATCTTTTCAATTCATAGTACTTTGATATGCTATTTATAAGATTTAAAGCAATGTTAAGCACCTTGGCCCATGGTTCTGTTTATCTTGTCTGCTGAAGCTCACACGAATCTCCATTGCTATTTTGTTTTATATTATATTATAATTAATTAATTGTTCATAATTATATAGTTTAATGCACCTGGTATATGTTATTTCTTCCACCACCTATTATTTTCCTTTCTTATCTGTTTCAATCAGGTATGGTATTTATTGATATTTGATAACTTTTTTCTATAGAGAATCTGGGATCAAGGCCAAGGACTTCAGATGGAGGCACAGCAGGAGGATCTCTTGCTCACCCTAGCAGTACAAGATTTTTGACTTATGAAGAACTGAAAAAGGCAACTAATAATTTTGAAAAATCCAGCATACTTGGAGAGGGTGGATTTGGCAAAGTTTTCAAAGGTGTTTTGAGTGATGGCACAGCTGTTGCAATCAAGAAGCTTACAAATGGTGGGCCTCAAGGCGATAAGGAGTTCCTTGTTGAGGTTGATATGCTTAGCAGGTTGCACCATCGCAATCTTGTGAAACTTGTGGGCTACTATAGCAGCCGTGAAGCCTCTCAAAATCTGCTTTGTTATGAGCTTGTTCCTAATGGAAGTCTGGAGGCATGGCTTCATGGTTGGTTTGATAAAACTCTTTGATAGCTTTACATTTAAGTTAGACCTGATCAAACTTATCCCCGCCCGAAATTTTATTTGTTTGGGCTGGTTTGGGAATGTGTTTTTATGCATTTTTAGTTGTTTTTTGCCCCGGCCTGAAAATGGTCTGAAAAGCCTGCACTGCCCGGCTATTTTGGGCGGGCTTGGGCACAATAATTCCGACCCAAAGCTTGGCCTGACCCGGCCCAAGAAGTGGGTTGTTGTTTTGGCCTCGGCCCGCCCCGCCCCGCTCAGTGACCTCTGATTTAAGTCAATTGTAGAACCTTTTTTTATTTTTTATTATTTTTTTTTTTATGAGTCAATTGTAGAACTTTGTGTCTATATTATGTGTTCTTTTAGATTGTATAATATAATTGTTAAATTAAAAAATGCTGCCTTCTATTGCAGGTCCTTTGGGGGTAAATTGTCCCTTGGATTGGGATGCGAGAATGAAGATTGCACTTGATGCTGCTAGAGGACTTGCATACTTGCATGAAGACTCACAGCCATGTGTCATTCACAGAGACTTCAAGGCATCAAATATACTTCTTGAAAATAACTTCAATGCTAAGGTTGCCGATTTTGGCTTGGCCAAACAGGCACCTGAAGGCAGGCAGACTTATTTGTCTACTCGAGTCATGGGAACTTTTGGGTCAGCCCCCATCTTTTTCTTGCAGTTACCATATTAATTTCTCATGTAAGATTGTAGTTTCTGAAATGCATTTTATTGATGCCAACAGGTATGTAGCCCCTGAATATGCCATGACCGGTCATTTACTTGTTAAAAGTGATGTCTATAGCTATGGTGTGGTCCTTCTTGAGTTGCTGACTGGTAGAAAACCTGTAGATATGTCACAGCCAGCTGGCCAGGAGAACCTTGTTACCTGGGTTAGTTATGTTTTTCATGTGCTTCTCCCTCTCTCTCTTGGGTGAGGGTGCTCTGAATATATTCGTGACTGTTGGTATTTACAAAAATTTTACTGTTCTGCACTTTTACAGGCAAGGCCAATTTTGAGAGATAAGGATCGTTTAGAAGAGCTTGTGGATCCGAAGCTTCAGGGAAATTACCCTAAGGAAGATTTTTTACGGGTTTGCACAATTGCAGCTGCTTGTGTTGCTCCTGAAGCAAATCAACGGCCCACGATGGGCGAGGTGGTGCAATCTCTTAAAATGGTACAACGGGTTACTGAGTATCAAGACGCTGCCACGGGATCTGCTAACATGCGACCAAACCTTAGACAGTCTTCTACTACTTTTGAATCCGATGGGACTTCCTCAATCTTCTCATCAGGTCCTTACTCTGGTTTGAGCACCTTCGATGAAAACATATCTCGAACTGCTGTTTTCTCTGAGGATCTTCATGAAGGCAGATGAAAAGGATGGTGGTAGTTAAATTTTACTGTCCACACACTTGCTTACTCAGGGAGAAAGCAAAGAATCGGCTCATGTTAGTCAGCTTTGCAGGGTTCTATGCATTTTAAGGCTGAAGTGGGTAATCAGTGAGGTTTAGTTAGCAGGAAATCAAAATCCTCATCTTCTATGGACAATTATTGTGATATCCCGATTGAGGCGGTGAGGCTGCGGTTTTGTTGGCCTGCTGCATCTCTGTGATAAAATGTATATATTGCTAATTGCTTATGGTTCGATCAGTTTCTTTCATTATCTTTCAAGGGCCTACAAGATTTATGAGTTAAGGTCATTCCTTTTTTTACTCACCTGATTCATCCTCTTCTCTTTTATGGGATTACCTTCTTTTACCCTATTTGTTAAAAATACAAAATCCGTGTACATTCAACTTCAATTGTCAGAGTTCATTAATTAAAGTCAAATGTGCAGCCTGCTGTTTCCTTCATGGATTACTAGAAAGTTCTTAGCAGAATTTTTTTGTGCCTTTTCCACTTGAATATTTTCAGATTTTAGTGTGAATCTGTAAACATTTAATTTTTTTTTTTTTTTTAAAGTTACAAAATTATTTTGCGTATTGTATTGCAAGAATGACAGATATGTTGTGCATTTGAGTACAATGACTGAATGACCATAATAGATAGGATATTGAGTTATCCGTATTATCCTCAATTTTAATAAACCTTTCCTCTCGCCTTCTCAGTGAAAACATTAAAATTTGTGTTCTTGTTTGTTGATTTCGTTAATCTTCCTTTATGAATTTAATTTTCACAAATACGTAGTATAACTTATGATGAAGAAACAGAGAAAATGAAATTAATCATGTTTCTATATGTATAATTAATCTTAAAAATTGATGGCTTTTGTATGATTGCAGTTACTTCTATGTGCATTCGGGTATATGTGTAAGAAGCTCTCGGGGGAACCTTTGTCCTTAGATAAGGAAAAGCTAAAAACCAAGAGGTTGGACCTCTTAGAACCTTTTCTTCAACCTAAAGAAACCTTCACCCAAATATGTAAACATATTTATCCAAGAAGTGGGGATTACAAACATTAAACATTTCAAGAAATGAACTATTATTCCAATCCAGCTCTTGTTTCCTTCCAATTATTCTCCTTTTCATGCCAAACAATTCAAGCAAAGAACCACTCATAATAATGCACCTATATATCTCCCTTAAACTTAGCTTGTAATTGTCCAGAAAAGAATAAAAGAGATCACTCTTCTTCCCTTCCAATTTCTAGATCATTAGGATTAATTAATTACTAATGGCTTCAGAAGGCCCACGATCAGCAGCTTTACTGCTCTTGGTTATCAATCTAGTACTCTATTTCATTATTATGCTGATTTCTGCTTGGGCTGTTAATCATGCTATTGAAAAAACCCACGAGTCAGGTAAGGAGTACTCCCTTCGTCTTTAAAAGTTCTTTCTGTTTTGACTTTTTATGCGACTAACAATGTATATGGTTTGGCATATTTGGTGCTTGCAGCTTCTGTACTACAAACTCCTGCAAGAATCTTCCCAATCTACTTTCCTATGGGGAACATGGCTACCGGATTCTTCATCATTTTCTCTCTTCTTATCGGTGTTATTGGCATCACAACTTCAGTTCTCGGAATGCTCAATGTAATGCAATGGACTGTTGCTAGTTTGTATGCTGCTGCTACCTCTTCTCTAGGGACATTTGCACTCACTATTCTTGCCATGGGGTATGTCTTAGTAATTATTTTTTTTTTTTATTTTTGGCATTAAAATGTTACTCCCTCGATCCCTAATAAGTTGTCCACTTTAGAAACCATAACAGTACGTATATGGGTCTAATGTTACAAATAGTGAAAGAGGA
Organism: Chenopodium album; assembly: GCF_948465745.1. Lineage (NCBI taxonomy): Eukaryota > Viridiplantae > Streptophyta > Magnoliopsida > Caryophyllales > Amaranthaceae > Chenopodium > Chenopodium album. The sequence continues at coordinate 85,302,282 of NC_137835.1, read as the reverse complement.
TATCTTCTATGAACGAAGGGAGTATGCAATTTTTTTTTTCTTCCACACCAAGTCTTACGCGAAGATTAACTGAACCTTTGATTTTGTTCTTGCAGATTGGCCTGTAAGGAAATTGATATTGGATATACTGGTGCTAACTTGGTGAGTAATTTGTAATCTTTACCTTTATTTATGTTTTAGATCTTTTTGCTTTAGCATGAAATTAACCTATTCAAAGAAAATGAAGCAAAAACTAAAATGTTGCTTTGATTTTGGTATAAAAAACAGAGGACTTTGGAGGTAATCATGATTATTGTGAGTGGAACACAATTGCTATGTACTGGTGCAATCAATGTTGCAGCTGAGTCTACTGCTGCGGCTACAAGAAGGATGCTTGGTGGAAGAGTATAAGTTGTTACAAGTTTGATCAAGTGTGCTATTTTTTTTTTAAAAAAAAATATTTTCCTTCCATGTAAAGAGTGAATTAATTCAAAGATGGACATTGTATATTTGTATATGATAAAGTGTGATCAACATCGCGTTTGATTGTTCTTGTGTTTATTCTCAATTGATAAATTTGTTCCTCTCAAATTTTTATGCATTTTATGTTTCGATTATACGCGTGTAAATAAACACGTGGAACAAAATTCTTCATGAGATCAATTGTGACTTGTGAGTGTTGCCAAGAATAAGTAAAGATGCTAATAGGTTGGGTTGGCTCAAGACGCGACATGATTTAATACAAAAAAACACAATAAGATAATTTGGGACCGGCAAAGGGATAAACAACAATTGTAAGACCGTGGATCATTTTTTGTTGGGAAATCATTTTTTGTATGTGCCCAAATTGTGCTTACTTGTTTTCCCTTTTTAAAATTGCAACACCATACATAATATTCCATCCGTCCCTTTTTGTTTGCATTATATTTCTCTTATTATTTTCAAAGATACAATATAAGGAACTTAAATAAAATTTCACATGAAGCAATCTTTTCTACGATAAAGGTAAAAGTTTGTAGAACTTGACATTTGAAAAGCAAGTTGAGGAATTAATTTTAAACAAAGGGTGATGTTAAGCAAAGAGCCAAAGATGCATAATATTGTTGATCTTGGGTTCCCTAGTAATGTACTCTCTCCGTCTCTTATTGTTTGCACCATTTAATTCTAAAACTCTCATAAAAGGTGGACCCATAGTATAAACAAAAAGGGACCGAGTAATTTAGTCTCATTTAGCTTTAGTCTTTAGAGGGTTCTTGAACAAGTTGAAACAACAAACACAAATGAAGTTAGATTTAATATTCAAATTCTTACAATTTACTCAGAACCATTCATACGACTTTAACCATTCATACGATTTTAACCGACTAAACTAGTTCAGTTTCGCAACGATAGACTGATGCCTCCTTAAAACAAGCCATGTGTTGGCGCAAATAGTCGCAGTATCACAAGTCAGACAAAAACGCAACACAATCCTGGTAGAAGCGAAGCGAAGAAAACTGTAGGAGAGAGAAAGACGAAAAAGCTTTTCTTGCCTGGTTTAAGAGAGAGAAAGAGAAAGAGAAGAATTGTGGTCTTTGTTATTGTTGTATTTTATTTTATTTTTCTTTTTCGTAAAAAACTTTATAGTATCGAAAAAATGGTGAAGATTATTATTAGACCAACTTCTTGCTCTTCTTCTTCTCCAATTACTACTATCATCTTAAATCTTCTTCTTTGCCCTAAAATAAGCTTACCCCCTTTTCTCTCTCCTTCATATTTTAGCCCTTTGCAACCCCCTTTTCTCATTTTTTCTCTCTTCTTTTTCACTTCTACCCTTTTCTCAGCTTTCTCTCTCCATTTTTTGCTTCTTTCGTGTTGTTTTCTCTCTCCAAGTTTCAATCTTTAAAGGTAACGTTTCTTGTAATTCTGTTTTTGTATTTGGTTATTTTGGTTTTAATTTGTAATTTGGCATCTGGTTTTTGTTTATTGGTTTTGTATGATGGAGTAATTTTGTGGGTATTTGAGTTTTTTGATGCTGTTGTTCGAATTTTAGGTTTTTGGGTTGTGTTTGATTGTGTTGTGTGATGAATTATTTTGGGGATTTTGGTTGGGTAATCCTGGCTATTAGGGTTTTGCTAATGTAATTGATTGAGGTTTATGTGTGATCTTTTAATGCTTGCTTGCTTTCGGGCGTTGTGTAAATGGGAATTGTTAATTTGTAAATTATACTCCGTATTAAGTTGATTGGTTTCATTGTTCCTTAAATTGATTAAATTGATGCTGTTAATGCAAATCTGCTGTTGTGTATATTGTATTTAGAATTCGATTTTCTTTTTTCAGTGTACATTGTATGCTAAATTTTTGTGTTGTTGGATTTATGCCTGTTTTATGTGTGTTCAATTTCAATTTCTAAGTTATTGGATTAATTCAGATATTCTATGAAATGTTGTTTTTAGTAGTTTGGTTTATGCACATGCTTGATCATGAGACTTATTTGTTGAATTTGTATTGCAGTGTTGTATTGATTCTGTGGGAATCACTACTTCATGAACTAGGCTTTAGAGGCTGTACTAGAAGTTTTGTTTGATTATACTGTTCCTAAATGGAAGAGAACAATTCTTCTCGGTTCGAAAGCATAGGGAACACTGTCAGAAAGAGACGGAGCCATACCTCCAGGCGACCTCGCCCTGCATCTCAACCACTTTCGGATGGACGTGATGTTTCATCCTTATCCTCAACTCCTCCATCGGATGACATAAAGGCAGGCTCCAGTGATGAGAATAGCGGTGGTGACCACAATTCAAGGAGGAAAGAGCTTAGTCTTAGTCAATGTGCATCAAGATTTCCTGGACCTAGTGGTGTGGAGGGAGAAAAATCTTCGAGAAAGAATAAGAAAGTAGATATTGGACTCAATGAGTTATATGGCAATAGTGGTTCAAGAGACACTACAGAGCAGGGACGGACTGGCTCAAATCACAAAAGAAGCAGCGAAGGAGTTCTTGCACCTGCTAATTGGAGAAGTACAAGCAGGGAAAATGAAAGCCCGGAACCACAGAAGACCATGGCATTGAATAGAAAGGCTGATGATAGTGTAGGTCCATCTCAAGATAAGCCGGGAAATGACAACAAGGTAAAAAAAGTCAAGCTCAAAGTTGGCGGTGTCACTCGTACCATCGATGCTAATTCTAAGAGTTCTCGTGCTGCGGATGCTACAAATGTGCGGCAGAAGTCAGCGCATAAGGTAGGTGATTCTTGCATATTCAATAACATATGATTCTGTGTAGTGCTGGAGTTTGCCATTATATGCCACAACTTTATTTTCGATTTCCTCACTTTGTGCTGGATATTTGGTGTGTGGTGTTTTGCAATTTAGTAGAAATCGTATGTCCATTGGAGATAAATTGTTTGGTTTAAGATTTTTTCATGTATGTATGAGGATCAGCACTTGTTTGAATCGCCTTGTCTGAAATACGGCATGTTGAACTACTTTCTGCTGGCTTAGGAGGCTTACATGTCGTTTAATTCTTGGAAGCAATTTCTTTTTGACCAAGACATGCTATTCTGTTGTTATCTCATTTTAATTTGGTAGTGAAAAGCATCTTGGGTTAATGGGAACTATAAATTCTGTTTCTTCAGGATAATTCAGAAGTTGATAACTCACCTTCTGGAGATAAAAAGGGTGGATTACAGGGAATTCCTTGGAAAGATTTCTCCAAAGTGGGGTTTACCCTTGTAAGGGAGGAATCTTCAACGAAGGGGGCTGGGAAGAATAGCTCTGTAAAGCAAGGTGACAAATCTGACTCAGCGCGAAAGAGTAGACGAGCATCGAAGAAGCGTGCACTTGATGGTTTTGAGGACGATGACGACGATGATGAGATCAGATATTTGGAAAAACTAAAAAATGCAAAGTATTTTAATGGATTTGGAGAGGATGATGAGGAATCTAGCAGAAAACACAGAAGATTGTCTAAGTTTTCAGGAAATGTTTCTCAAAATTCAGAAGTTGGTGCTTCTTCACGGCCGGGGAAAGATGGAAAGAAGAGATCACCTTCTGAGGATACTGACTATGAGGGAGAGGAGGAACTTGTATCTGATGGTGAAGCTGAGGGAAAGAAAAAGAAGAAAGCAAAGAAAGAACCTGTTGATGCAGTTGTTGAGCCTAAGCGGGAATTGACTCTTACAACTCGTCAACGGGCACTTCAGTCAGGGAGAGATTGCTCTACACCTGGTGGAACTGCAGTTGAATTTCCAAATGGGTTACCTCCTGCACCATCTAGAAGTATGATTTTTAATCTGTTCTGCTTATCATCATCTCATATCTTTTCAGATCCAGTTGTTGATTATTTTTAATATGAATTGGTTAACAGAGCAAAAAGAGAAACTTTCGGAAGTGGATCAACAATTGAAGAAAGTTGAGGCTGCTCAGAGACGTAAAATGCAAAATGAGAAGGCAGCTAAGGAGTCTGAGGTTTTTTTAACTACTTCCTTTTCTATTTTTACTAGGTTGACATTTTTTTCAAGTGAGCTGAGTATTGAAGCTTTGTTACAGGCTGAGGCAATTAGAAGAATACTCGGTCAAGACTCCAATAGGAAAAAGAGGGAAGACAAAAAGAAGAAACGTGTAAAAGAGCTTGCCCAGGTACTGGATAGTTTATGGGTTATTTACTTCCCTTTTTAAAGAGTAGTATAACATGGAAGAGATCATTGATGATGTCTTTTGATGCAGGAGAGGGCTGCTGATGAACTTATGCGTGCATCAAATAGTATCAGAATGATCATGGGACCTAGTGGGACAACTGTTACCTTTCCAAAGGAAATGTTGCCTAGCTTTTTTGACCCAAAACCCTGCAGGTATATATGTATATATCACATTCTAATCTTTTGTTATACTCTCTCCTTTCTTGTGTAGTGGACAGTGGCTGTATTCAAGTGCTAGTTTGTTGCTAATTTTTTTTTTAAAATGTTATTTTCACTACCTTGCAGTTGCCTTGGCAAAGCTGACTTCTTGATTAAATGTCTTTTTGTTTTTGTTTATTTATTTCTTTTATTTTTAAATTTTTGATATAAAAGAACCCAAAGTCCCAAAGTCATATGTGAGTCTTTAATGTCAAAGTTGGACACTGGCTATGAGGATAGAATATTGATCATATTATGTTAGTAATGAGGAGGAGATCTTATCTAATATGAATATGAAGCAATGTTCACTAGGTTTGTGGTTGAAGCTATTTTCAGCCACATGTTTCTAAGAACACTTGTCTAGAAGAAATTATTTTCTTCCATGCCAAAAACCTGGGAGTTTGTATCCCTTCCCAGGAGAAGTGAGACTTGGTTATGAAGAATCAGAGTAGGCTATTGATGCAGATTTAAATGCCTTAGTCAATTCACCTAATTTCACGTATTTCAAGACTAATTATTTCAGATAAATTTAGATAAGAGTTATAAAGGGTTATCCAAGTGCAACTTACTTTAAATAAGTTCTAACAAGTCCTAATAAACTCAGCAGTACCTTTAGTGTTGGGAGTATATTGATGTTTTATCCCTTTTCTGGATTATTAGTTATATAGATTTTGTAGTCTTTGATGGTCTTTACTATAAAGTCTTGGCATTCTTTATAAGTGCCCCTCTTAATTTCATTTTAAAAATTATTAAAAAATTATTTTTCCCTTTTTTTTCCCCTCCATTTGGAATGTAAAGCCGTTAAGGGATGCAAATAATTTATTTGGTAAAAAGTAGTATTTTTGCTAGGGTGGGTTGTTTTTTCCTTGCAGAAGAACTCAAGAAACGAATGGCACAATATTTTGCCCCATACCTTTTTCTTCCTCCTCTATCCTTTCTTTCTTTCCTTCCTATGAAATAATTTTTTGTATCAAGGAACCATATATAGGGAAAGTAGAAGTTTATAAACTAATTTCCGTAGAACATTATATATTGAATCAAAACGAATTACAAGCCTACGTCTCTTAAAAGCTCAAGTTTAGAGTATCGTTGGTTGCATCAAGTAGTATTATGTAATTAGTTTTCCTGATAAAGGTTTACTGTGTGTTGAATGTTGATTTATTGAGAATGCCTTTAAGATGCCCTGCTGTAGTTTGGAAGCATTTTGTGGTAATGTGGAATGCTACAAGCCTATACTAGCTCTTTTCTGTATTGTATAGCCTAGTTCTTATATTTAATCTGCCTCTCAAATTTATTGTCGTAAATACTTTGGTCTGATCCTTGAAAGATAATTTAGATACAGAAGATAAGCTTATCTGCTTATGCATAACTTGTGATCCCATCTCGTATATTTCTAGTGAGTTCGACACTTCCATAGTGTTTTGAGTGAGATTACTTTGCTATTTTTATGATTGACAGTTTGAGTTCCAAGTAAATATCATTATAACAATTTCCCTGTTTTCTTTTTTCTTCTTGGTTTCTGGGATTAATTTTCAGTTATCCTCCACCTCGTGAAAGATGTGCTGGCCCATCTTGTACGAATCCATACAAGTACAGAGATTCAAAGACGAAGCTGCCTCTTTGCAGCCTACAGTGTTACAAGGCAGTTCAGGGCAATATACCAAGCCAAGCTGCTACCTGCTGATATATACAGATACATACATTTATCCTTTGCCTTCGGTGTTGGTCCTGCAGGATATACAGCAGCTGCTCATATCTAGCAGGGTTCACCTTCAAAGGCCTCATTCACCGAGAAAATATAAGCCGTAATATGTGATGATCTATTACGGGTGAGAATAATTTGGTAGTATTGTATGATTCATATTTCTATGGAATTAATAAGGTATAATCATGCCAAATTATGTAAATTTTTACAGCATATGAAAGAATAGTACTGTGTAGTTTAGATCTCTAGCAGCTCGTATTTGGTTTTATTAATAGTAGCTTATCTCTATATCTCAGTATTACAGTTTACATTTCAATAATTTACACCCCTTCATTTTGTCTCATATCCATATACTCTAATTAAGATGCACTGTGATTTTACTAAATATTATTGGCAAAGGACGTCTTGTTATCCTCTTTACCGCCGATTTAGGTGGAGTTCATACTTACATAGCAAAATTGATGCACCGTGATTTTACTAAATATTCTTGGCAAAGGACGTCTTGTTTTCCTCTTTACCACCGATTTAGGTGGAGTTCATACTTTCATAGCAAAGTTGATGCACCGTGATTTTACTAAAAAGTTGATGCACCGTGATTTTACTAAATATACGCGACTATGGATTATAGGACGAATAGAATATTAATCATCCCATATAAAATTCTTGTCGAGTTAACAAACAATATGGGTTAATCGTATTTGAGTCGAGTATAAACGGATTGATGTCTTCAAAGACTAACCCATAGTTCATATTAAGTGCCAAATTAATTTACAGTATTACTTATAAATTGTTCACAAACATTTGGGCCCACATATCATTATCAAATAAAGAGAGTGTCGTAACACAAAATATTCTTCAAGTAGTGTATCTGTTTCTCTAGGGAAAATACCATGTCCCCTCTACTAAAGACGTGCATCACCTCTCCATACTCATCATAATCAAAGATAGCATGTTATACTACTACCCCCGTTAACTTTTAGTTGCAACTTTGGGATATTACTCCGTATTTGTGAGATATAAAATACTCTAAAGTTGTAACTAAAAGTTAACGGAGGAAGTATATACTATATACTATTGTAATGCCTCCTTCAAAAATAAAATTCCTTGTGTACTTCAACAATAACAATATTTTATCAATAACTCTAGCTATATGAATCACGACCATTACCATTTTAGAAAATGTGATTATGTTTTTCGAATATTATAATATACAATACGACCGTACGAGGTATCTTCTAGGAAAACACAATAAATTCTTTGTATTTGGATGCAAGGCAGAGTATCATGCATATCTAACATGTCTTACTAATTAATTTACAATACATTTCCTCAAAGTAATATGAGCACATACAAAAGCAAAAAAATAAGTAGAAAAATCGAGGGTTGGCACCTCTTTCTGGCTCATTTCACCTTAACCGATACATACCTAAAAATAAAAAGAAGAGAATTTATTGTTGAAACATTCTTTTATGAAAAACATTATTGTTTGTAGTAAAATCTAGCTCATCAAGTTCATCAAAGAAGTCAAAGTTTTCTTGTGTTATTTTTGATGTAATATTTTTGACAAGGGGAAAAGTGGCAAAAAAGCTATTTAGTGGATAATAAGGGGTAAATTTGTCAAATGGTACCACATAAGGCTCTTCTTCATCTTGTATTACCATCTTTTGACACTCATTTGAGCTATAAGTTGGAGATTGCATGTGATGGAAATTACCTTGGTGACCTTCATCACAAGGATTATTTTCAACATTATTTTTCTTATTGCTTGGTTTTTCATTTTTGGGGCTAGAGTGGGCCTCACTTACATGGTCTTGGGCTTTGTCTTGGGCCTTCTTCTTTGGAGTATTTTGGTAATGTGGGCTAGGATGGTTATGGGCTGATGTGTAAGTGATTACAAGAATTGAAGCATCTTCTTTGCTCCTCTCTACTTGTTTCTTAGCTGAGCACCCCTTTATTGTGCTGCATCTATAATAACCCCTGCAATAATACAATCAATTGATTAATAGATAACGATATACGAGTACGAGACAACGCACGGACTTAACAACTAGTAAGTAAAATAGTTACCGAGTTACTCATATTACTAATTACCTTGGATAAGGAGATCCTTTAATGGGCTTTTGTCCATATTTTCTCCAAGACCAAGAATCAGAAGGAGGCCCATTATTCTTTTGTTGTTCATCTCCCTTTTTAGCTTCAATCTTAACCTTCACTACTATCTTCTCATCATCCTCTAGCTTCCTAAAATCAAATGTATCAATAAATTAATACAAACCATCGTAAAGAAACCTTCTTAGAATGAGGGATAGCTCAAGTGGCTAGAGCTCTCCTTTCGGTTCCAGGTGATCCTGGGATCGATTCTTAACACCTCATTCTTAATTGACATGTTGATAGCGTAATTTGAACTAGCATTTGACGACCGAAGCCAGAGAAAGACATTGTTAAGACTTAAGAAGCATAAACCTTCATTATTATATATAGCTTATGTTTCTTGCATGCAAGAATAAAAGTTAATCTATTAACATCTTGATTAAGAATTAGATACAATAATTAAGAACTAACTAACCTTTTTTTGGAGGCCTGATTTTCGGACATTGAACTTTTCCATGGTTTTAGAGAAGTAGAAGTAGAAGAACCATCCATTATAAGAGCAATTTATTTTTGGTTGATTTGCTAATTATTATTTCTTTGGAACAAAAAGAGTGTACATTTATATAACGGTCAAATCACATAATTTGATATATAATATGGTCAACAAATATATTGTATAACACCTCTTATTTTGCTACTTTGCCCACCCCACTTTCTATTTTCTATTTTCTATTTTTCTCCGTATATAAATATAATAACTAAACTTCCATACATGCAAAGTCATGCAACTACTCAATCTAACTACACATGTTTAGTATATTATATAATTTGATGGTAAGAATTTACAAACTTTGATTTTGAAAAAAAGAAAGTAGAATTGAACAACTTACAAAAAGGATGGGTTGGAGGGCACGGCTTGTAATGTTCTCTCCGTTCGGGATTAATATTCTCTATTTGTAAAGTCATGTCATTTTATTTGTATTAATTATGAAAACATTGAGATAATGTGTGTGGTAGATAAGTAGTTAACATGTTGCTTTTGGAGACTTTGATTAATAAGACTAGAATTTTGAAGTATGACTTTTAAAATAAGAATACACTATACACCCGTCTCTTGAACATAAATAATTTTAATCAAATACACGTACATATTTATAAATTACAGTTCTTAAATCTGATCTGAATTGAATTGTAACATTATACTATTATCATAATGGTAAGTTTTAAGTCAAATTTAGGCGATAGCTGGGGGACTCGATCGAACTAATTAAATTAGGATCGGACTTTAACCCCATATTTCATGAATCATGCATGTAAATACAAGGAGTCTAACTATGATCTATATTTTTCTAGGAGATAAGAATGATTGAAAGGAATCTTACAATTATACATAAACAACTTGTAACAATGAATAAAATAAATAATTATTTCGTGTGTAATATACGTACATCTTTCTAAGTAATAATTTAATTAACAAGTAACAACAAGCTGGTCCACCCAACATATAATCATATATATCCAATTAAATCGATGCCCTCTTATCGTAAGTTTGGTGTAAATATATTTTGTTTTTTTGTTTTTGTTGTATTCATATTATTATTTAATTTATTCAATTTTTTATTTTATTTTTATTTTTAATCTTGTTTGTTGATGCAGTTTGATGTAAGTTTAAGAAAGATGAATGAATTTGTGATCTTTAGCAGCATGTAATGTAAGAGAAAAGAGGATATTGACTTTTTAAACAAGCAAAGGTCAAATTTTCGTTTTAAGTACTACTCAAGTTACGAATGTCTTTTATTAATTTTTTATTATGTAATATTTATTTCATAGTTTTCTTTTCAATTAAACATAAATTACCAATATATCACTGCCAAAAAATAAAAATAATAAAGCTTGGATTAGTTTTCTTTCTGTTGAAAACCAATAAATTCCTCAATAGTATTCATTCGTATTAGAATTATAAGAATAATAAAGCAATATTTTGAAATTAATTGTAAACACTTTTCATATACTTCCTCCGTTCTTTTTTTATTGCACCATGAGGGATTTCACACCTCCCAATGCATTACTTAATATCTCCAATTTTACTTTTGTAAAAATTATAAAAATTTGATATTTGAAAAGATAATTTCGAGACGAATCTAACTAGATCCCACATGACTATATTTTTCCTAATGGATAAATCACAAATAATGGTCAAAGAAATTAAGTGAATAGTGTAAAAGTCCTTATGGTGCAATAAAAGAAAAACGGAGGAAGTATATATAATTATGTACAGTAAATTATTAGGATATATAAAGTTGATCACAAAAACCAGGCCAACGTCGTCCAACAATTAACTTTAGAAACACAAAATATAATTAAGACATTTTGCAGGACCACTGTCATTACACATAGAGAAACCAGAATGAATTAGATAGGCTAATCAAAATTTACATTCATAATTATATAATTATAAGCATGATTAATGTCATCTCTTAAACTTTGGACACATCCTTAGGTATATCATAATACGTCTCTAAAATAATTAAATTCTAATTTTGGGCAATTATGCATTACCAAATACCAAATGCTTGCTAGTTGCTAGTGACTTGCCAACGTCCAAAACATTTTTTTTTTCTTCTTTGCTAATGACTTTTTGGATTATGAATACGATATATAATCCCTATATCCGAAATTAATTAGTTCTTACATAACACGTTTTTTTAGCCCACCTCAAGATATTGTCATGTTGTTTGTATCGTTATTAATTAAGGGCATGCATTAGGATTATTTTTCGTTCACGCATAAACCATTTTTGTATAATCACGTAGAGCTTTAGATGACAAAATACATAGTCCATATATATATATTTACACTCGTAAGTATGAAATGAAGGAGTATACCTATTCATTCATTTATTATATATTTTGTGGTACATATGACCTATTTTTTGGTGTATTACGTTGATGATTGATCAATTAATAAAAACAAACAAACTATAAAATAATATTTTGTCATTAGCCACACTTTAATTGATCCAGATGGATATCATAATAATCTTTAATAATAATTGATGTAATCAAGTTATAATAATCCAATTCATAATCAATTCTTTTTTAATTTAATTTAATTTTTTCAAAATAATTTATCAATAATAATGTTTCCTTATAAGAAGTTGTTAACAACAATGCTGGTAAAGCATCACATGATGCAAAATGATTTTATGATTATTAAAACTAACCATGATTCATGAATCAAATATACACCAACATACAACTTATATTACAAATCATTTAATTATTAATTACGTTCAAATTAATAATTATATTATATGATTAAAGATTCTTAGTCAACTAACATCTAATCGTGGCAACCACCTTTACCAGCTGCCTTACCAAACTTCATTTCATATATAAACTTTACAATATAATCTTCCTTTTGATCCAAAATTCCCAACAAATTCTAGGTGAATTTCTGTTTGTTTCAAATAGTTTGATCTTTATTGAGATTAGAAACATCAAGAAATAAAATTATGGGTTGGAAATTATGGAAAAAGAAGGCAATTTCAGCCAAATTTGAGATAGTTAATTACCCATTATTGGTGCAACCATTTTATGCAATTTCCATAACTCTTCTTAGCCTTTTACTACCTCTATCATTCTTGCTATTAGCAAGATTATCAAGTGCTCATTACCTCTTGTCATTAGCCTCGATTTCGCCTCCGAAATCCCTTGTTTTCTCTCTTTTTCTAAACACTAATCCAAACATCCTACACGCCCTTGTGTCCGTTATTAGCTTAGCGGCGTTAATACATGCCTTAACGGGCCGTATTAGCCTAATAAGCGAGCTCCCAGGGCCTATTTTTAGGCCCCGGGTGCACGCGGCGTGGATCTTCCTATGCACCTTACAAGTGTGTGTAGGGCTAGGAATTGAGGCTACTATTAAGGCAGGAGTTGATGGGGCAGGGTTTGGTGATGAAAGGTCCATGTTGAGTAAGCTGGTTTTCTTTTTGGGCCTACATGAGACCATGATCCATTGGTCTAGGACCATAGTTAGGCCCGTGGTTGATGACACCATCTTTGGTGGGGCCCGCCAAGAGAGGATGGCCGAGAGGTGGGCCCTCGCCGCTTGTTTCGGGGCGTTGTCGTGGTGGCGGTTACGAGACGAGGTTGAGTCATTGGTGGTGGTGGTGGAGGTTAAGAGGGAAATGATGATGAAAGTTGGTTTGGGTGACTTTCTTGGGTTGTGGTTGTATTATTTGACCGTTGCAATTGGGATGGCTAGGATTATAAAGTCAATTATTTGGTTTGGTATGACTATTTTTAAAAGGAGGGTAACAATTAATGATCAAGATTCTAATATTGAGCTCATTAGAGAGGATGAAGATAAAGTTTGATAGATGTAAGTCAACTATTTCAAGACTACATTTTTTTTTTTCATAGTTTTTAATTTTTTTTTTCCTTAAATATTTGTGGGAAGTTTTTCAACTTGTATAATGTATTACATCTTTTTGAGAAGTTGTAAATGTGATATAAATGAAGTAATACAGATCCAATTATAGCTTGACCGGCAATTGATTGATCTTGCATATATACTACTCCATACTCCCTTCGTCTCTTAAGAAAATCTTCATTATGTCCGATATAATATGCAATCTGAAATATAGATAGAGTAAATGTAGGGTAAAGCTGCATTTGGTGTTACTGGTAAGCAATTCGATCAAAAGTTGGTAAGGCAATAATATATGCCAATATTTCGTAGAGAAGAATTATGAGGCTTCAACAGCAAGAATGGTGTTTATAGGGTCATACATGAAAAACCAACTTCGTTCTGTCTTGAGACAGAGTTTCAATCACCAAAAATATATACTAGCTACTTTGATTTGATTTCTTTACTACCAGTAATTAAAAACACATCATCCAACACAATTATGAATGTTAAAGGTTAAGGTTATGCCTTTGACAAATAAGCTAGTCAATTTGTTGTATTTAAGAATAAAAATTATAGAAAGAGTTTTTTTTTTTTTTTTTTTTTTTTTTTTTTTTTTTTTTTTTTTTGAGAAAAAAATACTCTTTCTATATTTATTTATTTATTTTTTTATAGAAAGAGTATATAGTTGTGTATAATTTTTTTTTTTATAATAGTACGTAAGGAAAAATGCTCTATTGAGTTATAAGGGTCGAAACCTCTTATAAGTCAATCTGCCAAATTAATGAGTTAGGCCTTGTAAAGAGGGAAAACTAATGAAATCCACTCTCCAATGTATCTCTAGTGGTGATGATAAACCTATCTTCTTTAGATGCTACGAGAGATGACAAACATTTTCATTATATTATCATAGAAAAAAAAAATTAGGTAAGATGAAAGGCTCTATCGAGCAACTCCACAATTCAACCAGATTCAGGGTAGTGGGCTAAACAATTTGCGAGAGTGGGTGAAAGGTAAAAGAATTCCACCTCCAAATTGTCACTAGTGGGATTCTCGATACTCTCGCTTTCACTAGGCCAAAATAGTGTAGTAGAGCGTAGAGCGGTAGAGGTATCGTACTCCGTAGAATGGAGTATAAAAAGTGCTCTTTAATCAAAAATGAATATTATTAAGCTAAGGTTAGTGTAATAGAAAAGATTGTACCTTCTAACTTTGAGGCTGGAAGTTCAATCCCCACCAGAGGCAATTTGGGGTGGGGATTCCCTTATCCTTCCCCACACTCCCAAAGTGTCTAGCCTCCTAACCCGGGTTGGGTGTACCTGTGACAGCTTCCGGCCCGATAGGGCTCTTCTCCTTACCAACCCCAAAATAAATAACAAAAATGAATATTGACCGTTGATATTATTTAGATCTACGGTTGACAATATATTTTTTTCTCGTAAGTTTTCATTTTTTTATTTTTGAAGTTTTTCACTTTTATTACGCTGTAACCTCCCTCCCCTTACCCATTTCCCTCTTCCATTGAAGATCTTCCATTAAAGCGGCTTCTGAGCTTTCTCTCCTCCATTGAAGCAACTTCTCAGGTAAGATTTATTTATTTATTTTATTTTATTCAAAAAAGTTATCGAATTTCAATTTTACTATCTAGGGTTTATTGTTAACTTAACTGTCAGTATAGTCAATTTAGGGTTCTTCGAGGCTGGATTATTGAACGTCTGATTATAATTACTTTATGTTATGAACGATAAAACGATCGATTTTGTTGCTAGAATTCAGCTATTTGCAATTGACGTTGATATTCTTAGGTGAGAAGAATTAAATTTGATTTTTGGAGCCTAATTTGATGATTAAGACAAATTTAGTTGCGAATGTATTGTTGGCTGTTGTTCATAATCCTTGATTTTGTTGCCAGAATGATGCATTGTGCAATTTATGTTGATGTTCTTAAGCAAAAATTATTTGATGTGGATTTTTGTTCCTTATTTGATATTTGAGTCCAATTTGGTTGCGAATATGTTGCAAGCTGTTGCTCATAACCCTCAATTTTGTTGCTAGAATTTTACTATGTGCTATCTATGTTGATGTCCTTAAGCGAGAAGAATTTGAGGGTAATTTAGGAGCTTAATTTGATAAACGAGTCAAATTTGGTTGTGAATGTGTTGCAGGATGTTGTTCATAAGATCATAATTCCTTTATTGTGGGATGGAACTTTATTAATGTACATTTTCTCCTTGACCGCCCCTCTTGCCCAGTTGCCCTAGCTCTGCGATTGGCTTGCCAATGATTGCTTGTGATCTTCAACCCATTCGGCCTTTAATAAGTTAAATTTTAAGCACGAATTACAAAAACAAATGAAGGATTTTGAGAACTCTCTCTTAACTAGTTAATTTGATTGTTGCTGATTCTTTTGATTTGATTATGAGGGTGTAGCCGTGTAGGGTTTAGTTTTTGACCTAATAGAATTTATTCTTCAGCTGCTTTCGCTTGTTTTTAGGGAATATTCAATTTTCTTCCAGTAGTGAGGTTTGATTTCTAAGGGATGAGTGGAAGAGGAGGGATTTCAGGCGTCAAGCGGCCGCGCCCAGGTTCAAATGGATCAAAGGAGTTGACAGCTGATGAGCACAATGTATACAATCTGATTAAAAGCAAGGGAGATATGGGTATATGGAAGGGAGACATAAGAAAAGAGTTGAACATCACCAACGCAAAGACAATTGATAACTGTGTCAAGTCTCTCTTATTGAAGCAAATGATCAAAGAGGTGCCTAATGTTCAAGCCAAGGGGAAGAAGCGACTCATGGCTATGGAGTTTGAGCCCTCAAAGGAGTTAACTGGTGGTGTATGGTATCATGAGGGTATGCTTGATGAGGATTTAATTGATAATTTGAAGCGCGTTTGTTTACAAAGACTTTCTAAACAGAAGGTTGCTACAGCTGATGGAATGCGCCATGAGATTAAGATGACAGGGGTGTTTCAAGTTGATTTTACGGTCGAACAGATGAAGGATATACTTGATAATCTGGTTTTGGAGAAGCAGATTAGTAGAGTGAAGAGCAATGGAATGGGGGAGTTGGCATCGTTTCCTATCAATGCGGAGTGTTACAAACTCAAATCACAACGCGCTAAAGTGGGAGATTTCTCTATGATACCCTGTGGTGTTTGTCCCCGAATAAACCATTGTGCTCCTGATGGTGTGATTTCCCCAGTAACATGTGTATACTACACCAAATGGTTGGAATTTTGAAAGTTGAGCCGTTCATTTACCTCAAAATTTAGTACTAGAGTTAGAACTTGAGAACAATTTTTTGCAGGAAGATGTCCTTAAAAGCATTGATAGTATTTTCATTATCAACATATTTTTTCTAAAAATAAGAAAGGAATACATGTTGATAACATTATCATATTAACATATATGTAAGTATGTTCATATGCTCTTTTAAGTACGTGATTGTTGCAAATTTCTGTCTCTAAGAATTTGTAACACTTGGTACGGAGTATTAATTATTGGGACTATGGACTATGGACATTGGTTTGTGAGTGGCTTAGTAGGGCCGTGGGTTAAATCAAGTATTAACGCCTAAGAAATAGGCGTAACGGCAGGCGAAGGGGATGGATGTCTGAGCGGTTGAAGAAGTCGGTAGAAAACCGAAGTATTCATTGGAATACTGGGGGTTCGAATCCCTCTCCATCCGCGAGTTTGTCTTTTGATTATAGTGAGTGAGAAGAGGGGGGGGGGGTGTTTGAAATGTAGCAACTTTTGATTAAAATAGAATGAAAAATGTACACACTTTATAAATTTTGAGTCGTATGAGACTTTTAAGTGGCATTGGGAAAGTCAGAGAGAAGTAAACTTATAAAGTTTGTAGCTAGTAAACTTATAAACTTTGTAGTTAATGAAATGCTAACCAGGTAACCAAACCATTCATAATTATATGAACCTAATTGCTAAAAGGTAATTTTAAAAGCTAGAACTTTAGGTTCATTTAAATCCCAAGCTAGTAATTAACTATTGGGGCACAAAATAGCTATAAAAGAGGTAAACTTAAAAATCTTATGTGGCATGCCCTCAAAAAAAAAAAAAAACAAAAAAAAAACTTATGTGGCATAACAAACTAATTTGACAATTAGCTTACTATTAGAGTTATTCTTAGGTACCAATCGTTCATCTTAAGACTAATATGATAACATACCCAAATTTTACATAGTTTCACATACAACTTAGGCGGCAGCAACGTCCATTGATAATGCCTCCACTTAGTATATTAAGACGTGGCGTGTGCCAGTTTAGGGCTAGCTTGACCTATTTTATTCATTTTTACCAACTCTACTAAATTAGTCTTATATGAATTTGATATCCTCATTCTTTAAATGATGGGAGATAAATTTTTAAGAAAATCATGAGATATGACGCTTTTATAATGTGACCTAATTTGCTGACCGATAATGGATTAATGAATGACCATACTTTCAATTCCCTTACCCAATTGACCTAAATTCTTTTTTACTATTACGAGTATTACCAAGCAAGGGTGTGTCCAGCAATTACCTAGGTTGTAGCGACATCCATAGTGTCTTATTATGACGTGGCTTATACAAGCCTTGTGCTAGATTAACCTAGTATATTCATTTTGATCAATTCTATTAAATCACTACTAATTCGATAACCTCAATCCTTTAAGCGATGGCAATACTAATTCGATATCCTCCATTATTTAAATAATGAAAGATTACTTACGATATCATGAAATATCTTAGTTTTATGACATGAACTTATTTGTTGACCAATAATTGACTAACGCCACCACAGTCATCTAATTGACCCAAATTATTTTTACCTTAGTGAGAAGGTGTCCAGAGATACATAGGTGGGTGTAACATCCATAGATAATGTCTTCACTTAATGTCTTATGACGTGGCTGTACAATCCTTGCGCCAGCTTGACCAAGTATATTCAATTATTCATTTTGACCAACGACCAAAGCTATTAAATTTTGATATCCTCTATCCTTTAATGCTGGGAGATTTTTAAGGTATTTTGAGATATCATGCTTTTATGACGTGAATCAATTTATTGACCAATAATTTAACTAATAAATGACAATAGTACCCCTACCCTTTAGCCAATTGGCCTAAATTCCTTTTACTGTTACCAAGCAAAAAGGTGTCCAGCAATGACTTAGCTGGCAGCAATATCCATGGATAATGCCTTCACTAAGTACAGCCTGTGCCAGCTTGATCCAGCATATCCATTTTGACCAACATTTTAAGATGGCATTGACCCAATTCGATACTACCAAATTTTAGGTTAAAAAAGATGTTAGGTCAGTTTCTAGCTTCCAAATCCGTATTAGAATTACGGAATTGGAAGCCACAATGCCTATAAATAACAAGGCCTCCCTAATTTTTATTTCATTCACAAGCACAAGTGCACAACCAAAATACACAACTTGACCCAACCAAGGAATTCACTCCTTTAAAAAAGGGGCCAAAGTTACAAAAAATCTCACTTTTCAAAGTAGCACATTCTTCTTCTACAGTTCCCCTCTCCACTTCCACCACCTTCATCATCAAAACCCCTCCATTTTTTTTTCCCAAATTCCTTCAACCAACTTTGTCTCTCTCTCTCTTTTTATCTCTCTCTCATTTTCTCTCTCTGTTTTGGTGACCTTGAATTGAGGCTTGGAGGACCAACAAACCAAAAAGGTTTGGAATTTTCTCAAAGTTAGTATCTTTCTTGTATGTTATCTCCTTTCTCGAATTTTTTTTCCCCAATTTGTATCTGTTATTATTGATATTTTTGTTGAAATGACCCAACTTTTTTTATGTTTTGAAACAATTTATGATAATCAGTTTTTATTTATTTGGTTTTTGAATGTTTTGATCATTTTTGATTGATTTGATCATATTTATATGAAGTATTGATGGAATTGTTTTTATGAAATTTCATTGAATATTGCTGATTTTTATGTTGTTCTAGTTTTTGTGGGGTGGGAGTTGTTGTTTATTTGATAATTTGATTGAGCTTAAGAAAGGGTGATCAAATGTTTCTTGAAATTGTTTCCCTCTCTAGTTTGGGGTGTCCATTAAAAGTTGTGATATATACAAAGTTTTTTTTTTATTCTTTCCGGAGACATGTTAGACTTGTCACATACCGACCCGACTTTAATTGAACCCTTAATCTCATAATTCGTGAATGACAGTTCTAGAATTTTGGTTTCATGCCATTGACAGAAGAATTCTGATGGAGTCCAGCCTCAGGAACCTATTTCTGGCATTTTTTCAATGTTTTTGATCAAGGACCTATCTGATATTCTGATCTATGTGTCCCAAATTGGTTTTAGTCGAGTTATTTTAAGGTTGGACCAAGTAATTTTGAGAAATTCACTCTAAGTGCTAAAATAATAAAGTTTAAAGTAAAAGGGGAATTGAAGTTGAGTGTTTGGAGTAGGGGTGTCAATCGGGTTTACGGTTTGGTTTATTGGTTTCGGTTTGTAACGGGTCGATTTATAACGGGTTGGAATCATTATCGAGTCAGTTTGGGTCGGTTCTAAATAATTTTAGGTTGGTTCGGTTTGGTATTTTTTTTTTCTTTTCGGGTCGGATTCTAATCGAGTCGGGTTGTAATTGGTTTGGGTCATAATCGGTTCGGGTTGAACTCAACCGGCTTAAAAACAGGTTTTGTTAGTTTAAGGTGGGTTTTGGGTCAAAACATATTGAGTCCTAACCGGGTCGGGGTTTCAGGTCATAATTGGTTCGAGTTGAACTCGGTCGGTTTGAAAATAGGTTTTGCTAGTTTAAAACGGGTTTTGGGTTAAAATAGATCGGATCCTAATAGGGTTTGGTTGTAATCAGTTCAGATCATAATTAATTCAATTAATTCGGATAGAACTCGGTCGATATTAAAACGAGATGGATCAAAAACAAATCGAGTAAAATTAGTTCATGTCACAAGTAATAAAGACTTAAATAAGTTATATTGATCAAGTAAAAAATTAGAACGAGTCGAGTTGTAAACTTGTAATTGGTCGGGTCATAAACACAATATAGACTTATAGTAATACTTATTACTTTATCCATCAGTTGTATACTTATATTTATATTTTCTTGTAACTAGCAAGTTACTAATACTAAGCTAGTAATTACTTAATTATAATTTCTTTATTACAAGTAGTTTATAAATTAAAAATATAACTAGTAATTATTAACTATTACGTTATAATTTCATTGGTCGCTCAATAAAAACTCGGATCACAATCCAAACCCCTCAACAAAATAATCTCACAACCGTTGATTAATCCTATCTTTAATCCAATGCCTCTCATTCATCTCCCCCAAATCACTAAAACCTAATCAAAATTGGCCCAAGCTAAATTCAAACCCTAAAATCCTCATATCTCATTCCTCACACTCACCCGTACTGCTTTAGGCAAAACGTTTTCTCTCTCTCAATTTTCTCTCATAACGGATTACGGACTTACGAGTTATAAACGGTTTTGTCATAACCGGTTACGGGTTGTAAATGGTTCAGTCATAACTGATTACAGGTTATAACGGTTCGATCCTAACTAGTTACGGGTTGTCGTGTTTAAATGGGTTCGGTTTACAATGGGTCGGGTTGCTATAGGGTTCAGAAGTACTCGATTCGGGTTGTTCTCGATTTCAGGTTGTATCGGTTCGGCTTGATAACGAGTACGATTCATTAACGGTTCTCAAATATTCGGATGAGTTCAGTTTCAGGTTTTAAAAAATCGGATTAGGTCGTTTACGATTTTAAAATAACAGGTTTTTAGTGGTTCGGTTCCTTTTCGAAATGGTTTGGATTCACGAGTTCAGGTCGTTTCTGACTGGTTTAGAGCCTTGAACAAGTATTATTAACCTGATTTTAGCTTGATATTGGACTTGAACTTGAACTTGAACTTGACTGAGCTACCATGAAATTTGATGATACTATTAATTATGTTAAGGGGAATCGATATCTTTCTTAATTAACACTTGGATTTTTCTTCAATCAACCAATCAAAGCCTTAATCCCATAAGTGGGGTCGGCTACATGAACCAAACATGTTTATTCCGTGTAGTCATCGACCAAAATCCTGTAATTCATATCCTTCCTAACTCCTTCCAACCAAGTCATTTTCGTTCTCCCTCTTCCTCGTCTAACCCCTCTATGGTCCCACTCTTCCACTCTTCGAACCGGTGCACCCTCGGGTCTCCGTCTTACATGCCCAAACTAACGCAGGCGATTCTCCCTTATTTTGTCTGTAATGCCTGCCACACCTACTTTTGCGAATAACCTCATTTCTGATTCTATCTCTGAGAATGTTCCCACACATCCCCCTTAACATGCACATTTCCGTAACCTCCATCTTTTTAATGTGCTCCTTTTTAGAAGCCCAACATTTTGTAGCACATAGCAACACTGGTCCTTTGAATGATGTTCTATATTTGAACTAGTTTTCCAGTCAAGTAAGTTTCATGAAATATTTAATTTTATTGTATATTGCTACATTTGCATATTGAAATGTTGTTCAACTGTTGATTATTGGTTGGGAGTTCAAAATTTGTTACATAGCAACTAGCAAGGGCTTGTAGAGAATGCTAGATGCCATTAAGAGCTTATTTCTTCTTCTTCTTGTAGGATGTTTATGTAAATTGAGGGACTGTGGGCCTGCCGTACAGTAGTATTGGGTTTTTAACAATAGTCCACCACATCTTTCTGTGCTGCAGCTGGTCTCTTATTACAATTTTGGCTGTCTTCTGAATCTGTGCCATATCGCTAAACCAATAAAGACATTTCTGTATGTGCATTTTGCCGTAAAGCCCTCATATCTGGCCTTTAATTGTAAGAGGCAGTGATGGTGTCTGGAACTCATGATTCATTGTCCAAGCCAAAGGTCAGCATCTCTTCCCTCCTTGCCCTGTTTGCTTCCTTATGAAATTTTGAACGTTTAGGATGAAGTGGGAGAATATGGTGTTAATAGTTTGCTTTAGCTATATGTCACTGTGTTTTCTTGTTCTCGGTGGTTATTGAGGACTTTGGGTGATGTCATGAATTCATCCTGAATTTAGAAAAGTATAAAAGTCAATAGAGAACTGTAGCAATGCCTTATTTAATGCATCGGTCTCCTGTTGAATTAGGAAGTTACTAAGTTATTGACCATACTTTTGCCTACTATACATCCTTATTAGTTAAATATAAGCTTTTAATGTAATATCAAATACAGAAATTGAACAACTGAATATAACTGGAGTTTATGTGGAATTTAATCTGCCTTGCTGTTTAATATGCATGCCTAGCATAGGAATAACGTTCTATTCTTTGTATGACGAACTAGTGTAAGCAATACACTGACACTGACTCTGCATATAAAAGAGAGGACAAAGGAGGTCTATAGTGATAAAGTGGATGTACATTACATTGAATGTTATCTCTCAAAGGATGCATTGATGTTATAAGAAAGAGGTTTCCCCTCCTTTAATGAATTGTATAAAGTTTATTTCTAGGAAAGACCTACTAGGCGTATATTTCACCATTACAGAATACATAGATGTGAATTTTGGCCCATATTCAATGTTCCTTAATCAAACTCTTATTATATATGAAGGTTTCCTATGGTCATATTGAGCATGAATACTGACCAATTTTCCCTTATAGTTTTAATTTTTGGGTGCTTTCTAAAGTAGTCATATTGCAAATATAAACTTTTGTTTTGTTCATTCTTCTCTTAAGATTGCATAAGAAGACAAGATATAGAGATTTAGCACATCGCCATCAAAATTTATTGGGGTTTGTAGCATTTGGTCTATGTCTTAGGAGTTAGGATCCTAAAATTTATGTCTCAAATTAGGCATAGTGGTCCTTTTAAACCTTATTTAATCCCTAACTGATCTTAAGCAAGATACAAGGGGTTTTGCTAAATCCTGATGCATGTAGCCTATGCAGTTACTAGCCAGCTCAAATGTTTGTATTTCATTTTTGTTTCCTTCATGCTCTAGTATCACTGACAGTCTAACATGTAGAATAAAATTACTTGGTTAAAAAAAAAAAAAAAAAAAAAAAAAAAATAATAAAAAAAAAATAATAAAAAAAAACTGGAATTCTGTATGGTGATGGGAAAAGATTATTCAAGTCACTGCTTGCCTATCTGGAGCTTATATGATGTAAATTGTTTGGTTTTGTCAGTATTGGCATACTTTAGCTTACAAAATGTCAGAAACTAGTCTGGCTGAATCAATCTTTTTATAAAATTTGCAATAATTTATTTATTTTTATCTCTGAATATAAGTGGACTTAGTTTTTTTTTACATAAAAGGTTTTTTAAGGTCTTATGTAAGTATGGTCTCTATTTTGGTCTAAAATTAAGAGTGGCAAATAGTTCTGCTTGAAGTTGGGCTCTATGATGTAAGATCTTTAGAATATAGAGAAACTAGTCTTAGAGGGATTCTTTGCCCTATAGCCTAAGTCAATATATAGCCGAGTAACGTGTGATTCAGTGAAGGCTGTATATATTGGTACTTAGTAAGGCATTGGAGAGTTTTATAGATATCCTAGAGGCACTTAACACGTGACATTCCTGAGATTGACTGCCTGGTGAGGTGAGTGAGCTATCAATTATAGTCATGTTGTTGAGATATATGGATGTCAGCTTGTCACGTTCTCATGAATTTTAGCTGGCTTTTCCCATCAACTTGGACCCCCTGTAGTCTCTATTCAAACATGAGTCATGATCTCTAGATTTTAGCTCTCTTATACTGTAAAATGCATATAATCAACACCAACCCAGTTTCTGACCCTATTTTACATCTTATTGACCCAACCTGAACTCAGTATGATACTAAATTGTCCCATATTTAGCTTGATTCAAAGTGACACAAGCCCAAATAAGATTTATTTTTTAATATATTCAACATAATCCCCGTCTCATATGAGCAGATCCATAGGTGGTTCTGACAAGTGACAACTACGCAGATAAAAATATAAAATTGCAATTAAAGGGTTTTGGGAAACTATAAACTATAATGTGTTTGATTTTGAGTTCAATTCAATAGCAACTTGTCCCAATGTCTTTGATGTTAATTATCTCGTCTTTGAGATGAGATGGAGACAATAAAGTATTTGGACTTAACAGGTGCTGATAACTTAATTGTGTTTGCTTTTATCTTGGGTGAATGTTGTCACGGTCACTTGGGTCATGTCCGTTAATTGAAAAAATAATAATAATTTGTACATGGTATGGAATATTTCACTAAGTCTATCAATGTCCAGGCATCTTTGAAAGATCTGATGGAGAGGGGCTATGGTAACTTGATTAAAAAGATCTACCGACTGAAAGAAGAAATTGAAGCAGATCGAGAAGTGAAAATTAAGGTTAGCTGTCAGTTGGTCCTTTATGTATTTTGTATATATCTTTAAACCTTGTTTTCAAGCGTCCTTCGATAGAGACTAATACAGTTGCTTCCTCTTTGATGAGGCATGATTTAATCATAATACTCATGGATATCAGGGTTTTGGGGAATAGACAATTAGACACTGAAACTTTGAGGGCTTATTTGCACTAATGGTGATTGTATCTTTCTGAAGGAAAAACTTGATAAGTGTCTGAAGAAACTACAGAGTCATATACATGGAGGCATGGCAGCAACATTTGAAGGGATACCTTCTGCAGTGAGAAATGAACCATGTGAAATTCCTCGTTTAGGAAATGAAACATCTCTCAGCATGATGAATGGGTATCTACTTGATTCAGCAGACAAAGGCTTTGTTAATGTTCATGAAGTCATATCTACCAAAAGCATCAAGCTACCTAGAATTCAAAGGATACCGACATATACAACATGGGTTTTTTTGGATAGGTATGAACATCATATTTTTATGTATATAATGGATGTTGATTTGTCTAAAAGGAATAAGTAAATGGCCTTTAAGGTTTATGCTCTCCCGATTAAGATTAAGCATCTCCATAATTTCATGCCAATTATTATTTCTCATGTAACATAGAAATCAGAGAATGGCGGAAGACCAGTCAATCGTTGGTAGGAGACGTATCTACTATGATCAATCTGGAAAAGAGGCACTGGTATGCAGTGACAGTGAGGAAGATGTTCAAGAAGCTGAGGTAGAGAAGCGTGATTTTTCTGATGGTGAAGATCGAATTCTATGGTAAGCATATTCAAGGTATCTGAGCTGTTAAAATGTTACTTTAAGGTTTTCTACATTTAATTGCATGTTCAATGTGCAGACATGTTTCCTTTGCTTATATATCTTGAACTCATTCGCTAAAAATCAAATGTTGTTTGTGGTGATCCACTGTCTCACTAGCTTCAGTATCTGGTTTTTCTATTGGCTATTTATTTAAATTGTTTTAAGTCTCTCAAAATTGGAATGCCACAGACTCATTAGAGACAACAAGAAGACATTTAAAATCTCACTTACTAAAATTTCTTACTAATTTCACATATTTTTTTTGACTGAAGGGCCCTTTTTGATCAATAGTACACTTGGTGTGCATCTTTTTAAGGACTTAAAGTGAGACTTAATTTCCTCTATTAATGCACTTGTGTTTGGTACTTGTGGTGTCTGTGAGTGCACATTGTCCTTTTGATTTTACAGGTGTTGAGAGATGTAGAGCTTTCTGTGACTAAATGGAAGTACTAATGAGAAATTACGGAGTATTATTGGTTCTTTTTTTGTATGAGTGGTTAATATTACTTCGTACTTTTATATTAAGGAACTTTCCCTATTTCCTTTCTTAAGGATGGCTTTTCAGGAGCATGGATTAGATGATGATGTTGCTGAAGTGGTTAGCCATTTCGTCGGAGGCACCCCTGTGGAAATTCAGGTATCCTCATTATTATCTTGGATCTAACTGTGATGTTAGTGTTGTGATGTAGATGTTTCCTGTTGTACTTTTGCCTGACACCCAATTTTAAATGGAAATTCCCAACCTCGCATTTTTTCGTGAATCCCCCTTGCTGATTGGTAGGGTTCTTCTGTTTTGAAATTTTCAGGAGAGGTACAATGAACTAAAGCTGAAGCTTGAGGCGTCAGAAGAACAAGATTCTTCTGGAAGAAACATGTTTCTTGAGAAGAGTTTAAGTGCTTGTTTAGATTCTTTTGACTATCTTTTTTGCCGCCGATGTTTGGTATATTTCAATCTTTAGTATTATAAACCCTTATAATATATTAGGACCATTTTTCTATTTAGCTTATTGCATCCTATAATTGTTTTATCATCCTTCACTTGTTATGGCATTTTCTCTAACAGGCTTTTGACTGTCGTTCGCATGGCTGCTCTCAACCTACTGTTAACCCTGTGAGATCTTCTTTCTATTTTTCCTCACTTTCATATTTATATCCCTGCAGTTATTCAGCCATTGATCTTTGTAAACATTTGGTTTTTCAGAGAGAAAAACTATCATCTTTGCCTGAACCTGAGGGCAGGAAACCTTGCAGTGACCAGTGCTACCTCCTGGTATATCTCATGCTTGATTCTGACCTGTATTTTCAAGTTTCTAACATCCTCTAACATACAAAGTATATAGAAAGCAATGGGTCATTGGATCGCTTTTTACCCTTTAAAATTGGTACTTTTGGTGGTGTAAAAATATTATGGAATGTTCAGTTTTTGAATGAATGATGAGATCCATAGATGTTTGTCTTACTAGAGGTTTTTATAAAGTGGTGGTTGGTTATGAAAGGTTGTTGATTAACGATTAGCAGTACTAGTTTTACAACATTGTTGCATAACAAATTGTTTATTCTACTCGTGGTTGAAGACTTGAAGTGATAGTGGCTTGCAAGAATTGAAACTCAAAGGTTGCAGTTAAAGTTTGTACTTATTATGAAAATCGAGTCAATAACTGTCAATAATATGATGTAGTTGTCAGAAGTAGAGCAAGTGATCATTGTGATGCTTGCCAATTCTTGCACAATCATGAAAATGTTTATGCAAGTGAAATGGTTATGTTGGGTCGTGGTGATATAGCTGAGTTTCTCTCGAAGTAAAGTGTGGCTTTCTATCTTCCATATGTTTTTCACAATGACTGATGAATCTAACCTGCCATTTGCTAGCCGGCAAGCCGCAGCTTTTGACTTATGATATGTTAAATGCTACATAGAATCATTATTATGTGAACTCAAATTTATTCGCTTTGGACCTGATTTTTTTCTAGGAAAGCTGTATTATGTTTTAACTAACTGAACGGACAACTGCACATTATTAATCTGTCTGGGGTGCATTTTTCCTTTTTCTTTGATTGTGCAAAGCTTGAATAATTTAGTTATTATTTTTTGAAACTGCCAGGCTATACAAACTGCTGAAGAATTGGTGGAAAGCTCAGATTCTCGTTTATTACAGCATATGGATCATGCTATTTTAGAAGAGGAAAGTAGAGGCTCTAGTGTTTTCAATTGTGAAGTGAATATAAGCAGTGCAGATTTTGGTACTGGCTGTACTGTGAAGTCTGATACTGGGGAAGGTTCTACTGCAGGAGTCCTATCTGGTTTAAAAGTTGTGCCTACAGTTCATGCAAACGTGGCAAAGCGCAAGATCACTGATGACAATGGTAGAGAGTTAGAGAGATCTGGTAGCTTCGAAAGTTCCATTAATAAGAAGCTGACAAAAATTCAAGCTGTTGAATCAACAACTGTCAATAGTAAATCTGTATCGGCAAGTGCAATTTCATCTGGCAAAAGCAAGAAATTGAGTGTTGAGTCATCTCAATATCTGGATCATCAACAGACAGGCAAACATCCTATGGAAGGGCATGCTACTGGCGTTTTATATGATTTAAGTTCTGATGACAATTCAAGTTGTCATACCCATGATATTATTGGAGAAGAAGTTCGTGACATAAGTAGGAGGGTGGAACTGAAGCAACCAGTTTCTTTGGGAAGGAGAAGGACAAAATTGTCAAGTAGTTGTGACTGGAAGCCTTTGGAGAAATCTCTATTGCTGGAAGGGTTGAAAATGTTTGGCAAAAGCAGGTCAGTGATCAATTATTTGGTTATCTCACATTAGTTTTCTTTTTAAATTACTATTGTTGGCCATTCTAGAATATAGATGATACTCTTTTTTCATCAAAAAGTTGTGGATTTTACAATATTCAATATAGAGATTTCAGGCTTCAATCTAGATGAATGCTTCTCTTTTATTTTTATTTTTTTAAAAGAAGTCAGGCTTTGTTATTTGTTTGTTCAATTTAGTTATTCCATATTTTTAACTTTAGTCATGTCTTGCAATTCAATTATGTTTTACGGTAGAAATGTCTGGTAGTGGTAGTCTATGCATGTTTTGTTTGTTGTTAGATCATTAAAAGTTTTGACAATGGCTGAAATAGGCTTGTCAAATGATCTACCATCATATTAGATTCTAAGCTGTTCTAGTATGAAAGAGCGCAAGTTTTTTTAAGGTAGACTAAGACATTAGGTTATTTTCACACCCTACTAAGAAATTGTATGTTATTATACTTCCTCAATCTGAAGATGTTTTTATAACTTTTTCAGTTGCCTGATAGCCAGAAACTTTCTACCTGGTTTAAAGACTTGTAGCGAGGTGTCCAGTTACCTGCAGAATAATAGGGCTTTGTTGACTCAGAAAATGGATAAAGTAAACTCGTCAGAAGACAATGTAAGGGCTGATTCAGATAATATAATATGCATTTGATGACTTGATGCCCCCTGTCCCTTCTATTTTATGCTTTCTCATTTTCCTTTGGAGCATGTTGGTTACTTGATATTAGCACTCCTTGCAGCAAATTGTTTTTCAATCTCTTTGCTTCCCACTTGTGTATTTTCTAGCATTGTGCAAAGGATATGTCTAGAACTCGTGGTCAGTATGTGTGAATATATGTAGCTTTTGGGGTACTGGCTTTCAATTTTTTACCAAGTACCACTTTTACAGACTAATGAGTATTTTTATCCAGAGAAAGGAGATAGTAGTGAGACCCAGATCAAGAATAGTTCGTAAAAGAGGAAGGGCAAGAAGACTAAAATTTTCTACAAAGTCCAATGGTCATCCATCCAGCTTGAAAAAAGATACTGATGCAAACAAGGCATACAAGCTGTACACACCATGTTCATGCGAGTCCGTGTGTGGGAAGGACTGCTCCTGTGTATCAAGCGGAAACTGTTGCGAAAAGTACTGTGGGTAAAGACACATACCTTTTGAGTTTTGTCTGAATAAAAATGCAGTGAACAAATTCTCCAGTCCAAAAATCATATTAGAAATATTAATTGGAAAGAAATAATCATAATAATAGCTAAATAATCCATAACAGGTGTCCAAAAGGCTGCAAAAATAGATTTCGAGGATGCCACTGTGCAAAGAGTCAGTGTAGAAGCCGGCAGTGCCCATGTTTTGCAGCTAATCGTGAATGTGATCCAGATGTTTGTCGTAATTGCTGGGTTAGGTAATTATTTACTACAACTTCCAGTTCATCTTTTTATCTGCGAAAATAGCCTGTCACTATGTGATTAATACCTTCTTAAAGCTGTGCTACTTGTGCTCTACTGAATCATAAACCTAAGTGTATCTCTGGACGTAGCAAATGTCAAAGCTCTGGTTCCTAATTTAGAAGAATAATCATTAACAATTGTACTGTCATAATATGGAAGTTGCATATTTCGGTATTTCCTCATCACATTATTAGGTATTTTTAGTCTGGTAACCATGGAATAAAGGTGGTCGAGTTGAAATTATCTGCAATGTGAGAGAAAACCTTTTGGATCTCTTAGGTGGTAGGCATGCACCATTTTAGAGCTTGGTTGGAACTTACATGGCATACTTTGATGATTTTAGAGTCTATGTGTGGCTTTTATTAGCTGGTTGGTTAAGACTCTGTTTGCTCTGTTTTTTTTTTTTTTGGTTAAACTTCTTTATTAGTATGGCACTTTAGGTGGATACAGAAAAATTCCTTTCTCTGTAATGGAAGAATTCAAGTAGCAAAGATCAGCGAAAGTATGCATTGAAAAGTGACTATTAATTACTCCCTCTGCCATCATAAAGTATACATATGCCCAAATAGATGATTCAATATATTTAATAAAACTCTTAGTCCACCTAAAATAAAAGAAAAATATTTTATACGATACTTGCTAAAATTGCTTTTCCTGCATTTTTTAGTTGCGGTGGGGGTGAACTAGGCGAACCACCAAAGAGAGGAGATGGACAATGTGGAAATATGAGGCTCCTTTTGAGGCAACAGCAGCGGGTAGATTACTTTGACTGCTTCAGTAGCAATTTTTTTCATTGACAGTGTTTTCCTCCTAAATAATGATTCATAATTTGATATAATGTTTGCTCAGATATTGTTGGGACGGTCAGATGTTGTTGGATGGGGAGCTTTTATCAAGGTTAGAGACATATGGTACTGAGTAACTATAATTATTGCTATTTTCAAGCTCTTCTAACAAAGTTTGTCATGATATTGCAGAATACTGTGAATAAAAATGATTACCTTGGAGAATATACAGGCGAATTGATATCGCATCAAGAAGCTGATAAACGTGGAAAAATATATGATCGAGTAGATTCATCATA
The DNA here is from genome assembly GCF_948465745.1 of Chenopodium album. Lineage (NCBI taxonomy): Eukaryota > Viridiplantae > Streptophyta > Magnoliopsida > Caryophyllales > Amaranthaceae > Chenopodium > Chenopodium album. Next base: position 85,271,682 of record NC_137835.1, on the reverse strand, counting down.
TCTATTTGACTTGAATGATCACGTAAGTGTGTGTGTGTTTTTTTTAATCATATGCTAAATAGCTATTTCGTTAGATGTTTATTTTTTTGCTAATAGGGGTAGAATGCTTAAGTTAACATTGTTCGAGTGTATCTGGAGCAATGAGCTTACTTATAGTTGTATCTTAAAATGACTTCTTTTGATCACAGTATGTTCTTGATGCCTGCCGTCGAGGAGACAAATTGAAGTTTGCAAATCACTCAGCAACCCCCAACTGCTATTGCAAGGTACCTAATTTTTGTTTTGCACTCTCTTTGCCCTCCAATATAGGGAGTTTATCAGCTCAACTAATATGCTGCTTTGACCAGATATTACTGGTGGGAGGAGATCATCGGGTTGGTATTTTTGCCGGAGAACGGATTGAAGCCATGCAGGAAATCTTTTATGACTATCGTTATGGTCCTGATCAAGCACCTTCGTGGTTCCGAAGATCCAAGGAATCTAAGAAGGATGAACAGATATCTTCTCAGAGTCGTGCAAGGAAACATCAGTCTCGCTGAGCTGTATGTCGTCGTCAGTGTATGTGTTTACATAATCATGGGTTTTCCATTGGTGCTCGAGTGGACTTGTGTGGCTGTTTGTCAATCAGCCAGTATGTTTGATAATCATATGGAGTAGGAAGATAATAAAAGTAATAATAATAATAATAATAATAATAATAATAATAATAATCTTAATAGGAAGATAATAATTTTACTATTTTAGACAAGGCAAAAATTGAAATTTTATAGCTTATGTAATTCTGAATTTTTTTTAAATATTTTTTTTTTTTTTTGAGGAAATTCTGTTGATGACTCATTACCCAAATAATTAATGCTGAGTTATGCAGCAAAAGTTTGAGATGAAAAAAGAAATTAATATAGAGTTGAACTATTACTTCTGAGTGTGTGTTCTTTTTTACTTGTACAATACCTGTTGGTTGATCAATATTTATGCCCTATCAGTAGATAGTAAATTCATGTTTTCTTCTCAAGTAAGAGGTCCAAGAAAAAATTTCATGTTGAATCATACTCTCTTCGTCTCTTTTTTTTTAATTGAAATTTCTAAGAGGTAGAAAAGGTCAAAGTAGGAAGAAAAAATAGAGACAAAAGAGAGTTTCTAAGAGCTTTTAGATGTATTATGTATGAGGCATTTTTAATTATCATAAATTTAGCAAATGTGATTATTATCTTAGTTCATATCAAATTAGGGTAGATCTAATCATTTTTCTATGATCCTGTAGAATCGTTTATATGCAGCCATCACACTACCACCTTTGTTCTTTAAAGCCTAACCTTAGACTAGGGGTGCCAAAGTGGTCTTTCGGATCACGTTCCATTTGGTCTAATTTTATTCGAGTCACATTCGAGTGAATAGTCAATGGTTCGAGTATGGTTCATTTAGGTCAATTTTGGAATGAATAATCTTCATATTATTAATTTTCACTCCGTTTGAAAAACCATGTAAAGCTCCAAATAACATCAGGTGATAGTAAATTTGCGTAGGGTCTATGTTTAGGTAAGATAATCAGATACATGTTAGCTTCATCAAATCTTATTACAATCCATTGTAAATTGATACTCGATTTCTTACTTGCTATCTATCTTGAATCCCTTAGCCATACAATATCGTGTTGTTACAGTATTATACTAGTCAATAGACATACATTGTTTCCCTCTTTCATTACAATTGATTACAAAAAAAATCTGAATTTAAGTATCTAACAGCAGAGAATAGATCAAATGTAAAAAGTTAATCAAAGAATAAGTGAACGCCTATAATAATACTGTTCTAAGGCTCATCACCGAGCATACAGCTTCTTCTGTTGTTTTATAAGTAACTGATGATAAATCAGCTCGTTCCAAGCATCTGGAACCCCGGGAATAGACATACATTGTTTCCCTCTTTCATTACAATTGATTACAAAAAAAAACTGAATTTAAGTATCTAACAGCAGAGAATAGATCAAATGTAAAAAGTTAATCAAAGAATAAGTGAACGCCTATAATAATACTGTTCTAAGGCTCATCACCGAGCATACAGCTTCTTCTGTTGTTTTATAAGTAACTGATGATAAATCAGCTCGTTCCAAGCATCTGGAACCCCGGGAAGACACCAATGACTGCAATCTTCTGACGATCCCTTCTTTCCTGGGGTTTTCCCATACTTGGAAGGATGACCATCTATCCTATATGACGATAATCCTGTTACATTCACAAATGTAACAGGAGTTTTCATCGTATTGATGACCTCCCGAGCAATATGATCTTTATCAAGATTGTCTATATACATTTCATTTAGTGGTCTCTTTGCTTCTCTACAATGTCCACCAGTATTCCATTGCCCCCCTCTGTTCAGCAAACCAGACAGGTTTTTAGAGTGAAAAGGTTCACTGCAACCTTTGATGCGCATAATCTTATGTAAGTTATATGTTAGTGTAGAGAACCAACCTGAAATGAGCTGGTGCTGTACTTCGAAAGAAAACCTGGGTTCTGTGAGGATTTATATATCTATCGATCCATGTAGCCCACGTCAGAAGAGCTTTTTTGTAAGCTGCTATTGCATCAAGGTGAGGATAAACTTGCTTACCTTCCTGGTAATAGTTAATCCTACATGCAATTGCATTGTTTAGTACAAATTCAGAAAGACATAATAGAAAGGCCTAAATTCGTACATAAGATACATAATAACTTTGAGAGAATTGAGACAATCTATAACGAAAGACTCAAATTATTATTCCATTTGGAATCAGTAATCACATTGTCACAATCCCTTATGATTCGGAAAAGGAAAAAAAAAAAAAAAAAAAATCCTTTTGATGTTTTCATTCCCTTCCCAATCATAATTGTTGCTATTTTAGGAGATATGACAATTTTTTATAAGCCTTTACAGAACAAATATGATTCATAATTCCTAATAGTGCTGATGCTTTCCAATCTGAACTCAACAAGTATTAAACAGTCCATTTCAACATTTCATAAAAATTAACTCACCCTGCTTTTGTCTTGAAATGAGTCCACCAATTTCCAGTATTAAAGATCAAGATATCAGCTCCTCTCCATTTTGCTGAATCTCTATTTATGCTATCAATTCGCAACGTTTCCTTACGCTTCCTACCCATCCTCACCTTGCCTTCTCGCACTAAGAAATGCGTCACATAAAATTCAACTGTGCACTGATAATCCTACATTGCAAAATCACCAGAGTAGTGATCACTATCAGCTCAGACATCCTGTAAAATCTAAGAATACAAATTTAAACAGGGAGGATGATTTTGAACTAAAATCAATTTATGGAAACACGAAAGTACGGAGGGAGCTGAGTACTTACCACAAATTTGAAACTATAGGCCCCTCTATTCTTAGTGATCCTTCGACCTCGTGCCTCATACACCCTAGTAGGATCTTTTACAGCTCCCATCAATAAACAAAGCAATGATTCCCATTGATTTCTATTAATTGAATCACCAGCAAAGACTAGCCTCTTTCCTCTAATCAATTCCAGCATATTTGTTGCATTGAACCTAACATTTGAATCAAAGAGTAATTATTTCCAAACATGTCAAAACAATCCACATCCTAGCTTAGCAATTAGCACATATACCTACCATACAAAATCAAATATTCTGTTTACCTACAAAAAAAAAAAAAAACAACTATAATTCCTTGGATCAAAATGTCATAAAACACGAAAATGCTTCATAAAATAGTCGAGTCTAACACTTGTACACATACTCATTTCGAAAACAACTATGCAAGTCCGAGTAACAACTTAGCTTCATTTACAAATGATTGCAAAAGGGATTATCAATTACAAATTTACAATACCTTGGAATGTCACAATCTTGAGGTTGCCATCTCCACTTCATGTAATCTTTGTCCCACCTCCCATTTCCTTGGCAATTAAACCCTTCATCTATAAATGGACATGAGAAATTTGTGTACAATGGGTAGCTATCATCAAACACCCACCTCCCTTTGGAAACATCACAATTTTTACCCTTTTTCTCTTCAATATCCTCATCAATTTTACCAACTTTAGTCAAATTCATTTCATTTTCAACCCAACTAACTTCAGCTTTTACCACATCATCAGTAGTAATTTCATCAACTTCATCCTTAAAACTAGAAGATCTCACAAACTCAGATGAATTTTGAAGTTCACTCAAATGGGTATCCCCCAAATTCACAACTTTCACTCTAGAAACTGAGAAATTTTTACCCAAAACAGTGAAATTTCTACTACTAGTCACTTCAATGGAACTATTAACAACAAACCCAGATGAAATTTGAGGTTTTTGAAACTGGGTTTTCTTCAAATTAGTAGTATCATTAAGATTAAAATCAGATGGATTTGTACTAGGAACTGTCAAAGATTGAAGATTTAAGGAATTAAAGCTTAAGCTTAGAACATAGGCTTCTTGGTGAATCAATGGAGAAGCTCGCATAAACCAGAAAGAAAAGAATGAAAAGAACACTAAACAGAGAGAAAGAGTTAGAGAAATAACCATAAATTTAGTGGATTTCCAAAATGAGCAGCAATTTCTCTGCTTCTCCATCTTTGCTACTGAAATAAGCTTGAAAAACAAAGAAATGCATCTGAAAATTGAATTGGGTAGTTATTTTCATACAGATTTAATTTATGTTTATTTATTTGGTAAAGTTTATGCTAAAAAAAATCGAATTTTGAGGGAGGTGGTGGAGTTGAGAGAGTTGTAGAGTAAAAGAACGTGTGAGACATGGCCAAAATTCATAAAGATAAGAAGTTGAGAGTTGTTTAATTAATTATAAAACAATATTCATAAATCATAATCTAATGAACATTATATCATACTCATGACTTATGAGTGGTAGACGTGTACATTGGATTAAGTTCTATTTATCGATCATTATGCACATACACAATTAACTTAAATCAACTCAAGGTCATCATGGACCTTTATGTGACCCTTTAATGGTTTTATATGATTCCAAACAACATTAAAGGACTTCAAAATGCATTTTCTATGATCTCTTGAATTTTCGATACCAGGTCTCAAATCTTCCGAAATTGGCCGAAAGCGTGGATTATAGTCTTTAGTTTTTGAACATTTTTCGACTTTTTTGGACCTGAAAAGAAATGTGGTAGGGATGCTTCCCATTGACCCATGACACCTCAGGAGGACATTATAGATGGTTGGAACTATTCAATTTGTCTTAAAATCATCAATTTAACAATTTATGAACACAAAAACCTTAATTAACTCAAAGCCACCACATGCCTTTATGTGACCAACGAGTGGTCATATATGGTTCCAAACAACATTATATAACCTTAAAATGCATCCACTACCACTCCAAAAGTTTTCGACATCGAGCCCCAAAATCTCCAAAATTGATCCAAAACTGTGGATAATAGCCTTCAATTTTTGACTTTTTTGGACTCGACAAGAAAACAGGCCGAATGCTTCCTATTGGACCCCACGTACCCCAAGTTGTCTTTTGGGTGGTTGGAATCGTCTACTTTGACTTTAAACTGAGAATTAAGTTGTTTACAACTTTACATACACAATTCAATTAATTAACCCTAAGCCATCATGGGTCTTTATGTAATCACCTGATTGTACATAATTCCAAAAGGTTTTATATGATCTCAAGATACCTCCCTTACAACTCCGTGAGTTTCTGACACTAGATCCCAAGACTTCCTAAATTAGAGTTGTTGAACAAACCTTAGGAAGAACCACTAGAACAAGAAAAGTCAGGCATAGTCATACTTTCATCCTAGGCTAAAGCTAAAACAAAAACAAACCAAACCATCTTTTTCTTCCATTTGGATTCATAAACCAAATTACAAATCAATATTTTACCAATATTGTAGTATAACTTGGCTAGGGAAACAATTAACTAGCCCCTTCAAATATGGTTTTCAACTCATTTTTCCTTTTCATTCAAGGAAAACACACATTAAAAAAAATGTTAAGTAACCTAAACTAAGACAATAATGTATCAATGACTTAATATAATTTAAATTCTTTCCCTTTCTAAGAACTAAAAACAGCTTCTACAATGACATGTTTCCTCTTAGGGTATCCCAACCCAATCAAATGACTTATATACGCCTTCCCATCCTTGACCGTTGCAGCCGTAGCCAACCTATGCATTGCGCCAGAGAACTTCCCAACCACGGAAGCAGTCTCCCACCCATCAGTACTCTCCACCAACCGCCCTGCAGGGTTCCCTGCAACCACGAGCTTAGTTGGAGATAATAACTCTAACCCATCACCAAATTGGAGTGATCCCTTAACGATTTTCACTAACGTGATTTCCTCTCCCTTCTTCAAATCGATCTTGTACAAATTACCCGAAAATGTATGAATGACTAGCAAGTAACCATCAGGGTGGTACACAATACCATTGAGTCCTACCAAATTTTTGTACCATTCTTTTGGAGTAAAAAGAGGACTTTTTATGATTGATAACAACTTTCCATCTACATTAACCTTCCATATTTTGCTGTTTTTTACATCAGTTACGTATGCATTGCCTTCTTCATCAACGGCTACATCGTCCGCAAATGCCTTTTCATCTCCTGAAAATTTATTAATAAGCTTGTTAGTTTGATTATATTAGGTGGTGTTAGTCAAAATATTGGACTAGAAGATGCACAAATCTTTATCTTACAAAATATAATAATCCAAGTATGCAAGTAGTATTAGATGTAAGAATTAGGGCATGTTCACATATATTTAATTAATTTCAGTTCAGTTCAGCTATAATCAGTTCTGTTCAGTTCAGCTTCTAATTTCCCTCGCTCATAGAAACAGTCTAGTTTAGTTCAGTTCAGCTCCACTCAGTTCAGTTCAGTAAATGTGAGCAGGCTCTTAAACAAATTATATTTATCGGTACAACATCCCTTAAAAGAATAGATTTTTTTTTTTAATCCGTATATATTTATGTTTTAATTTTTAGATTCAAATTTCAAAACTATCCATCGTGTAATATTGTCACATATTTAGTACAATAGGAGACACATTTCCTATATTCTCAAGAGTTTAACTTAAATACTTATCACGGACTATACGGAATACTCACTTTGTATTACATATCTATACACTACTTTGTCCATATCAATATTGACTTAAATACAAGGATCGGAGCACTACCTACTACATATCTCCGTAACTAATATAGGTCAAATAAGTGGGTTAGGCTTAGGCACAAGTAGCACAACATTTACTTATCATATTAATTTAGTTGATGCCCTACACTACACCATTGTTTCACTCCACTTGATTGTTTAAATTATTTTCCTCAAATTTAAAGTGGATAAGACAAATAGACAATACGTTCAAGTTTTTATGGAGTGAATTGGTTGACACTTAAATGAACTGACATTTATCTGGTAGTACTTGAACATCTAGAGGCCTATATATGTTTAACAACTGGACGAGACCCGAATTCAATTACTTCACCCATTTCGCCATCTCTTATTAATTGACACATTTCAATACATTTTTTTCAATTCTCATTAGTCAATAAAATACACAGTACTTATAGTAAAAAAAAATTATAAACTATTAAGACAAATGTAATAAAATTATAATTTACTTGTGCCGTTTGATCAAACGAGACAAGTAAAGTGAGACGGAAGGGGTATTAATGTTGGCTACGATAATAGTTGAGCATTAAGAACAGAAACCAAAGGTAAAGGTTTGACTGTGAGGACAATATGAGTTTTGGTTATCGTGTATTTGTGTGCGCCAAACAAAACAGTACACGATTAATGCGGATCTCCATTCTTTGTTTATTGTGTTACACGCTCTATGTAAATCACTAATACATTGTTTATGTTATATGTGTGCAGATAGATAATCACGAATCAAGGTGTTATACACGAGATTTGATCAAATTGTAGATTATATACTACCTCCGTTACATATTATTTGCAACGATTAGACATTTTTTCCTCTCTACTTTATGTCAAATCGTTGCTAATAATATGTAACGGAGGTAGTATAACTATATAAGTGTCATCACCAAATATTATACGGAATATCAATCAAGCAAACATTCAAACTTAATAAAAATGAAGTACGAGTATATATTATGATGATATATTAGGGATTGGAAAACTTAAGCTCATTCTCACATTAATTTCTCTCTAATCATTAGGTAATTAAATTTTTATAAACATTTCTCTATCTTTAACGATATTAAAATTGTATTCGTATTACTACTTGTATTTAGATATGAGTTAATAGTAATACATTTAATTTGAGACGGAGTGACTTGTTACATAATTTTATAAGGAAAAGTTAATGACTTTAATCTCGATCCAAAAGAAGATAATACAAGTCATCAACAACACTACAAAAATCAGATATTTTCAATGGTAATTTTAACTATTGAATCATGACAATTGTCAAGTTGCAAGCCACTCATTTTCAAATTCTTTGTTTGATTTTTCAGTTTAAACCTTAAAATCAAATTTTCTTTAGCGACAAAATATTATCCCGTATTAAAAACAAAAATAAAAAAATTATTTCACGTAAAATTACTGTCCAGCTAATTTTAGAAAACTTTATTCTATTCTATAAAAGTAACTTTGACACCGTTTCATACAAGAGTTCGACATTTATTATTAACAAAAAATTAATTAGTCTAGCAAAGAAATCCTAACTAAAAAAGCCAATATCTTCCATATGTTTTACTTTACCGGATTTGGCGGTTGCTACTTTTACTAGAATCATCGTCACAAAAAGGAAAAAAAAAAGTTTAAAACAGGAACAACATTTAGAGACGGAGAAACATTACCAGGCTTAGTAAGGTGAGTTAGAAACAAACGACGCCAAGAGGAAAGGTCGTAAGCAGCGAGACCACCGTAACGATTACCAATCAAGTCAGCCGTAACAACAAGAAGACGATTCCTCGACCGGTCAATGGAAATACCGACGGAAGCATTTCCAGCCAAGTCAACGTCTTTAAATGCTGTGATTTCATCCAATACATGATTATCATCGGTTTGGAGTTTGAGTTCTCCTACACCACCCTCCATGTAGGAGACGAGGAATCGACGGTTGAGATCATCCCACTTGGCACATTCCCTGAGCCAGCTGTTGCTATGGTATTGGTACACGTGTGTAGATGGTGGGGTCCTCTCAAGGGTGATGAGAATGCCGATAGGAATGGCGGAGAAGAGGAGGAGAGAGAATATGAATTTGGTGGAAAATATGAAGGAAATGCAACCCATTGTTAAAATGTGAGGAGAGAGAATGAATGAGAAAAAAAAGAAAAGGAAAGAATGTGGTGTTTTTTTTGGTGTGAGATTATTTGTATTTGTAGGTTGGAAAATAGGAAATGAATCTCTTTTAAAGGGGTGATAAAATTGATTGTCCACAATATGTTTGATTTTATTCCTTATTTTGTGCTTTTTTTTTTTTTGTGTAAGTTTAGTTGTGACTTTTGCAAGAAATTGACACCGTAATGGGATAGTATGATAAATTGATAATTCTTCGTTATGTGATTCTTCGTTATGTGACTAATGTCTTAATCTCATTTGAACGATAATGATGTTTTTGGATAGAGGTTTGTGTTGTATGTAATCCTTTTTCGTATCTATTAATAATCAAACTATCAAATAGTTGGTTAACTTAAATAAGATTGAATGAAATTATTATAAATCTTTACCAACTAAGCTATCTTATAATACCAATACGTAATTATTAATTCAAGAGCACACGATAGAATGTTTTTACATACGTTTTTGGTTTTTGGTGTACTGTGACATATATTTGACAATGATGTCGACATAATTTGAATGTCATTAGGTGAAGTTTTTAGTAAGGAGAAGTTTGGAGATGGGTGGGAAGTGGTGGAAAAGAGGTTGGACAAAGAAGGATGCATGGTTTCCAAGGCATAGGAAGTTAGGAACTAATAATGTGTGTATAAAGCGTTATTCAACTTTTGTTGAGGTGCATGATGATAGGATGTAAAGTTGATTAGATTGGAGTTTTCTATTTAAATTGTTCCAAAGATGAACGAAAAAGAAGTCATAAAAGAACCCCTATGTGTATGAGTTGGTGGGGTTTGGTAAAAATTGGAAAGAAATTAGATACATATAGAAATTTTAATCCGTGTAAAACTAGAAAATTACTTCATATCAGAATAATAATAAAAAGGTGGTTCATTTGTTTTTGCTCCAAAAATTAGAAGCTGTCCATTTTCACTTGTTGCAGTATATGCATGCATGTTTAGGAATCTTATTTGATTTACATTATGTAATTTGATTATTATTTAATTCCATTAAACATTAATTCGACTGATATTCACCTACTTGTACATGCTAACAAAATACTTGATCTATTAATGAAATTACTACACCAAATATAGTCTAATGAATACATACACTGATACACAATATAGTGTTACTTTATGTGATGACCTAAAATCATCAATCCAAATATTGCAAGATTAGACATTTTGGGTGGCCTACTAAATAGATAAAAATAATAATAATAATAATAATAATAATAATAATAATAATAATAATTAAAGAGCTAATCCGAATATCTCTACGTAAGAAATTAAGAATCACCTACCAAAACGATTAAATTGGACAACATATTAATATTGTAAACCCCCTATTTAATTTAGTAGCAACTACCCTTCATATTACAATAGTACACTGGCCATTTAATCTTAAAAGGTACATGAACATCATTACATCTTTAATGTGAACACGTCCATCGAATAAGTACCGCACATTTTTGGAAAACAGCTTACCTATTGCATAGTTTTTTTTTACCTATACAAGTAAATAATGCATCTAATATCAAAATTGGTAAAAAAAAAAAAAAAAAAAAAAAAAAAAAAAAAAAAAAAAGGGGGTGGGGGTGGGGGGGGGTCCAAATTACTTGATTAAGAAAAAAATGAATTTTTTTTGTAGTCAATACATTATTCTAGATTAACAATATTCATGAAAGCCGAGATTAAGTAATCTCGTGCAGCTCGTGCTCCACTTAATGACGAAGTCAATCTAAATAGGTAATATCAATCTTTGTACTCTTTCTAATGCAAATTAACCACGTTATATACCACATATTTCCACGTGCAAAGTTACTAAAATAGTAACCCGTTTCTAATTCTTGTAGTACAAAGTACTACTCCCTCCGTCCCTAAATTACATTCCTCTTTCTCTCTATTATATGCTAGAAAGAGGAATGTAATTTAGGGACGGAGGGAGTATATATTTTCTCCATGCATTGAATTTAGATGTATTTATCACGAAACTAGTTAATAAACATCAATAATTTAAGTATAGTTTGATTTCAATTATATTTTGGAGTTCATATAAGCGTCTCATTTCAAAACTTTCAACTTTTTATCCAAGAAACTTTTAAGTCATTAATATTTGTTGATAAGCATAAGAAAGTTTTAAGTCATTAATATTTGTTGATCAATAAGAAACTTTAGTCATTAATATTTGTTAAAAGTTACCTCTATCGCACCCCCCTTAATAGTTCGATAAGGATAAACAAATACATTGCAAGCTTCTTTAATCACACCATAATACCATATAACTATGTATTTCAAAAGAAAGAAAGATACACGAATTACAATTAGGCTTGTATCTTTCAAGTCTAGCTAAGACCTAATCTAATCTAAACTAATACAAATATTAATAAACAATACCATTACATATATAATAATGTAAGTTAATTTAAGTAGACATGCTTAATAATTATTACTCCCTCCGTTCCAAAAAGAACGACCCATTTGGGTTGATTACACGGGTATTAAGGAAGTTAAGTAAAAGTATATTGGAAAGATAAATTTACATGGGGTTTGTAAAAAAATAGAGAGGGAAAGTAATAAAAATAACATGGAAAATCAAATTTTTATATGGGGAAGCTAATTTTGCACAAATATTGTTGCAAATTGGTGGTGTTTTAATGCAAATGGGTCATTCTTTTTGGGACAAAGTTTTGGCCAAATGGGTCGTTCTTTTTGGGACGGAGGGAGTAATAAATTATTATAATAGTTGTGTTTAAATAACATATGGTATTTAACAAAAAAAAAAAAAAAAAAAAAAAAAAAAGTAATTATGTACTCTGTAGCCTTTTAGACATATGTTACAAACTCAGGTTGTACGTGGACTTAAATGGGTAGGTTTATTTTAAATTTGTCTTGAAAATTGAGCTTAAGTTTGCTTATGTTAAGCTTAATTCATTCATAAGCATCGTTTGTTCGTTCAACAACTAAGGGAAATATGAAGCATTGAATCACTATACGTTGCCATGTTAGTACTTCGAAGTTGGAGCGATTACATTTGGTCTACCGGTTTACCCTTGCATTTTTCTTCACGATAATCTGGAATAAAAGTATACCTCGTTCAATCACTTTTAGTTGCAACAAATTGACTAAATACCCACTTTTTCCATTTCTTTATAGTTGCATCACACACTTTACCACAGTATTTAAGAAAAGTGCACCTCACATAATATAATACACTTAAAATGGAGTTAAAAAGACTGTTAAGAATATAATCAAGTGGGTCTTGTGCTTTATATAAAGGTAATACTACAATTTTCACCATAAAAACCTTCCTTTTATAGTGTATTGCAGCTATTGTAATATTTCCATTTCATGAAAGTGTTGCAACTATGAAGAAACAGAGAAAGTATAAAATTTTTGTACAACCGTTGCGATTAATAGTAAATGGATGATGCACACTTTTTATAAGATTATCTATAATAGAAAATGGACATATATGGAATTAATTACTCCGTTTAATATTAATCCAACCATTATCATAAAACTCAAGATAATAAATACCTAATGATTAGAGCTATTAAAAGTTTACCTGATCCGAAATATCGACTCAAACCCGATTATTAACCGACCCATCTGAACCCGAAAAAATGGTGACCCAACCCGACCTGACTTAAAGCAGAAAAATAACTTACTTGTAAAATTGAGAGAAAATAAAAATTAAATCAAACTTTTTTTATATATAAAATAGATAGATAGAGTACTAAAATATTAGGGTATTACAATATAAGCCTTCAATTTTGGAGTTTTTTAACTTTTTTTCGCCCGAAAATAAAAATTGCCGAAATTTTTACCATGGTCCCTAATACCCTCCGGGAGTCCAATTAGGTGGGTTGAACTATCCAATTTGTCTTTAAACGGTCAATTTACCGATTTACAACTTTTCGATTTTATTAAATCAAGCCTACCACGAACATTTATGACAACATATAATGATCATAAATGGCTCCAAACGGCATTATATGACCCCAAGATGTATCCCCTAGAATTTCAAGACTTTTCGACACCGGCCCCGTATCCTCCAAAATTTCTCAAAAAGCATGGATATTAGCCTTCAATTTTGTAATTTTTGATTTTTTTTCGCCCGGAAATAAAAATTGCCGAAATGTTTACCATAATCCCTAATACCGTCCGGGAGTCCCATTGGGTGGGTGGAACCATCCAATTTGCCTTTAAACGGCCAATTACCGGTTTACAATTTACACCGATTTCATTAACTCAAGCCTACCACAAACATTTATGACAACAAATAATGATCATATATGGTTCCAAATAGCATTATATGACCCCGAGATGTATCCCCTAGAATTTCAAGATTTTTCGACACCGGGCCCCAAAACCTCCAAAATTTCTCAAAAAGCGTGGATAATAGTCTTCAATTTTGGAAATTTTGACGTTTTTTCGCCCGAAAATAAAAATTGCCGAAATGTTTACCATGGTCCCTAATATCCTCCGGAAGTCCAATTGGGTTGGTGGAACCATCCAATTTGCCTTTAAGCGGCCAATTTACCGGTTTACAACTTGTACGGATATCATTAATGTAACACCCCAATAATTCTCTCTTTAAACCTGTGAGGACCCTGAACAATATTCAAGAGAATTACTGGCGTGCTACCGCCACGTGTTCAAACGTTAAGGCTTTATCAGAATATAGCAGCGGAAAAACTAAATCAGTTATAAATAAGTTTCAAAACCAACGAATGAAACCAAATTAAGTCACACAACTTGGAACCATTAAGGCCCTTATTCAAAACCCAATAAAAGTAGTAAGTGATTAAATTCAGTGTTCAAATAAATTCAAACCCAAAAGAAATAGTGTCGAATAAAATCGAATTAAAATATATAAATTCAAACTTGCAAAAGAAATAAAATGCAAACAACCAACTCTCTACTCAAGATCCCACAACCCTGATGAATGCTGCATTTGTAAGAACCTGTGGTAATTCTGCTCCCCAATATTACAAGTGTAAAAATTGGATCGTCACAGGGTCATTGAAAGGCGAAGGCCATGACCAAATAAAGACACACAAAGCACGCAATCAGCAAAGCTGAGTACATACAAGCTGCAAAATAAATTAAGAAATCCATAACATGCTACTAATAATCAATCATCATGCATCATTAAATTATAGACTCAACACACGACTCAACTATTTATATTACTAAGACTCCATTAATTAATAATAGGTAAATCATTATTTTTATTCATTGGATTACGCAATAGACAAGGTTGTCCAACCCATGCTCCATTTTGAACATCAATAAAAGAAAAACCCCATGCCTCCTTTCGGAAACGTCAATAAACATCCAACGACCACGGGCGCGACTCCGTGACCGTAGTTAGTATGAGATCTCACCTAACTCCTAGTTTTGAAAAATATTTGAAATAAGAGACTCGTAGATCAGACGGCCTCGAGAAAAATACACGGCTAATACCCCATGTACCCCAACCCCTGATTGTCATTACTCCAGAAGTGCACCAATCCAGAGTTTTATTGCTCATCCATCTTGCACTTTACGTGATTTACAGGTTTAGACTTGGTGATGACTCATATGCATAACAATACAATCAATCCAATATTAATTCAATCAAGTAAAACAACTTTTCAATTTCAATTCTTGATTTATTAGTGGCAAGCAACATTTATTATTTATTCCTTTACTACCTCGGTGTATAAACACCTTGAGTGCATAAGGCACCCCAAAACCTTAACCTCGTCTTAGAAGACTTAAATTCTTCCTTTACTCATCCTGCTTGCATAATCATGAATAAGTAATAAATTAATCATTACACCAATCATATACCTTTGCCTCTAAGCGCACCTTGCATAATTAGAGCACAAATAATACTTGCAATATAAAATAGGGCACGTCATACGAAATTCACAATGTATAACCAAACAATTTAACTCAGTCATCCCTATACATGATACTAAGTTCTCGATCCGTCGTCCTTAAACATGCACCTAAAAGAAAGGTTTCGTAACTTGTACGTACCTTGAGCAAACGAACTGGTATGCCACTTTACTAACTAGAAATCACCTTCAATAAACTCCTCTCCTAAGCCAAATAATAACATCTCAATCAATACCCAATCAATCAAATTTACAACAATACTAACATATTTTAAAACCTTCAAAATCCAAATCAAACGACACTTTAAAACCTTCCCTTTAGTTAAAATTAAAGGCTTATATATAATTCTTTAAATTTTCTTCATAAAAACCTTAAAATACACTCTTATACATGAAATTACAGCAAGTTCAAAGTCTAATAAAAACCTGAAAATTATATAAAAACCCCTAAAAATCTCCCTTTTTAATGGGTGATTAAACCCTCTTTATAAAACATCAAAAGTAGTACTTAGAAACTATTTTCAACACTTAAAACTTCAATAAAAAACATATATTTATGCTTAATTAACTTTAAACATAATTAATTTTATTAATCAAACTCAAGGATAATATTTTAAGTATAAAAAAACTTCGTTAAAATCAAAAACTGCCCGAAAATCATATTTAGAGGATGAATTTGGCCACGAGAGGGTGATGCACACTACCTAAGGTAATGATTCTTTCTTAAAACGTTGTTTCCACATGGAAAACACTACTTTTTCATCAAAATCGGATGAGTTCATAATTTGATCGGGATTAAAACGGGATTAATATTAACGAACGAAAATCTAAAAATTAAAACACGAATCTATGTGTTCAAAATAATCTGTAATTAAGTTAAACTAATCAGTAGTTATAATCACCAAAATTTCAAAACATCATTACTATAAAAGCCCTAAATCAATTGTTCATAAAAACCCTAAAATTATGATTTTCAATAAATTGAAACCCTAGGTTTATAATTCATAAAATATGAAATTTATAACATAAATATAATCTGAAATTTATAATCTTTATACCATTAAAATATAATTTGATACTAAAAATATAATATTTATACTAAAATCAAAACCCAAAACAATTAAATTAACATTAAGCAAAATAATGAAACAAAGGAGGATGAAAATAAGACTAACCTTTTTGTGTGGGAAATTTTTGGAGATTCATGGGGTATTTATAGGAGAGAATTATTGTAGGGTAAAAAGAAAGATTGGGCCTCATAAAAATAATGGGTCGATTAAGTAAACAAATGGGTTAGGCTTGTGTGATTGGACATAAATTGTAGAATAAAGGTGCATAAAATAATTTGTTCAAATAATTTTCGACCCAGATTAATAATTTGAAACTTTTGAAATTAAATTATGAAAAATAACAAATAAATATTATAAATAAAATAAATTTTCATTTATAAAATATTTAAAAATACGGGGGATTACAATTAACTCCAGCATACTACGAACATTTATGACAACATATAGTGATCATATATGGTTCCAAACGGCATTATATGACCCCGAGATGTATCCCCTAAAATATCAAGACTTTTCTACACTAGGCTCCGAAACTTCCAATATTTTTCAAAAAACTTGGATATTAGCCTTCAATTTTGGAATTTTTTGACTTTTTTTCGCCCGGAAATAAAAATTTCCAAAATGTACCATGGTCCCTAATACATTCCGGGAGTCCAATTGGGTGTGTGGAACCATCCAATTTGCTGTTAAACCGCTAATTTACCGGTTTACAACTTGCACCGATTTCATTAATTCAAACCTACCACGAACATTTATGAAAAAATATAATGATCATATATTGTTCCAAATGACATTATATGACCCCGAGATGTATCCCATAGAATTTCAAGACTTTTCGACACCAAGCCCTGAAACCTCTAAAATTTCTCAAAAAGCGTGGATATTAGCATTCAATTTTGGAATTTTTGATTTTTTTTTTGCCCGGAAATAAAAATTGCCGAAATGTTTACCATGGTCCTTAATATCCTACGGGAGTCCAATTGGGTGTGTGGAACCATCCAATTTGATGTTAAACGACCAATTTAACGGTTTACAACTTGCACCGATTTAACGGTTTACAACGGCCAATTGGATTAACTTGTACCGAACTCGACTTGAACCGAAATTGACCCTAACCCATTTTAACCCGTCAAAACCCGAATTTAACCCGACTTGTTACTAACCTGACTTGAGTTCAACCTGACCCGTTCCTAACCCGACCCGAATTTAACCCAACCTGTTACAAACCCGATCTGAAATCAACCCAACTTGTTATTGACCTGACCCAAATTCAACTTGACTTGTTATTGACCCGACCCGAATTTTACCAGACCTATTACTAATCGACCAAATCTGACTCGAAATCAACACGACTTGTTATTGACCTGACCTAAATTCAACTCAAATTGTTCCTGACCCGATTTCAAATCACCTTAAATGCAATTTAGACCACATTATTATTGTTGATCAAAGCATTTTGTCTAGGGAGACCAAGTCGGTCCAGGCCAGCAAAAGAAATGAGCATCAAGATCATCCTCAAACTTAAGAGTTAAATATTGTATATATTTGTTGTATGGTCAAAAGAGATAATTATCTTCCTAAATTATAGACTATAGTTCCCTAGTATATTGTCATATATATTTTAGTCAAAGGAAATAATTATCTTGATAAAAATGATAATTATCTATTTATAGTTAGTTGAACTCGAATATGACCTGACTTGGAAATGACCCGACCTGATTGTAACATGCAAATTATTGACTTGAACATAACCCAACTTGAATATGAGAATGACCCGACTTGAAAATGACCCAACCTGATTATAACCCGCAAATTATTGACTTGAACCGAACTCGACTTGAACCCAAGAATGACCCGACTTGAAAATGACCCGACCTGATTATAATCCGCAAATTATTGACTTGAACCGAACCCGACTCAAACCCAAGAATGACCCGACCTGATTCTAACTCGCAAATTATTGACTTGAACCGAACCCGAGAATTACCCTAACCCGTTTTATCCCGTGAAAACCCGAATTAAACCCGACCTATTGTTCACTCGACCCGAATGTAACCCAACCTGTTATTAACCCGACCTAAATCCGACCCGATAAGAAGTATGACCCGAAGTGACCTGACTCAAGCATGACCCAACCCAAACTCGACTCGCATAGGTTATGGAATTAATCCGAATTGACCTGACCCGAGTTGACCCGACCCACTCGACCCGTTTACCCGAATTGACAGCTCTACTAATGATCAAAGATTCTAAAGTCTAACCACAAACAAGATAGGTCTAGCCAACTATAAAAATTTGAGGCTAATTATGGCATTCCAAAATTTATGGTATTGATTTGAAATTCTTGTATGGTGTTTGGATGACAATTTCCTACCTTCAACTAAACAAGCCCGTTAAGTCTCGCAATTCATCACACAATTTCTTATTGCCTAAGAAGATGTTTATTTTCATCACAAATTTTAGTAATATTCCATATACACAAAAGATTACTTAAAATTAGGGTTAGAGTTGAAAATAAACAGAGTCACACAAAGGTCAACTAAAACATTAGACGCGACATGAAAACGGTCAAATGTTGACACCACATGAGAGGCATGAATTTATATGTAAATGTTGACTGAATTTGTTGAGTCATATATCATTAGGCCATTAGTAACACCAACACATATTTCAAGTTAGTACATCCTCATACAGTGAACATCACTAATTCACTACTTGAGCTTTCCCTCTTCCTTTTTGATTTGTGAGCTCCAAGACCTCAAACAGGCTATGTACTAGTTGGTAAGAACCCTAATTTTTAATCAAAATTTGATCTTTTTCTTCTGTTAATCATCTTAATAATCATATTTACAATAATATTGATCTCACTCTTTTTTGTAGCTCTATGAAATTCTGATTTTCTCCCACTTTTCTAGTAAATCACTTTTGGATTATTAATCGCTACTCAAAACATTATTTCTTGTGTTTTTGTTCGCAATTTAGTTAAAATCTGAAGTTTTTTTTGTTCATTTTTGCCTAAATGATTCACAATAGTAGTAGCAGAACTCCTATAATTTTATATTAATTGTGGATTAGTGTTATTTGGTTTGGAAATTGTTGAAATTCAAGAATTACTGTTATTTCAAGGGATTTCATGATTGAATTAATGGATGATTCTGCTTGTTATGAGCATAATTTAATTTCTTAAATAGTGATAGTTGGATTTCATGTATACTATGATATTGTCCTGTTTTTTTTAGGGAATTGCTGTTAATCAAGTTATGTTAGAATTGCATTGTTTGAGTTGAGATGAAGATAAATTATGAATGAGCTGCTTCTTAATAATCTTGTGTTAATTTCTTTTTGGATCATTTTCGCCCGAAAATACATGAACCACCATTATAAATTTAAAAGAAAGGGCAATGCCAATTCCCAAGATAAGTGAGGAGGAGAAAGAAGAATATGAGGAGGAAGTAGAAACTGAATCTGATGAAGAAGATAGCGAAAATGAGTGGGAACAAGGAGAGAAATCGATTATGCATTATGCATCGTCGCAGAAGATATTATTGGTAGGAGAAGGAGATTTTTCATTTGCTTTGTGTTTAGCTAGAGCATTTGAGACAGCATACAACATGGTCGCGACATCTCTTGATTCTCTTGAGATGTTAGGAAAGAAATACAGCAATGGAGTTGATAATGTAAGGGAATTGGAAGAGAGGGGGTGTATTGTATTACATGGGGTTGATGCCACTCAAATGAGCAAGCATTACTTTCTGTCTACTCAGAGGTTTGATCGTGTTATCTATAACTTCCCTCATGTCGGGTTTATGTTTCCTGAAGACAGCACTTGTCAGATCAAGCTGAACAAGCAGCTGGTGAAGGGGTTCCTGATGAACGCGAAATTGCTGTTGATGAATCCAGCAGGGGAGGTGCATGTGAGCCACAAGGAAGGGCAGCCTTATAGCCAGTGGGACTTGGCCAAGAAGGCTGCGAAAAGTGGGCTTGTGTTCCATCAGAAGGTGCCCTTTCGTAGGACTGATTACCCTGGTTACTCCAACAAGCGTGCTGATGGCTACCACGCAGATAACTCCTTTCCGTTGTTTCTAGCCTCCACCTTCATATTTCACCTCGACTCCATCACTAGTTGAGATTCCCGTCTCCAGAAATGGCCTTCCGAAATGTATATCTGTTCAGCGTCCTAACGAGCATGTGGTGAGGCAATGATTCATGTATAATTAAGTGGGTTCCTGGCTTCCTGCTTTGTTGTTACTTCTGAATGTCTGGACTACTAAAATGACCCCTTTTTTTTTTCTTCTTTTTCTTTTTCTCCTCATACGAGTCATATTTATGTTGGACAATTGTTGATCTATATGGAAACATATTTGAGGTTTGCAAACAAATGTACTCGAACAATCTCCGATGATTGCATTGAACTCCACTTATCTCTCAATAGCTTATTCACCTAGCTGGACTTGCTAGCCAACACTTTTTCAAAAGAGTGCTTGTGAAATAAAATAAGAAATGGATTATAACACGAAAAAAATAATGATATCAAAAACCGGTCAAATGAGACCGAAGAAGTGCACTTTGCATACCTGGAGATAGTACGGAGTACTCAAATAAGTTCACTTAGCTATATGACAATGAAACTTGCCTCTTTACAAGTAATTACAGACTTTACAGTAAATGATAGCATAAAAAACCTCAAAGCTAGCACTTGCACTAAATCAAGTTATTCTAGGAAAGGTGGCGTCAAGTCGATAACGATGTATCAAATTCCAGGGACATCAGTCATATTAACTCCATAGAGCCTAGCAAGGTCCTTTGCAGAGCCAATTGATAATGCAGAATTTAGCATCTCTAACTTCTGATAATGGGCATTCAGAATTTCAGCTTGCTGCTTCGAGAGTTTCTCCTCCTCCTCTAGCTGTTTCTGCTACACAGAAGGAAACAGCACCCCAGATATGAGCATTACACACATTATGATAATGTAATGATGAATAAACTGAGTAAATACATGAACAATAATCAAAGACGATTTTCACATCTGGAACTAGTCGGATCAATAGAAACAATTCCAGCAATCCATAAAAGAACAATTCCTGATTCCATGAAAATTAGTAGCATAAGAGGTAAAATGATAAAGTCCAGAAGAATCCCGGTGTATTTTTCCTAGTTACAAGCCTTAAAGCACATGTTAACGAACTTTAGTTACTAAATCACTGCGAACCTTGAGTAGAAAGGACTGTTGAGCAACATGCTTCTCTGCCAGGTTCTTCAGCTGCTGAGCCACATCAAAATCAGAATCCTCTGGATCCAACCAATACAGTTCTAACCTCCTACCCGGGTTACTTGGGCGATCATCAAACATCTGTGGTTCTGCAGGAAAGGCCCTTACTGGCCGTGGCATTCCTAATATCATGAATGGAAAGTGAGACAGCAAATCAATTATTTCCTTAGCTTGATCTTGGTTCTCAAACTCCAAAAGAGCAAACTTAGCATTGTAGCTAGGCTCTGTGTAGCTTGGGATGAAGCGGATGTTGGTCAGAGTACCGTGGAATTGCTTAAATGCATTTCTGAGTGCTTCTTCAGTAACTTGGGGAGAGAGGTTGTCAAGATAAACTGTTCGCTTCACCTGCTCCTCAAAGGCAGAGTATTCTTTCTCGGTTTCGCTTCCCATTGCAAAAACTGTTATCTGCCAAGTTACTATGAGTTCATATAGCATACAAAAGTAGTCCAAATCGAATATTGAGCAGACTTCTTCAACTAAACATCACTGCTTGTCCAAACTGAATCCTAATTTAACTCTCTACTTCTGAACTCCAAAGTGTGATCATCAAATACAGATATATTAAGGAATGCAGTATCACTTGTAAGAAGATATAATCATAGTAGTATTCCCAAGACAAAATAATCTCATTGCAACCTTTGGACAAGCAGTTATTCAGAACCTTCAAATCACACATCCTACATCCTATGTTACTCAGACACGCCAAAAGTGTCAGACTCAAATACAGATTCCAACAAAGATACACTCAGTTTTTTCTTAGGTTTTCAGTCAGCTTTAAGGGATCACACCCATGACTAACACAGGTAGACAGGGTTACGACAAGCCAAGGCACGCAACAAGTTAAGGATCCGAGTTTCATAGCCTACACTTCTAAAGAAGGAATCAGGACTTCCCATAGCTGAAGCTACTGTCAATAATTCTTTGTTGATACAACATACCTAAATGAAAAAATTTATGACTGGAAGAACTTCGGACTCAGTTGTAAATTCCTAAAGGTCGAAAACTGCTCATCATATTGTCTCCTAAGACACTCCAGTATAATCAAAGAGCTAGTAATGCTAAATAAAGTTCCCTAATCATCTCCTAAACGATAACCCTTGTCGAAAAATCGAGTACACCTTGCTACTCTTACAGGCTACAATCCTAAGTCTCCTAATGCACGTATGCATTTCAGTAAAAGTATTATAATCATACCAAATAAGATACTCATACCTGTTTCTTTCTTGATGATTTCTTGCAATATTAATACAGCCTTAACATAAAAGTATTATAACAAATTTTCCGATTTCTAATCCTGTCAGCAGTTCATATGATCATATAACAGACAACAGCACAATTCCTAAACTAAGAACAATATTGCAATAGTTCACATAATTACTAAAAAAAAAAATCACCTTTTTGTTTTTTTTTTTGCAAATAGTTAACTATAAACCAAAATCATCATCAAATCCCCAAGAAACACCCTTTTTTTCTTCCCAAATTTCTAAAATATCAGTAACATAAACACGAAATTATAAATAAATTGGACAAAAAGATCGAAGCTTTATAATCCATGTAAAAAAGGGGGAAATGAGAAAATCATATGAGAAAGCAAGATTAGCTTTGACAATGAGTGGGATTCTGGTAATTCATATTTTAACATGAATATTCTCAAAACCCTAACATTTTTTTATTCGGGAATTTGATTAACGAAAAGTTAAGGAAATTTTATTTACCTAATGCAGTATTGCGTAATCAACCAGCACCTATTGTAATAATTGAGTCTTCAGTGTGGAGATTGGGGGCACAGAGAAAAAGGGATATATGAAATATTGAAAGACAAATGATGATAGTCAAGGCCTAGGTTGCATTAAAACGGCTACAAATGCACAGGTACAGTTTCAAAAGATGATATGGACTCTTAAACAATGTACGAGTTGTTGGTCAAATGGTTACTAGGATGATATGGACATTAGACACTAAACAATATACGTCGACTTGTTGAACATAGTAATTGAAGTACGAGTACAATTTAACGTACGAGTATTTTTTATATATAAGTTGGTTTATTTTTGTTTGGGGGGTGCAACCGCGCAAGGGCAAAATAAAGTCGAACCCTCAATTTTGTTGTTTCTTTGGAAGTTGATACATAGTACTTGTTTATGCTATGGACATGAGATCTCACAAAGAGTAAATTAGAAAATGTCATCATTCATTGAGACATGAGCTTCTATAAAATAAAAATATTTGCTTTATTACTAGTATTTCGTATACATTAGCAAGTAAACTGATGGTTGTGTGCTATGCTGATGAGCTACACCCTGAGGGAAATCACACTTTGGCCTTTAAATCTGTCCTAAAATAATCAGTAAAATCTTTCCAATGGGAAGAACATTTCTTCGCTTAATGAGTGAGTATAATGCAATAATTTTCATACAATAGTGTCTTCAGTCTGTTGAAGCAGAGCAAGCAGTGTTGCAAAGTGGACGAATTATTGGTTCAAATCATGAACTTCATCTTATTATTCTTCTCTTCAGGGAATGCTCGCCATATGCTCAAACTCGTTCAATGTCACTATTAAAGCTCTCAATTCTTTCTAGAAAAATAAAATCAAGAAAGAGAGGAGAAAAAGTTGTCAGCTGTTGAGATGAAAATCTCCAACAAAAACAAAGCAGCAGCATATTATAAAGAAAAAAAAAATCTCTATGTTGCTTGGACTCCTCATTTTACCTAGTGTTCCCGAGTTAGCTTCTCAACACTCTAACATGGGTGTACCTCAACATATAATTTTGGACCATAAAGGAGGAAGCTTTCATAAAATAGTTGAGTTTAACTGTTTAACACTTGGACACATACTCAGGAAAGATATGAACTCTTCAGTCCGAGAACATAATTTTTTAATTTTTTTTGGCATATTAAAAAGGCTCATTGAAGTCTTAAGTTCTCTGATGGCAGAAATTACCATAACAATGACCTCTGACGAGAGTATTCTCCATTCTCTGGTTCCTCCGTCTCAGCAACACCACCGCCAGTTGCAGAAATCACTTTGTCATCAGCATTCCCCGTGCTATCTTCTTTCTTAAGGGAACCAGCATCTGCATCTAATTCAGATGTGTTTGAAACACAAAACTTTTGCAGCCACCTGTCTGTCTCCCAAAGAA
This sequence comes from Chenopodium album, assembly GCF_948465745.1. NCBI lineage: Eukaryota > Viridiplantae > Streptophyta > Magnoliopsida > Caryophyllales > Amaranthaceae > Chenopodium > Chenopodium album. Next base: position 85,247,019 of record NC_137835.1, on the reverse strand, counting down.
CGTGCATGATGCTTTCTCTTGCTGAATACCCATGACTTTCATAAGGAAGAATAACTAAGCGGCAAAGAGCCCCATGACCCTTCAGAGCATTATAGAACCGATCTGACTGCAATATGTTGTAAGTGCACGTAACAAGTAAACAAATTAATCATCAGACAGAAGGCATGAAAGTGAATTAGTGTTCACAAAGTAAATAGTAATAGAAATGATTTTTAAAGTTTTTTTCATACAACGAACTACACAAATGAGCATCTGAAGAAATGCTCTAGGAAGCGTTTGATATAGTTCATTTATACTTCTTTCCAGGCACATAAAAGAGAAGTAATGCAAAAGCAAATACCTGCATTGTCAACGTTCCTGAATTGTTGTCTTCTTCTCCATGAACAAGCAAAATAGGCCTCTTGATCTTATTGGCCGACATAAAAGGGCTCATTTCTATGTAAGTATTTGTCGCTTCCCAAAGTGTTCTATCCTCGTTCTATAAGTTTGGCAACAAAATGTTAAAAGTACATACAGAATTAGATTACAAAATTGGAATATAAGGGTAGTTTGTCAAGTAACAGGAAACAAAATGTGTACCTGAAATCCAAATGGTGTAAGAGTTCGATTATAAGCTCCAGATCGAGCAATTCCACAGCAGAAAAGATGAGAAGCATGTGCCAGAAGGTTTGCAGTCATGAATGCTCCATAAGAGTGACCTCCAATAGCTATCTTGTTGGGATGAGCCACCTTTAAAATTAAAAAATATTTTAGCAAAGGGTCTTGTAACCATGACTTTGTGTTTATACAAGTCAAAATCAAAAGCTGCAATGGGCTGGCCAGTCCTAGCACAATTTGGCTCAGCTTGGGCCACATATTGCGAAGACCAGCACAATCCCTAACCAGGGACCGTGCCATGCTGTGGGACTGGTCCATAGACTGGCCAGTCCAACCCAAGTGATTTGGGGTGCCAAAAGTCAGCAGCCCATTACGACCCAGTAGCAGCTTTCTGAAATCGTATTGCTCAATTCACAGATAACAAAGGAAAAATTATATAAGAGCAAACCAGCTCACCCCTCGTCGAATGACCTCTTGTACTGCAGCCTCAGCGCTAGCAACAAGTTGTTCTACATACCTGATGAAAAGATCTTCAGTCCAGAAGGGTGAAAAAAAGAGTTCAAGTGACTAAACAGAAAGAGATGAAGATCTCTCCATAAAAGATTGTAGCACACAAGATATTTAAAAAAATAATAATAATAATAATAAATAAATAAATAAAATAAAATAAATTTTAATGGAACAACTTCATTATTCTCCATAATAAAGAGGCTGAAGAAGTTAAAGATGACTGAAACCTGAAAATGAACTCCTTTTTCCACAAGTGACTTGACAAGGAAGGGCCAAAAGTAATACAGCAGCTAGTAGTTTTTTGGAATACCAATTAGCAAGGTCTTAGTTACAAGTTAAATTTCAATTTGAGATAAATTACTTGTGCTACTTGGACTATTTATCTCACCTTTATTACCAATGTCGAATCTTTAACATTTTAGACCAAGAAAAGAAATTTGACATGTCATTTGGACAAAAAACAGAAGTTTTCCTAATAAAAAAGTCAAGTCTGATAATTATACAAGTAACCTTGTCAGACATGAGTACCCTCCGTCCACTTTTTTATGAGTCATGAAGGTGACATTTATCATACATTCCTTCGCAATATCTTCTATTATCAAGATTCCCCACAATCCCCAAAATACCATGGTAAATTCAAAAGAACTTGATACAATTACAGGTATACAGCAAAGAACAAAAAGTTATAAGGAGTTCATGAATGTTTACAAATCATTTGCTTCTTTGTCACCCTCGCCAATGATAGGAATTGTAGGTCCCGACAAAACAGCAAACCTGTTGATGAAAATTAGACAAGACTTGATATAATTGATGATATTACAAGGGTATAGCAAGTAAATTTACAAATAAGAACTGTGAAAGTTAAAGGCTTAAAGCTTCAGTGGAAGAGGATGAAACACACCTTCGGGCCAACCAAAGAAGGGGCGAGGTAGATCCTATGCTAGCAAACTCATTGGGAGAACCACGTACTTGCCCAGCAGCCTCTTTGGTCTTGAATTCTCCAGGATAAGACCAGACAAGACATGGAAGAGGTCCATCTTTCGAGGAGTCATACCCTGGTGGCAAGTATAAAGTTGCAGTAAGCTGCACCCCATCACTACGTTGATACCTGATCATTTCTTTATGTAATGAAGCTAGCTGAGGATATGGATGTGGGAAATTGGTAATTTGGACTGGCTTCTTATCAGGCCAGCTTTGTATATAATACTGGGTGTTCTCAGTTTTTGATTCCTTTGAAGTAAGTATTTTCAATTGGTTAACAAACATATCCCCTTCAATACGATCAGACATTAATGCAACAACTGACTCATAGTACTTCTCCTTGTCACTCTGCCATATTCTTTCCTTGTTACCTGAATTACTGATAAAATTACGTGTCAGACAGAGGATAAAGCACCTTACATTAGACTAATATCAGACAAACATTGACTGTGGGAATGGATTTTAACCTCATAGCACTTACATGTCCATCAAGTCAAGGAAAGGTATGTTTCCTTCGGGAGTAGCACCATTACCATTCAGCAATAAATAAGTTGCATCATCTTCTTCCTTTCGAATCTTTGCAATGACATATGTTCCATACGAAGTTCTTCGTGACATGGGAGAACCAGGATCTGAATAAACATCTTCAAATGACCTATCAAATAATATGCGTGGACTAACATCTTTACTCTCAGGAGATATGACCCAGGTTCTTAAACGCCGTGTTTTATACCAAGATTCATACACTAGAGCTAGAGAATCATCGCACCAAGATATCCCCCTGCAAAGGTATGGAAAAATTGCCAAAATTTCAGCCTTTAACCACATAATAAGACAATACAAAACAAAAATGAATGAGGAAATAGAGTATGTTTTCACCAACGATTACTGAAGACATACTTTCCATTTATTAGATACTATAGCATATCCCAAAGGTTGTTTGGGCACATAGCTAGCACTTAATTCATTGAAATAATAGATTTCTACTTTTGAAAGAAAAGACAAGAAAATCTTGTCATGTTATGCCATAAAAAAGCCCACAGTCGCAATCACACAAAATACACAACAATACGAAGGTAACAAACTATAGTTTACAACCCAATTAAGCACGGTTTAGATCACCAAAGAAGTGTATAATGCCATGCCACAACATATGAATACAGTAATCTATACTTCACAGACAGAAAGCTTTTGACAATGCATGAAATCTAGAATTATGTTAACAAACACAGTAGCAATAACATTGCTGTCAGTCAGGGGGAAGGGGGGGGGGGGGGGGGGGGGAGGGGGCAATAACATCAAAAATATCACATTACAGTATACCCATATCGAAGATCAAGCTTGTGTAAGACAGTTGGTTCTTCGCCTTCACTTGCTTCAGCAGACTGTGTATAAACGATATCACGAGGAGAAGCTTCCACCTTAGCATCACCTCCATCTTGAGTCTCCACCCTACAATTTTAATGAAATCAAAGTCTTATATATATAATAAGGGAATCTTCTATAAATTAATCTTTTGTAGTAACAAACAATGGAAAGCAAGGAATTAAGGCATGTGTAACTCACGAGTCACGAAACCCACCATCTGAAATAACCATAGAAAGTTTTTTTTTTTTAACTCTATAAGCCAAAAGACAGACACCATAACTTTCCACTTTATCTGTTTAGCATGTGAGCTACTTTTATTAACCTTCCATTACTGGTAGGTGCAGTTAACATGCCACAAAATGATAAAAATATTATTACAGAGTATTAAATCATCCCACATTACCAGATTACCAGAAACATATAGCTAACAGCACAATGTCTCATAGTTGATAATGTTTCACAAAAGAAAGGACTAGTGTCTTCTTTAGAGATAGAAGATTACCAGTAAAGAGTTGAAGGTCTGTCAGCTCTCCAACTGATAGAGCGCATCCCATTTCGCACACTATTATGGGCAATAGGAATATTCTCTGCCAAGGGCAAATCACAGAGTTGCCTAATAAATTTTCCATCAACTGTCCATAATTCAACCTTCTTTGGAAATCTCCCACAAGGTACTACATAAGAGTATGGTCTGTGGGTTGAACTTATCATTATGTATTTATCATCTGGTGAAGGGTCCAGCGATTTGTACACAGCTGGCTGCCCAAAAGGTTTCACTGTTCCATCCAAAGAAGCCAGTACAAGTTGTGAAGTTGCATAATAATCAAACAAATCTTCATCATATTCATCCTTCAGCAAATCTTGGAAGGTTCTGAGTTGTATAGTATTCTTTTGCTCGTTCGATTGAATCTTAGGACCAGGAGGAAGCATAGGCTTTTTAGGCGGATCACCACGAGAGGATGGAATGGTGCAAACCAGTAAAGTAGAGTCATCCACCCAGACAAAACTAATAAGGAACACAGAAATATCAATTGTCAGCTAAAGCTTCAGATAATATAATAAATCAATTTGACAAGTCTTAAGTGATAAAGACACTTACTTGTCAAACACAGCGTTTACATAGATTTCTGCTGATTTGAACAGGGGTTTAGCAAGTCCACTTTCCACATTAGCAACCCATAACTGAAGCTTGCCATTGCCACCAAGATCCTGCTCCAAACAATAGTCATGTCAGTCAAAATGGAACTGGACTTGCAATAATGGAACTACATGAAAAATAAATTTCCTCTGATTTATGTAATTTTACCATATTGACTTTAAATTTGCCAACATTGTCTGACCATTAGTATCTTTTAATTATCTACAAGTAAATATTATAAAAAGCTGACATTTTCAAAATATATATTGAAACGAATCTAACAAAATCCCACATGACATTCTGGAAACTTTATAGATCTATTGGTAGGTCTGCCATGGTTTCATCCTAACTTTTATGATACCGGGAGATGATCCCCACATCCAATTCAATTCTGGAAACCTTTCCCAAAATTGGTCGAAAAGCGTGGATTACCCTTCAGTTGTGGAGAATTTTAGTCTTTTCGGGCCTGAAAAGGATAGAGGATGAGGTGCTTTCCATGGACCAAACGAAATCCTAGGAGGCCACTTGGATGGTTGGAACCATCCACTTTGACTCTTAACTAACAATTTAGTCAGTAATGTACACACATCCTGTCACTGACTCAGGATCACCATGGGTCTTTATGTGACCGACTAGTGGGCATATATAGTTTCAAACAACATAACATGACCCTGGGATCCCTTGTCATCACTTGAGTTTTCAGGATCTCGAAATCTCCAAAAATAGTCCAATATTGCCTTCAGATTTTGTCTTTGGAGAACATTTTTGTACCCACCAAAGTTAGGCATTGAGGCGCTTCCCAGGGCTTCCAACAGACCGCAGGAGGCCTACTTGGTTCACGGAGCCATCTATAACTTATGCATTGGCCTATGACTTATCACCCCTCGTAATCATATCTTAAGATACATTAATTTCCTTAGTATAAATAAGTATATAATCATATACGGTCAAAGTAGAGTATGAGAATAGTGCAAAAGGTCAATATGATACAGCCTGAAAAAAGAAAGTATTCTGGTACTAGGTGCCAGACAACAGGTTACAAGAAAAAATATGCATCAGATGGGTCAATGTCTCAGAGGAGAATGGAAAAGGGAACAGTAGCAAACATAATTAGATTTTTTTTTATGTAATTAGATTTTTTTTTCCCCCAATACGGTACATATATATCCTCTTTTTTCATACAAGATTCTACAGCAACAAGCAAGAAGACCAGCGAAAGATCGCTACCTCATCAACTCGGACACAAAACGCTAAATGCTGACCATTATTTGACCTGGAAAATCATCAAAAAGAGAATGTCAGACAAATAAAAGGCAATAAGTTATGTTGTATACTTGTATGGAAGTGGAGGAAGGGAAGGTACACAGAAAATTTTTGTCCATGAAAAAAGAATTAGACACCATACAGAACATTTTTATTTTTATTGGGAGCCAAATACATCAATTACAGATGAAGCTACATTGTGAGTTCTGAGAAACTCATCTGCAGAAGAAAATGAGGCATTCAAGCTCCATCAGAATCACATGTATATTCTCTCAGCAGCAACAACATGATTACTTAAGACTTATAAACACCCTCATTCTAGTTCTTTAAATTCTCCAATAAACTCATGATCTCATGGGTAGTTTTTCAGAAAACCAGCAAACCACACACATTTTTGCAGCCTAAATATAACGAAACCCCCTTACTGTAATTATATATGTGAGTGCGCAAATATTTTTCACAGGTTAGACACATTAATGGAATCTTATGTCCAAGTAACATATATAATCATAAATATATTGATCACATAGTACCACACCTCAGTACTATAAGACCAAGGATTGTTTTTGTTAAAAAAATCGAAATGAGGTTACTTCTTCCCGAAGAAGGATATGAGAAAGAAGAGTTTGTAGGGGGGAAGAAGGGCCTCAGTAGCCACAAGACCATACTGAGGTAGTACAAAATTCAAATTTGTTGTCAACAGCTTTATATAATTACATGCATCTCATCTACGTTTGGAGAATCGTTAAGAAACTATTGAGGCCCTGAACAGTAGATAGCTATTGAACCTAAGCTTTTAACATCCAAGACATCACATGTAAAGGTTTTCGACATGCAAATTATCAATGTACTTCTGGCCTAAAACTAGCTTTTTGTAGAGTTCAAAAGACCAGAGCTTTTACCAGCAGAGAAAATTTTCATCAACTTTTCACATAGGTACCATTCTATCACTTCCTAAGAGCAAACTAATAACAGTAGGGAAATCTCATCACTTAATAGAAAAACAACTTCACTGACCTATCACAATTAGCACACAACTCTTCAAGTCAATTTTATTTAAATCAGCATTTAGTGCACCTGAACTCTAGTAAATGCATAATTAATAAAATGATGTTAAGGAACTGCTTAAATTACCAGCTAACAAAATTAATCCTTGCACCATCAGGTAGGCCATGTACCTCTTTTCCTGGCCCAAGGGTACCATCACTTGTCAATTGATGGATTCCAATACCTGTGTAAAATGACCTGCACACAAATGATTAAGCTTATCACCTTGTGATATACACCAGATAAAATGAAAATGTTGGCTTGAGCATATACAGAAATTCTAATATGGCAATATGCATTTTCTCACTCATGTCACATTGTCACTAAACTATCATTTCCTTGTTTGTTGCTAAGCAGTACCATATTAACCAACATAAAATAAGCATCATGAAAGGCACTAGATATTGCTAATGTAGTACCATTATCTAGTTATCTACTATTTAAAATTCAAATTTCTCCATAGCTATCTGCCAACATTTTAAACAAGGTAAATACACCTTTAACTACACATTGAGAGTGAGCAAACGAAAGCATGTATGGTTCTGAACAAATGTATATATGCTTTGGTGGGATGTCAATGTGAAAGTATTATACAAGCATATATGATGAAGCGCATATATGATGAAGCGCATATACATGAAGTAACATACATATATATCTTATAAGAACTCAAGCAGGTTTTCAATGATAGAACGACAGGTAGCATGGTTTTAGCATGGTTTAATTTCTCCATCTAGCTGCTTTGACATTTTGATGCTAGGCCTCGTTTAATTACTCAAATTAATCAACTCTTCACTAATGAAAAGGTTTAGTGCATTGTAAGCATGATAAGTAAAGTTTTCATGCTTACCATGATAAGTAAAGTTTTCATGCTTACCATGCACTAAAAAAACAGGCCTAGAGCAAAGCAAAAAGGGTAGGGGAACACTGATAGACATGTGGACTGCTAGCCCATTTTAGTTTTTACAACTCATCTAGGAGAGGCAAAGAGAAAGGGTGTCACTGCTACATTAACCACGGAGACTAGTGAGACATATCTTCTGCCTTTTATACAGATCCAGGAAAAGTAGATAACTACTGGCATATTATGATCATCACCAGAATAACAAGTTGCAAATCTGCTACCTGGACCATACATGAGATGAATATGACAAAGGGGAATGCTTGTCCTTGCTTAATATGGTATACAACAACCACATCGAAGTCTCATTCCCAATGATCATCAACCAGACAACTATGATCCTCTCTCTCCATTCCTTTCTCTCGAACGCTACATGCTCCTCTAAACCCAAATTCTTCATTAATGTGGATTACTTGACAAAAACTTTTCTTATTAGCTACAATCAAATTGTAAATAAAAGCAACAACACTTTTGTTTAATCCCTTCATTAGTTACCATGAATATAGAGGCCATTAGACCTAGCCATAATTTCTTAAGAAATTGTAGATTTTGATCAGTGGTGATCCACAATTTGAATCAGTGGATCCGTTAAGGAGTTCACTCATTGATGAACAAATTCTGGCATGCCTAGGTGCAACAGTCTCTTTACAGAATAATGCACCTGATCTTTCAGCCAACGCTAATTCTAGTAAACAAGATCAAATCTAAAGGCTGTAGCCTTTGAGCAGTCATTTTTGTAGCTAAGTTCAAACCTTGAAATAAAAAAAATATATATGAAGTTACGAATGCATAGCATTACGAGTAATAACAATAGCCCACTGTTAGTTCCAAGCTCTGATTGAAGGGGGAACTTCCCATAGGTTAGCTGCCTCCTTTTTTTCTCTTCTCTCCCCCCTCCTCTCTCCTCTAGGGTTTTAGTTTCTTGGCCATTTAGTTTTTTTGCTTGAAGCGGTGGAGCATAAGCTATGCCAAATATGCATATTAGTAATGATTTTGATAGTTAAAATTATTTTAATTTCGCTATTTGTGGTTTACAAATCTTTGGCTATTTATTAATGATATTATTTCTTCCCATAAAATAAAAAATTAATTAATTAGTTATAAAAAAAAATATCATTGAACATTGAAGGGGTGTTCATGAAAGGGGGATTGCATAGAGCATATTGCACATAAATACTCACATTCGACTCCGTGTATTGCTTTTTCCATCAATGCGAATACCAGCAAGCTTTTCTTCTGGTTTAGCAAGGTCTATCAAGGGAGGTAAAGATCTTCTTTTGAGAAATAGAATCTTATCCCTGTGGGGAGAAACGGACAATGCGGGCAAGGGAGGAGCATCAACGATGTCTCGTATTTCAGACGGAGGCAGTTGATAGCCACCATTTGTTCCCAAATCATCTATACAACAAATGCACACCACATTAATATATACTCCATATATCTAGCATCCAACAACACAAAGGCCAATAGGAGTTTATTATTATAACAAATTTTTGTTCTACATGTAAAACTTAGAAATAACAAATTATACTAGTATGAAGACTTCTACTCAAAAAAGAAGCATGAAACATGTCTTATACTAGTATACTATATTTACACTCCAATTATCCAAGACAATGTTTAAACCCTTACCCCAAATATATATTAATAAAATTTAGTATCAATCTCCATCATATTACATAAATTCACAACAATTCATCCAAGCTCAGCAAATAAACCTCAATTAGTCCAATTCATTTTCACCAATTCAGCTTCAACTCAATTCAAGTTCCTATTTTTATAACCCATCAAAATTTAAAACCTCCCCAATTCAACGAACCAAACCAAAAAAAAAAGCCCCATTCAATTCAAAAAAAAAAAAGCAAATTTTAAATCAATCCAATTAACAAAAGAAAACCCAAATTAAAACAAGACAAAACAAACAAAACCCAGAAAAAATAAAGTGAAAATTACCTTCTAATTGAGAATTAGAAGCAGACCCATTAGAAGGAGCAGCAGCAATATATTCCCCAGAAACTGCTTCAACAGGAACAAGACTTTGAAGCCTACTCATTGTACTACTAAAAGGCTTCCCAGAAACAGTCCTGAATTGTTGGGAAGTTCGAATTCCTGGGAATTTAAAGGGAAGTGAAGAGAGATAAGATGATGAAGAAGAAGATGAAGGTAAGGAGAGAGAAAATCGATTGAATTGGTGTTGAATGATGAATGAAGAAGAAGAAAAACGATGGTAGACTTTATGAAGTCGCATCTTTTTAATGTAAAGTTTGATTTATTCTTTAAAAAAAAATGTAGTGTACTAGTAGAGTGTAAGCGTAAGATTCTTTTTGTTTAAAGTTGTTTTGGTTTGAATGTTGTTATTCATGTGTTAATGTCACCATAGTTGGACATTTTTCCAGGGTATTTATCTAGCTACATTATCTACTGAGCTACTCCATCAAATTCACCAGAAAAAAAAAAATAAATAACTGGTTCTACAACAATTGCAATATTATACGATTATTTGATCGACAAATATAGGGTGAAAGAGATAATAAAATGACTGGATTATTAGGTAAAGTATTTTAAACAAAACCTACGCATAAGATAGATATGAAATAATCTTTCTAAGAGATAAACTAGTATAACCATAAACCCTAAAAATATTCTTTACATAATATCTTTAACATAAATAAACCTAAATATTATTATTCTATTAATGATATCTACGAAAAATATGTCACACATGTGTTTTCCGATATCTCATATCTCTAAAACAATCATTATGTGGCACGTGATTTAGCGGTTTTGGTTGTTCGTGTCTCCTACTATCTTGGTGTTGAACAAGTTAGGGTCTGTTTACATTTACTTAATTTTAGTTCAGATCAGTTTAGCTCTAATCAGTTCAGTTCAGCTCCTAATTTCTTTCTCTTATAAAATATTCAGTTTAGCTCTAATCAGTTCAGTTCAGCTCTAATCAGTTTGGTTCAGTTCGGTAAATGTGAACAGACCATTACTCACATGAGCCACATCATAATAAATCAATAATACAGTATATGAAGTGACTAATAACTTATTAGTGGTAAATATAGGACGAGCTTAATCAGGTTTTGGTGAAAAAAGAAGTTTGTTCCATGCCTAATTACTGAGCTAAGTAAAGCGTCGAGTCGAAAAGCACAATAATATTCGGCTAGGTTTCAGGCTTATAATGTTTACTGGATTACACAATTTGACAATTTTCTTTTTATTAAATCAAATAGGGTCGAACTTGACTAATGTTATATCTATATTATATTGTAGGAAATTAGTCATTGTTACTTGCATATTACATGCATTTTCTCACCTATAAATGGACTTCTTCAAAATATCTAGAAAAATCATAACAAATCTAATATTCAAAAACATTTACTCAAATTTACTACGTAATTGTAGGTAACCACACCTCCAATAACAGACAAAGTAGAATAAAAATCAATAATACATCCAAAAGAAAAAGCAAAAAGATCCACAAGAAATTAAAAAATAAATAAAATATCCTACACATTTCTACGTGTGAGCATATTAATGGCTATATCATGATAAGAAATATGTGCACAAAATTCACTCCCCAATCCACATTATTAATATCAAACTTTCTCCTTCCTATATTTCCTTTATCACAGTAATCAATTATCTCAAAAACTTGTTCAAAAAAATAATAAGCTAAGAAAAACAAGTCTTAGAAAAAAAAAAATGGCTAGTATGAGTGTTTCTATGAGCCCAAAATTGTTGCTAGCCAATAAGCCTAGCAACAACTTTGAGACACCAAAGTTATGTAACATGGTCACGTACATAAGAAAAAGTAACATGCATGCTAGCCGTTTGGTGGCGGTTCGAGCCGCACCGGATAAGCTTTCGGATAATGTGGAGAAGAGCATCAAGGAGGCTCAAGAGACGTGCTCGGATGACCCGGTGAGCAGCGAGTGTGTAGCGGCTTGGGACGTGGTGGAGGAAGTTAGTGCCGCGGCTAGCCATGCTAGGGACAAGGCTAAGGATAGTGATCCTCTTGAGGAGTTTTGCAAGGATAACCCTGAGACAGATGAATGCAAGACTTATGATAATTAATTATTATAAGTTTTTATTTTAAGTAATTTTATTTTGTTATTGTATACTTTATATATTTAATTTGCTCTAGTTATTATTATTATAGGATGTTGTTGGGCTTATCTTGACGATCAATTAAATTATGCACGGGGTTATGTTATTATGTGATGAAATTAAGGGGCTCTAACGTTTATGCTCGAATTAAAAAGGGTAGGGGGAAGCTATTGTAACCCTTGAATCTTTGATATACATGATCATATTAATGTAAATGCATAAGAACTTCAAACCTGTGCTTGGTGTTTTTTTTTTTTTTTTTTTTTTTTTTTTTAAAAAAAAACACTTGCTTAGCTTGTTTTAATTTGCTTGATTTAAAGTTATGTTTGAATTGCTAGAGTTTTCTGTTTTTTTCAAATTCAGCTTTTTCGTTCTACAAAAATTAAAGACAAGTCTAAATCGAGCCAAGAAGATCAATGAGAATGATGATGCCTAGAGTTAACTACGGTGTGTAATTGTGTATATGTCGATATTTAGACGAGTAGTTGGCTATGATACTTATTGTTTAATTGGACCCTTACAGTAATGTACGCATATATCTGGATGAGAAAAATAGAATTAATTGATTTGCAAAGTATAAATCTTCTCATAAAAATAAAAAACATAAATTATAAACTTGTCATGATACGAGTATAATATAAAACTAATTTTGGGACTCCAACCATCCGCTTAGGCCTTTGGTTGGAGTACCAAAATCGGATATAAACTCTTATCAATTACATCTAACATTAACTAGCATACGTAATAGTGTAATAATATTAATAAAAAGACTAATTTAGCATTAGAACTTCAGTAACCTCGCGCATTCACAAGCTCAGCAATCAGAGTCTGCGGGACATCAGTAAACCCCTTGGCATACTCACAGACATCGCTAAGAAACTGATTGTGCAGCAGATTATGATCCGTATATCTATCATCGACGTAAATCCCAGTAGCTTCCTTCATAGTCTGAATGATGGCATCCTTAGACAGAACCTCATCACTCAACCTTGTCATCCTGACACTTTGAGCATTCAGTTTGCTCTCAAGTTGAGCAATGTACTGCTGTTTCCTTAGCCTTGATCGTCGAGCAGACTCTCTGTTCGACTGTGCTTGCCTTTGCTTCGCCTCCTCCTGCTGCATCTTCATCTCTGTCTAATACTATGAACAAGAGAGAATGAATTATACTGTATTGCTTCAAGAATATTGTAAAGGATAAATTTGGATTAGTACATGGATAATATAAAGCCTTAATTTATAGCCAAGTTTTTTTCTAAGGATTTTGATAAATTACCATAAAAAATTGGATTAAAATATGGATAAAATCTTAAGGTTAGAATTATTCTGGTCGAATATATTTTTGACATTTTTAAACTTTTATGTTTGGTAAATTTATTAAGGTAGAATTAAGGAAACTATTTTGCAGATTTGGACAAATATTTCTCGGATGTGGATGAATTATGAATGTGTTAATTAATTGAACATAACTTTTTTTCACTTCGATGAATTCTATAAATCCTTCCTTATATACTCCGGGATATATCAAAAGGATAGACATGCTAGGGTGTTTATTATGTGGCACATATGCAAATCCTTCCTTAATCACTCTCGGAATATATCGAAAGGATGACATGTTAGGATGTTTAGTAATTTATTGTGTGGCGTGTTTTACCACATTATGTATCAACGTGTGCACGACACTCTTTGCCATGACTTACATGCTAATAAATTCGAAAATTGACACATGTAACAATAGACGTATAATAGCCACAATTAAATAAGAAAAATATGTAAATAACCTTAGGAAAAACAACAAAAAGGTGTGAAATAGGAGAGGTGTTTAGTTCCAAAGCAAAGAATATACATCGCATTTGTAATTTACTCTTCTACACTTGCATTATTCTGCATTCACAAAAATTTACTAAGGATTTGCATGGTGGGAGAGTTTGCTAACACTATTGTCATTTGTAATTAATACTTCGTATTAGTAGTATAGACACGGTAACAACATGCTTCGAGGTCTGGTAACACTAAGGCACTTTGAAGAAATGCACACATTGATGTCATGGGTTTTAAGCACACATTCATCTTTGCCCCTCGTATAACATATTAACATAAAAGTGATAGAACCACGATAACAAAAGTACAAAAACAATAGCGAAAATTGGCACATGGGCTTGACAAATGCACATAAAATCACAGCTTCAGCATGTCACTTGTGCAAGCATATCTCATAATATCAGCATTTCCAAACATTCACTATCACAAATGTTAAGGGTCACGTAGCTGAGATATCATTACAATTGGTAAATTAACATGCTCCAGAACAGATAAAGAAGGTCCAGAGCATCAAATAAAGGCACCTACTAATGATCCACCAAAAACAAGCTCGTACAAGGAAAGTCAGTCTTCACCATTGCCAGAGTTACCCGCCGCGAGCTTCTCTTCTAGTAGCATCATGAAGTAACTCAACATCAACTCCATCTGGTGGTAATTGAACATATCTCACAACTGAACCTCTAATAAAGCAGTTTCTCACTGATAACTGCAAAAATAAGTATAATTGTCAATTTCTGTAGCCAGAGGAATTTAAATTGATGATTAAAGGCAAACAGATATCATCATTATCAGTGGCTAGCTCCACCTGCCAACCAAGACTATCACCAGTGATATGAAAGATCCAGACTAAGAAGAGAATCCAAATTGATCATACAATATGATGATTAGATTCGCGAAAACCAGAAATATCCTGTTGCCACTCTTACAAGGTCAATTGTAATTGATTCAACAAAAAAAAAGGGGGGGGGGGGGGTGGAAGGGCGAACTTTCATGAAAAAAATGGGAGAAAAATCAACTGACATTTGGCTTTAATTTCAGTATTTCACAAGGCAAATGAAAAGCACAAAGAAGCTTTTACTAATTTTCCTATTCCCCTCAACCTGCCTAAGTCGATATCAGCCACAAATGAAAGAAAATAAAGTGATTTGAATACACATTCACAAAATGGGACAAGGATCTACAGTATACATCTCATCGTCTCCCTATCTAATATTTTGCAATTTGGCTAATTGGCCAAAACAAAAGCTGGTAGCCTGGTAAGTTGATCTTTACTTATAGAAGCTACTTCACATATATCTTAGTGAAGAGGAATTAGTTAGTAGTTAAAACAGCAGATCTGCATATTTCCCCTCAATTCATAATATAGCAAAATACAGCACTATGGCAGTATAAAACTCCTTGATAATACTCATAATAGAATACTAAAAGTTAAGAACCCACTCACATTGAATATGTCTTAAGCAGCGCCATAATCATTAGTCAATACATGCCGAAGTAACCTTTGAGATAATTCTTCACAATCCCAAGGATAATTTAGACAGAAATCTGAGATTACTCGCAATAATGTTGGAATATGTCGATACAACCAGATATTCCAAAAGGCTCTACAACAACCTCCCCTACTTCCCTAATTCCACATACTTTCCAGTTTCTTACACGTCTTGTTTAGTGGAATTGAGGTTCATGTCATGACATCACAGTTGCATCAATATAAAAGTCAGTTATTGATATTTGATACTTGATAAGGGAGATGCTTATAAGGATAACAGTGTTCACTCGTCTAGAGCAGGCTTGGACTAAACCTATGATGCTCAGTTTCAGAGATAGATATCCAACTCAAGTAGGGATACGAAAACCAAGCGTGGAAATAATTTAATTTTTAAGCAGAGACATGGTGGATAAACTGAGCACAGTGTAAACTCTTTTTACTTCCATTCTTATTTTACTTCAAAAAAAATTTTAATAAACAAAGGAAAACCTTTTCACAATCATGTCCCATTGTTTAGAAAATAATTTTCCATGAAAAATGTTTTCCATCAAAATAAACGGAGCCAAAATGAAAAACTTGCTTATTATTTAGAGAAAGAAAGTACTTCACAACAGAAAATGCAGCCACAGGACCTTTTCTGCATAAAATTCTCTCATTGACCAACAACCATCACCCCCCACCCACAACCAATGTGGCCAATGTCAATACCAAAAAGATGGTTAGCCATAAAAAATGAAAAAAAATCCATTCCATTTCCATGCAAACTTATGGTCCAATTCCAATGAAAGCAATTTATGATTTTTTTTTCCCCCCAGAACAAATCTTATTGAATTGCCAAAACAAAGAGTGAGAGAAAACCATGTCCTTTTTTCCTTCTCAAGTCCAACCAATATCCCAAGTCAGAATCCATATAAGATTGTTTCAACACAAGTATCAAGTATGACAAAGATGATCGGTAAATTTAAATCATGTCTCTTAACTAGCATATCTACTTCTTGTCTATTAGAAACTTACAGTACAAGATCTGTCTATCTATGTTTAAAGGGGTGAACAGCCAACTCATAATATAGATTATCCAACACCCTGTGTAGTTAACAGCTAAGAGAAGATAAAGAAATAAAAGATCATCAAGAGACCATTGGACAAAGGAGACTACTAAAGATAAAAATGATAACAATGTCTTCAGGGAATGAGAAATCAAATGTGAACTCTACAGCTAATTAAAACCATCAAGTACGGCAAATTGACTGGATAAGGGAAAGGTCTGAAACCATCTAAAGCATTCACCAATCCAATTAAAGTCAGTAGAGAGGTTTGGAGAATGTCAAAGCAGAACAAATATAATGCGTGTTCCTCGCTGAAATCCATCTAGGGATAAAACAAGTTCAAAGGCCAGCCGACTCTAGCATATATGACTTCACGCAGCCTAGTATACATCATTCAAACTAATGCATTCATATACAAATGTCTAAGGAAAAAGAAAATGAACGCAATATTTCATCCCTGATTAAAACCTATCAATAATTACTATACAAAGTTAAAACTGAAGCAATAACAAAATGTTAAGATCAATAACACAAAGGAGCATTAGCTTCACATTCCTCACAAAATCATTGCCTCGTTGATGAATAGAATTTCAACAAACTCCATACAATCATATTAAAGGGTGCCAAAAATTCGAGGAAACAAATAAAATGGTAGGGAGCAGGAGATACCATGTGAGGATACTTGTCTTGGTCAACAACCCTAGTGTTCTCCAGCTTGATATTGAGGTACTGATCAACAGAACGGAGGGTGCCCCTGATCGCGAGATCATTCTTCAGTTCCACAACCACTTCGCGCCCCACGATTTCCTTGAAATACGAAAAGAATAGCTGCCAACACCAAAGTTAAAGCATGGAGCTCAACAACATTCATTCAGTAATACATGTTATTTCAAAAGTATTGAATTACGAATGAAAGTTACCATTTTCTACGGCTTCCTTGGAGCTTTGAATGTGATATCAATCTGTAACCAAATTACTTTGTAAGTTCATAAGAACAAAACCTAAATTGCTCGAAAAAAATTAACATGGTACATCCAAAAGACCCTTTCACCTCTCCTAAACAATTGTTCACATTAATTTAGATTATGGAGGAAAAATGCGCTTTCATAGTAAAGGGTTGTATAAACAAAAGTCTGCAACAAATTAGCAACGAAATATGATTTTAATCATCAAAATAATAGTTCAATAATTCGAACCCTAAATTGAGTACACTGACAATTAAATTAACGAAACCCTAGATTGTGAAAATTCGACGATTAAAGAAGAGTATCTTACCTCACAAACTGCTTCAACGGAGGAAAGAAAGCTCACAAGCCGCTTCAACGAAGAATCTATATCTATACTTAGTATTTAAAAACTCAAACCAAGATGTACACATGTCTCCATCCTATATTATCTTTTTCAATTGAATGTGCCAAGTATTCACTATTTCAATCCATTGTGCCACTGTTCACAATTTTAATCTATATGCCAAGTGTGTACTATTATCTTATTAATTCTAAGAGAAAGTAATTATTTAATTAAAAATTTATAATTTATAATTAAGAGTTTATAACTCTAGGTACATAGTAATTGTATATTAATTATTACATATTTATATGTATATTACTATATCTTTTAACAGTAAATCCACCATCCATGACCTCTTCACCTTCATCAGCAAACCTACAATAATCGATCCCACGCACTCTTTATCTTCATCTCCCCTCTTTAATTCCGACAAATTAATTTCTTTAATCATCTTTTCGGTTACAAAATCCGCCCATAATAATGATGATAATGAGTTTTTGGTATTTATTCACAATTCACTAACCTCACTCAATGCAATATTACCTATAATTAACATAGTTCCACCTCCGTCACATTTGCATGCAGATTTGGTGAGTGACTATTATCTTTTTCTTTCTTTATCATATTTTTTTTTACATTTTAAGTTTTAATTTAATTTTTAGTGAAATTGGAATAAAATATAAACATAGATGAGTTATTGTTACTTGAAAATCCCCAGTTAACAAATTGGAAAATTGTTGTATGCTTTTGTAGTAAGGTTGAAGCAAATTGAAGGTGGTTCTCAGAGGTAAAGTTCTTTGGCTCATTAATCTGTTATTTGGTTTAAGCTTCAATTAAAGGTTTGAAAATCTTTTAACAAAATAAATAATTTAGGTTTGAAATTCTTGGTTTTGGTTTAGTTGAATGATTTCTTTCTTTTTTTTCTCCCCATTTTAATTACTAAACTATAAGCTTATTACCGGGTTGTATTAGTGATGAGTTTAAAATCACTTTCAATTACCTTTACAAATTAGATATCAAGGGTTCAAATATATTGGTAATCAAACCCTTCATCTTTGTTGCCTTTAGGATAAATATTTTAGTGGTTGCAAATAACTTAAATCATACAAAGTATTGTTTTTTACTTATAAACAAAGGCTTATTACATGCTACAATAATTATTGGGATCGACATAGACAATAACTAATTTTGACTTATAAACACATTTCAAAGTAACAAGTCCCATTACTTAAAATATTCTAACGAAATTCGTTAGGGGGATCAAGAAAAAGAGTTAAAATATAAAACATACATATGCAAAGAGAACAATATCATCGGCTGGAAAAATATCCTCAAAATAAGCCCGTACATTGTACGGGACAAAAGACTAGTTCAATGGAAGAGAGAGAGAGAAAAAGAGGGATACAGTGAAAAAACTAGTGAACGAAGGGGCAAAATTAAACGTTTGAGGGTTTTTCTTTTTAATTCACTTTTTTTTAGGGGGCTTGAGGAAACAAGGAAAAAGAAAGTTAGCCTCAATTCATGGCTTGAACGGTTGAACCAATATGAGTCAAAATGGATCACTGGCTCAGTTTAGACCAAGTCTAGTTTGGGTTTGGGTTTGCGTTATCTAAAATTATTGTATTTATGTAAGTTGAAATCTAAATTGGGATCACTTTTAGGTTTTTTTTTTTACACAAACCGCAGGAAAATTCATTAATCAGAGGGCCTCTTTGTCAGAAATGACAAAGGATAAAGAAGTTTGAGGGCAATCCTCCATCCATATATGCTCCCCCATTAAGGAGAGGGAGGTTTTAGCAATGGAGTGTGCCACTTTATTACAAGATCTAGGCTGAAAACGAAAGCTACAACTAATACAAGATCTAGCAACACGCAGGGTGTCATTAACTATCAGTTGAGCTGGAGTGTTTTCCTTCGACTTGAGCTGCAGGAGGTTTATCAAATGTAAGCAATCTGAAGAAACAATAAGGCGTCTAAAACCAGCATCATAGGCATATTGGATGCCAAATAGAGTTGCTTCAGCTTCTGCAATACCGGCATTACTCACACCAGCAAGAGGCTTACCACCAGACATCAAAACATCTCCCTGACTATCCCGAACAACCATACCAAGACCAGCATTGCCATCAGTTGAGATTGTTGCGTCTGTGTTCAAAGTGAACCATCCATGAGGGGGCGGGTTCCAAGCACTCTGAGGTATAGGAACAGTTGGGCTCAGGGCAGCAGAGTCACGACTATTGGCAGCTTCAAATTCGCCAAGAAGGGTCATGGTCTTCTCACATGCAAGTTGGGCATCTATAGATTTTTTCTCAAACGTCCATAAATTCCTCGATTCCCAAATTCTCCACCAGAACATCATGAAGATTTCCTTTCCCTTGCTCACAGAGAGTCGTTTCAGCATATTAATACACCATTCTTTTGCGGAAAGATCATCCCACCCACACTCAATATCAAGTCTCAAAGGGGAGAGCTTCCAGATAATACGACTTTGTGGGCAGAAAGCTAGCATGTGCATAATTGTTTCAATTTCTTCTCCACACCGAGGGCAAATAGTATCAAGTGGCATGCCCCTTGAACATAATACATCACGCACAGGTAACCCTCTCCTCACAGCTCTCCACACCACAGATTTTACCTTCGGGGGAACATCAGACTCCCAGATTTTCTTCCAAAGGTTTGCATCGGCTTCACTAGTAGACGGACCTGCAGAGCTTTTGTTTCTCTGTAATTCGAGATGGTATGCAGATCGGACTGAGAACATCCCATTTTTAGTGCCTCTCCATTGCAGAAAGTCATCTTGATCACATTGTGGCAAACGAATGCTTTCAATTGCTTGACGCTCAGTTTCTGCTAACCCCTGCCCCACCTTCCAGAATTTATGCCCATCTTCATCACAGTCAATCCATTCAGAAACGATCACACCCCCTACACTGTCTGAGTTTTGGTGGGAAAACAGGCGGGAACCAGGTAGGTTCGGGATCCATTTATCCCCCCAAATTTTGATATTTCTTCCATTACCAACAACCCAACCCGACCCTTCCTTTATCAACTCCCGAGCACCTAAAATGGATCGCCAAGTATAGCTTGTTGTAGGAGGGGTTTTTGCTTCCCATAATGAAGTGCGGGGGAAGTATTTCCCTTTAAGAACTCTAGCTGCCATAGAGTTCGGATTCTCCACAATTCTCCAGCATTGTTTTGCTAGCAAAGCCGTGTTAAAAGCTCTCATGTCACGCATTCCCAATCCACCCTCCTTCTTTGATTTACACATTTTTTCCCAGCTAATGAGTGCAAGCTTGCGTTCTCTATCCTTCTGACCCCACCATAAATTTCGACACACTGCATTGATATTATTTATTACAGAATCTGGGATTTTGAAGCATTGCATAGTGTATGTGGGAATTTCCTGTGCCACCGATTTTAGAAGAATTTCCCTTCCTGCTCTCGAAAGAAATCTCTCCTTCCACCCCTTCACCTTTTTCCATACTCGGTCTTGGATATCTTGGAAAACCAGTTTCTTGGATCGGCCTATGTGTGTAGGGAGACCAAGATATTTCTCGTGTCCTTCCACTTTCGTAAAGTTCAACTTCAAATGAAGCATATTCTGCATATCGGTATTAACATTACGGCTGAAAGAGACCTCGGATTTGTCCAAGTTAATCTTTTGCCCCGAGGCAATTTCATAGGCGGTGAGAATATCCATGATAGCATCCGCCTCGCTCTCATTGGCTCTAGTGAATAGGAGGATATCGTCGGCGAAGAACAAATGTGAGATCGGATCAACATTTCTACCAAGTTTGACCCCATGTATCAAGCGATTTTCCTCGGCCCTCCGGAGAAGTGATGTGAAGCCTTCCGCACATATAAGAAATAGGAACGGAGAGATTGGGTCTCCTTGACGAAGACCTCTAGTTGGGGTGAAGCTTGAGGTGGGGAAACCATTGATAAGAATAGAGTACGTGACCGTTGAGAGGCACCTCATGATGAGAGACACAAAATTCTGATGAAAACCCAGCTTTATCATCATCCCCTCGATAAATCTCCACTCCACCCGGTCATAGGCTTTGCTCATATCCAGTTTCATAGCCATGTACCCCTTAACTCCGGAATTCTTCTTCCTTAAATAATGGAACAATTCATACGCAACAAGCACGTTGTATGTAATCAATCTTCCCGGGACAAAGGCGCTTTGATTTTCACTGATAACACTCGGCAAGATGATTTTTAATCTATTAGAGAGGACCTTCGAGACTAGCTTGTATATGACATTGCAAAGACTAATAGGGCGATAGTCTTTTGTAGCATCACATTCTTTCTTTTTAGGGATAAGAACAATATGGGTTTGATTGATAGGGTCGATCGGAGCATTATTATTCAAAATGTCAAGCACATACGACACTACATCATCACCAACCACATTCCAGAAATTTTTATAAAAAAGAGCGGGCATACCGTCGGGTCCAGGAGCCTTGGTGGGGTGCATGGACTTGAGGGCGCAAGTAACCTCCTCTCTAATATAAGATTCTGCCAGCATTCCGTTCATGTCCTCAGTGACTCGGCTCTCAACCGCGTCGAGTACGGGCTGCATATCATTCTCACCATCCGAACAAAACAGGGACTTGAAATAGCTTTCGAAGACTGCTTCAATTTCTTTCTCATCAGTTCTACGGTTTCCCCCATCATCAAGAATTCTCTTTATCGTGTTTCGTTGACGCCTTTGTTTGGCTAGTGTTTTTGTCGCCTTCACGAAGCCAATTTTGACGACTACGTTGCGCCCAATACGCTTCCTCCCTCCCTTCAAGCTCATCAATCTCCAAGTCAATCTTTTTCATCTCCACAATGTTACTCTCGGAAGGGGGCAGCTTCATGAGATTACTCATAATCTCTCTACGCGATTTGATTTCATCCTTGAAGTCAGTGGACTTTTTTGAACTCCAAAACTGCAGTTTCATGGAACAAGCTGCTATTTTGTTTTTTGCATCACAATTAGGGTCCAAGCTCCACGCGTCTGAGACAATATTGCCACATTCATCATCTCGGAGCCATTCCTTCTCAAACTTGAAACCCCTTCTCCTCTTTCTTCTTCCACGGTTAATCATCAACTGCTTCTGAATTGTGATTTTAATTGGAACATGGTCAGAGTGGCGTCTTGGGAGATGTTCAACCTTCGAGCATGGATACAATTCGATCCATTCATCTGTAGCAATGAAACGATCCAACCTCTCTTGGATGTTATCAGTGTCAGCCCTGTTGTTACTCCAAGTAAAAGACGAGCCCACAAAATGCAAGTCCCTGAGATTACACTTGTTCATAGCCTCACGAAAGCCATCCATCTCAGCCTGGTTTTGGGGATTTCCACCTGCTTTCTCACAATGCAAAAGAGTACAATTAAAATCACCAAAGCATAGCCAAGGTTTCGAATCATTCACACCAAGGTGTTCAATGAGTTTCCAAGTATCCTTCTTCCTTCCGTCATCCGGGAAGCCATAAATTCCAGTTAATCTCCATGTCACACCATTGTCAGCAACTAAATTGAAATCCATATGATTCAGCGAGGATGAGATCATATTGAGATTCAGATCATTCTTCCAAAACATTGCCAGACCTCCACTCCTACTTCTACCATCACCACTACAGTCAACACACAAAAAATTATCAAACTTCAATTTTCTCTTCACACTTTCCCACTCCCTACCTTTTAACTTTGTCTCCGAGAGGAAAACAAAGTGGGGATGCTCAAGAGATATAATACCCTTGAGAGCATTTTCTGCACGAGGGCTCCCCAACCCTCGACAGTTCCACGAAAGGCCTATCATTGTTTTTCGAGGGCTTGGGCATTCCCAAGACCCTCTACTTTAGAGATAGAACCAGTGGAAGAGCTACCACTCACACAAATTTTCAGCTTCTTTTCTGAAGGGTTTACATCGCCATCATGGTCATTCACAGGGATATCCTCAGCATGTCTTTTTTTTTTATGTGAAGAAACTCCCATTGTTCTCAGAGGTATCCATATCAGCAGTATCTTTTTGGCCCCCTTTCTTGCGAATTTTCTTTCCTCCCTCAGGAACTATTGCAGCATCGATGAGTTCTTCCACAGCCCCTTCAGACCCCACATCTTTTGACGCAGCACCATTGTTCACACATAGGTTATTCCCATCAGAAGCTACAGCAGAATTGGTAAAAACAGTCGACTCTTCATACGCACCAACAGGCTTAAGAACCAATTTTTTGCCACCACTCTTCTCAACAGCAACGAGTGTTACAGCACGAGGTTTAGGGATGGGAGTGCTGCAACTGCTAGGGGACGAGAATAATAGTTTCCTCGCAGCCCCAGGAGGACCCAGCCTGATTGCAGAGGGGTCATTGTAGTCCGTTTTTGGCAGTCTTCTCTTTGATTATAGACTTTCGATCCATTTCCTTTCTTTCTCACGGTCCAACACTGAGATTTTGGAGCGGTGAGGGGAAGCAGCAAGGAACGGGCCGTATTGGAATACCAAGGGGGAATCAGCATCACACGTCTCCTTCTCCATACAGTCTTTATCAATATGTCCCAATCGACCACAGAAGTAACAGAAGTCACCAAGGCGTTCGTATTTAAAACCGACCCATTTTGTCACGCCAGATTCCAAAGCAATCTTCAACCCCCTTCGAAGGGGTTTTTTTATATCCACCATGACCTTTACCCTCATATACTCCTCCCACCCGAGGGGATCAGATTCATCCATCTCCAAGCACTCCCCGATACAGTTACCAACATCCCTAGCAAAACTTGACGAGCGCTTCCCAAAGGGTACATCCAGAATACGGATCCAAAAAGGATAGAAATCGAAGCAGACATCAGAAGGCTGCTCATCAGCACATATCTCTTTCAGCAGCAGGGTTTGATTATCGAAGGTCCAAGGTCTCCCATCCAATACCTTCAGTCTATCCTCAACACTAAAGAACTGGAACACAAACAAGTTTGTATCAACAGATCGGATAGCAACATTATCATCAATCCTCCAGAGATTTTTAAGCACTCGTTTCATCGCTTCAATGTTGAAGGTTTTCTTGGTAAGGAGTTTCCCCACCAACGACAAAGCAATACGGTTATCAGACTCTTCCTCGTCCTCCATTAAGTTCGAGCCTTCCAATACCAGATTTTCTTCATCAGTCAATTTCAAGTTGTCCCACGCCTTAACCAATTGATCATCCATCACAGACTTTCACGATAATTATTGCTTAGGAGCCTAAAAGGAGAGAAATTGAGGAAAAATTGCACTAAAAGCTTCAAGAAAAACGGAACCCTAGGGGAAAACTTAGAGAGAGAGTTTTAACCCTACACGAGGGACTTTAGATTTACACTTTTAGGTTAGGTCGAGTCAACTAAGTTATACACATCTTTATCTAAATCATTAGGTTATGAACATGAATCACAATGATTTTAGGAACTTACTATAATTACAACACGAGTAATTTGAAGAATTTACAAAAGTTTGGGTTTGTTCACATTTATTGAACTCAACTGATTGGAGCTTAACTCAACTGAAATGAATATTTTATGAGAGAAGGAAATTAGGATCTAAGCTTGAACAAAATAAAACTTATTGGAGCTAAACTGAAATTAAGCTGAAGTAAACAAGCCCTTTATCTAATGCTAATTTGTTAAGTATCTTATCTCAATAAATGTAGCTGATGAATTTTGAATTGTTTTGAGTCCTGGCGTAACAAACTTGCTCCTGTCACCTTACGTCAAAGCCACTTCTTATTTATATTAGGATCGGGATAGCAATTATACGGAATTCTAGGTATGAGTGATAGTCGGAATCCAATCACTTCAAGTAAAACCCTTTTGATCCCTTTAGTCAATTTAAGTTAAAGGTATTATCATATGAAAAAATCGTGAATAATACCTCTTTTTGTATCTTATTATTTCTTCGTACTATTCACATATTCCTCTCTACTATGTTTCTAATGTAAATGAAAAAAAAAACATATTAATGAATTTGTGCATTGGTAAACATGACTAAAATAGCGATTAAAAATACGCCAACATAATAAAGTTAAAAACAAAAATCAATATCATCACTAAGCATATAAAAGGATATTCCTTTTCAAACCCTTTTAATTAGCTTTAAAGGCCAATCCACTGAATCATAAAGCTCTTCCACCTTAAAACTTTGTAATGGTGTGTATAAAGCTCTCTGTCCCCTTTCTCTTCATGTTTCCTCACCCTCTTAAGAGCACTTACAATGGGAGTACTCTACCCCCATATTTCTCCAATTTGGGAGGATACTCCCATTGTGGTAAATTTACCCAAAGTACTCCATATAGGAGTATTTGGAAGCATACTCCAAATATGGAGTAGTACTCCCATGGTACTCTTGTATAGTGGACCCCCCAACTATCCTATTAATGTTTGACACTTGTACATTGTTGGCCCACTTCTTTTCTTCTTTTTTTTTTCTAATTTGTAGTACAACAACAATAATGCAGTACTTTAAAAAAAATAAACAACATTGCAATACTCTACCCAGTCAACAATGCAAACGGAACTTTATCAAAATATACATATATATATTTTAAAATAAAAAATAAAAAAAAAATTTGAAACGGCTAGTTTCTAGGGGATTTCAAACAAGAAGAATTTGTAGTAATTTTTATATGTTGTTGTAAGTTTGTAACGGTAAAAAAATTTTACATTATATATTTGTCACAACTAATTAACTTTCATTCATCTATTCCTACATATTCCATATTTCTCACAACTAATTAACTTTTTTCCTTTAATTATTCTCAACTAAGAAAATCCCATATGGATAATAATAGTGCAAACTCACAAAATACACCAAATAATTTCCAATTTGATCCTAATCTTCTTAATAATCCTCAATTTCAAGCTATGGTACAATTATTTACTACTCAATCTAACCTTAATAATCCAAATAACACTTCACAAAATCCAAATTTTGTTTTTCCAATGTCTCAACATTTTCAACAAATGGAATGTTCTCCGGGAGGAGATGCTAGTAGCAATGCAACTCCAACTTCCGAAATTAGGACGGCACGCCACCTTGAAGAAATTGAAGATGTTGCCGTCGAATTGTTTCCCGAAGAACCAAATGTCATCGTTAACAATAAAAAAACGCAAAAGCAAGCAAAGAAGACGTCACAAGCAAAAGTGTCGCAACAAACGAATGAGTTGCAACAACCTAAGGTATGATAGTTTTTAAAAATATTATTAGCAATAACCTAAGGTGTGATAGTTTTTTAAAAATTATTATTAGCAATAACCTAAGGTATGATTGTTTTTTAAAAATTATTATTAGCAATAACCTAAGGTATGATTGTTTTTTTAAAATTATTATTAGCAATAACGAACATTATTATAGATAATTTAATTACAACCCATCAAACAATATACTATTCTCACTTGTACACATAAATTTTTGTAAATGATAATAATAAAAAGAATTTTTGTAAATGATAATAATAAAAAGAATCTTTAGCAAAACTTACAGTAGTGTAGCATTCTTGTAAAGATTAGATGATCTAAGATTTATTTTAAGAGATATATTATTACATTATATAGTGCATATAATCAATTAATATTATTATGGCTAACTAGTTTTATTATTACTTTATGTATTGTATTGTTTTAATTAGTTTGAATATTATTGTATGATCAAAGGGGTGGTCCATAAAGGACGATGAAGCGCTAGTATCCGGGTATATTAATGCCGGAGGAGATGTCGGAGAGAGTACTTATCAAACAAAAGTTAATTTGTGGGATAACATTGAAGCTCTCTACAACAAATCAAGAGAAGAAAATCCCGATTGGAAAATTAGTAAAAGGACCAAGAAAGCTTTGCAAGTTAGGTGGAATCATATTAATGAATTGGTTGGAAAATGGGTTGGATGTTACTCATTAATCCGACGTAACCCACCACAAAGTGGAGAATCGGAGGAAGATATTGAAATGCATGCTCACGAGAGTTTTCACAAACAATATGGTAAACATTTTGTGTTGACACATTGTTGGCAAATTATGAGGAAAAAAAAGAAATGGGGTGCCGGAACTATGCTACTACCTTCTGATAGTCGAGGAAGTAAAAGATCAGAGTCCGAGTATTTAATAGGTGATAGTGAAGAAAATCGACCTTATGGGGTTAAGAAGATGAAAAATAAAGGTAAGGAGAAGGCTACTTCTTCTTTTGTCAACATTGATAGTTTGACCTCTACTCTTGATGAGTCTAACCTTAAGAGATATGAACAAGGAGAAAGGATGTATTCTTTAATCAAAGAGCGAAGTGAAGATAGAAAACGACAAAAGGAGGAGGAGGCAAAAATTAGAATTTTCAGCATACTAGCGACAAATCCTAATCGTGATAGCGATGATGAAGAATTGTATCGGAAGTTGAAAAATGAGTTTAGGGGTAGATTTATTTAGTGTTAGTTATAAAAAGTTGAATAATTATATCCTAATTGTTACAATTTTATTGTTTAAATGATATTGTATTGTAATATATTCCATTGTTGTTATTGTAATATATATTTAGTTAATTTATATAATGTTGTTTAGTTCAAATTAAGATTCTTTGTAATATATTGCTCTAATTAATTTATGTGAAATATATTAATTTTTATATTAATTAAAAACAAAATAAAAAAAAATCTTGTAAGCTTTACCATTACAATATGTCATGTCCTATCATATAATTGCTGACATATCATGATGATGTACCTAACGTTACTTGTACTAGTCTTATTGTTTCATATAATTGAAATCCAACATATTTGGATAAGATATCTTCACTCTTATCTTCAGAAGATATCTAGTAATTCTCAACCATTAACTTTTACTTTCTTATCTTCTATATCCAACAATATCTTATCCGTGATTTTATGTTCACTTGATAAATTATAAGTTTACTTCACAATATAAGTTCACTTCACATTATACTCCATATATATATTTACTCTCCTTCTGTGAAAATATCATTGTTTTTTGCACAAATTGTAAAAACACTCAAAGTTTCACAAAAAAAAAATGAACTTTGACTTTGGTTCAGGTTCATCAAGTTCTAGTGATGAAATATATGATTGGATGTTGATGGATTTCATTCAGGAGAGTGAACGTATACAAGAGGTGGAGGATGTAATAAGAGAAGTGGTTACCTCTGCTGTTCAACAACCCACAACTGAGAGTTCACGACCAAGATCGAGGGACTATGTGCCAAGAGATCGTGAAGGGGCTCACAAACGTTTGGTAGATGATTACTTTAGTACCACGCCACTCTATAATGATGTAAAATTTCGACAAAGATTTCGCATGCGAAAGCCAGTTTTTATGCGCATTGTGAATACTTTAACCGAAGTTGACGATTTCTTTAAGCAAAATGCAGATGCCACTGGGAAACTTGGTGCTTCAAACTTGCAGAAGTGCACCGCGGCAATAAGAATGTTAGCATATGGCACCTCGGCTGATCATGTTGATGAGTACCTCAAGTTGGGTGCAAGTACGGCAAGAGAGTGTCTTACTCATTTTGTTGACGGAATTATTACTAGCTTTTCTGCAGTTTACTTGAGGAAGCCAAATTCTGATGATGTGTATCGTCTCCTTTGTGAAGGAGAAAGTCGTGGTTTTCCTGGCATGCTTGGGAGCATTGATTGTATGCATTGGCAATGGAAAAATTGTCCAGCAGGGTGGAGAGGCATGTATCAAGGAAGATCTCGAGAGGCAACTGTAATCTTAGAAGCCGTTGCTTCTTGGGATACATGGATTTGGCATGCATTTTTCGGGACACCTGGGTCAAATAATGATATCAATGTCTTGCAGCGATCACCGGTATTTGATGACTTACTAACTGGACGAGCTCCAGAAGTTCAATACAACGTAAATGGAAAAACGTACAATATGGGTTACTATCTAACGGATGGTATCTATCCGAAATGGGCTGGTTTCATTGATGCCATAACTGCTCCCCAGACTGCTAAACATAAACTTTTTACTATGAAACAAGAAAGTG
Source organism: Chenopodium album (assembly GCF_948465745.1). NCBI lineage: Eukaryota > Viridiplantae > Streptophyta > Magnoliopsida > Caryophyllales > Amaranthaceae > Chenopodium > Chenopodium album. Next base: position 85,217,453 of record NC_137835.1, on the reverse strand, counting down.
CTAGAAAGGATGTGGAGCGGGCATTTGGAGTACTTCAAGCTCGATTTGCAATAATAAGATATCCTGCTTTGGCATGGCACCCTGAATTATTATGGAAAATTATGATGGCATGTATTATAATGCACAACATGATTGTAGAAGATGAACGTCATATGTATCGAAATTATCAAGATCCGTGTATTGATTTTGCGGAAGAACAACCCGAGACACTAGCTAGTTCATCAAGTGAAAACGCTAATCGCGGGCCCATCCTTGTTAGTCGCGGAAGATACGAGTACATGGATCGAGATTTAAGCAGATTTATGGGCAAAAGGGAAGAGCTTCACAACAAACAAATACATGTGTCGTTGAAAAACGATTTGGTTGAACATGTTTGGAGAAAGTTTCAAGGACCAAATTAAACTTAAACAATGTGTGTAAGAAAAGGAGATTGGTATTGTTATCATTATTTTTATTTTTATGTTAATTTTAATTTAATGTCGTTATTTTCTAGTTATTGTTGTTTTTAGTTTCATGTTGGTTTGTTATTATTTCAGCTATTAATGAATGTTATTATTAATGCAAATTAAGCGTACTATTTGATTATACTATTTTACAAATATTTACTATTTTATTATCTTAGAAAGTTAACTATATGTTTACGTTTTACTAACAAATATTTTTACTATAATTAAAATTTAAACAAAATTAATTTAATACTAAATAATAATAGGTACAATAATGTAGTGACAAATATATATATATATATATATATATATATATATATATATATATATATATATATATATATTAAAGAGATAGAGAATAAAAGAGTATGACAAGAGGATCCTCTTGTTGTGGGAAATTATGGAGGAGGAGGAAGATGAAGAGTATTATGATAGTGGAAAGTGGGGTATAGGAAAAAGTAGATGATGTGTCAAAAGGAGAATGGGAGAGAGAGGGAAAAAGTATGGAAGTAGAGTACTCCCATTGGAGATGCTCTAAGAAACCAAAAGTAGTCACAATAAAAAGCACACTTATGCTAAAAGAACAACACAAGATTGATGATCTTGTGGACTTATGGTGCTCTCCAGCAAAATACAACATTAGATTAAAGCCTCAAAATACAACACTTGCCCTCAACATGTTACAAATTTATAGTACCTAATTCAAGTCCAAACCATGATAAATTTTGTTAGAAATGCTCATAAAAATTGAATCTTTAAGAGGTTTAATTCTTTAAGAACTTTAATTGGCAAGGAAATGTGCCACGATTTTAAGCAAAAATGATATTCGAAATGGTTTTATCTTCCCTCATTCAAGCAACAAACTTCTATGCAAAATCTAAGTAAAACACAATTTGTTTGAGAAGCTTGATACTTGAGCAGCCAAAATGTACCCCAATCGCGTTTGTTAGAGAAATTACAAAGGTTGATCCAAAAACTAGTAATACATACATTAACATAAACCAAAAAAATCATCTTGCAAATTAATAAAATCTTCATAAATAAAGTATATCAAGAACTAAATTTAACATAAACCAAATACAGTATTACATGATCAACTTTATTATTCCAACACAATCACCAATAGACTTGACTTGAATAAAAGAAGCAACAAACACATTACAATCAAAACCTAATAACAAACTAATTAACAACCACCAACACATTTAAGACTCTTAAATCACCAAAACCACAAATTTGACAAGCTACTAAAAATCATCCCATCCACATAAAACAACAGCAATCTTCTTCGCAATCGAAAACGAAATAATAAATCCCATCTTTCACCACCATTGATTGTGAAAACAGACACATTGATTTATCGTTAACATTGAAACACATTCGGGATTGTTTGAACGGGACAAGGGAGCTGCCACGGCTCAAGCAAAGTATCAGGAATCTCTGGGATATCCATGGCAAAACCGCTAGCATCCTGCATAAACTGAAGCACAGAATTCAGAGACCTTAATCGATCAGTTAATTCCATCATCTGAGCTCTCAAAACATTGTTTTCGGATTCAAAAGCAATGTAATGCTGTGTAACAACATCCGTCTTCTGAGCAATCTCAGAATTCTGAGATTTTAGCTGATTCACTTCTTTTAATAGCTCATCTAAATGCTGCTGCTTCTTCATCCTCGACCTTCGGGCCGATTCGCGGTTTGAAAGCATCCGTTTTCGCTTCCGTTCATCCATATTCGCGTACCTCGGATCAGAATCCGACCCGGAACTCACCGGCTGCGATTGCTGCATTATAAATCACACGAAATTTCTACTAAATTCGGAAAATCAGTTGTTTTCCTCGAAAAAGGATTTTTATTTGGGGAAATCGGAAATTAGGGTTAGGGTTTGACGAAATCTAAAAATCTAGAAAATAAACACCTAAATCTATGAAATTGAAACGATTAATTCATGAGAAAACATAAAACCAGTAGAGGAAAACAACTGAAAATGAATGGAGAATTCGGATCCTCCGCATCTGGATTTGGTAGCTCATATAGGCTCGAAAAACATTGAATTGAATTTCAAACCATACAATATATAATTGAAGAAACAAACCCTAGATCTAAAAAACAAGAGCAAATTGAAAAAGAAAAGGGGAAGAAATTTGGGGAATTTATGAGAAAATTGAAGAAAGAGGAAAATTGGAAAAAGAGAGAGAAGATAAAGACTTATCTGAGAGAAGAAAACGCAAAGTATGCAATCAAAGCAAAGAAAGGAGGAAAGAAGGTTTTGTTAAGGGTTATAGCTCGGTTTTTATAGAAATTTCAAGGGCTTTTTTTTCCTGTTTTTCTTGGAAGCTGCTTATCCTATCTTATTATTTTATTTAGCTGTTAAGATCTGGCTGTCATCAAATTTTTACCCTTAATCTACAAGATATTTGCCTATTTTATTAATTAATCTGATCTTATATAATCTTATTATGTACTGTATTCAGTTATTATTCTTATTAAAATTTGCCTTTATTTGAAAATTTTATATTACTCCACACGTATTTGTTTGGACAACTTTTTGTGATTAATTTCTTAAGTTTTTTTAAACTTTATCTCAATATTTTATAAGAAATATGGAGTACCTTTTAATGATACAAAATATTAATCATTGAATTTTTTGTCTATAAAATTGACTAATTGTATTTTAGATAAGATTGACTCTAAATAAAAGTTCTATTTTTATTTTACTTCTGTTGGGAAATGAAGCATTCCTTTCCCTTGGTTTTTTTGTTTGGTCAACACAAATTATCTTCTTCTTTTTTTTATTGTTAATTTAAAATATTGTTAATTTAAAATATTGTTAATTTATTTAGGATCTTGCTAACAAGCTTTACGGAGCATTTGATATGGAATAATTATATTGGTTAAAATAGTACTTTGTATTAAATTAGAAAAGCATGATAAAATCACGCGTCATTCAATATAATTGATGTTAGTTTTATTCTAATATTTTCACTTTTATTTATCTTATCTAACGTCCCGATAACGTTCACTGGCTTTTGCCATTTATTTATAAATGTGGAGCACATTGGAATTTATTTCTTTTATACAAAGTACTCGTACTATTTATGTCATTATGTGATGAGCACATTAGGAGGGGCCATGGGTGTTAGGTGGGATAGAAATCTTCCAATATGAGCAAGAAATATTAACAATAAGAATAAGAAATTAAAAAAAAAAATAAAAAATTATTGGTATATTTGGCAATTTTTGGCTGGCAAATGCCAAATGGTAGTATAGCATGTTGTATGACGTCAGCTTTCGTGCTTGCATTACCGTATATTCTACTCCATATTCCTCTTTTCTTTCTTTCTTTTTTTTTTTGGGTGAGAAAAAAAGGAACAAGGGGTGAATATTCCTTTTATTTATTGGTTTACTTTTCTTCATATACTCCATAAATTACGTATAAGTCTTCTTAATTAAACCTTTTAATTTAAATATAGTTCACATTTTGGACATGTTTATCTTTTGGTAATGATATATTTCTCCATTCTTTATTGATTATATTTTATTATTTCTTAAGTTGTAAAATACATGCTCTATATAATATTGATTTAGTTGAAGTTTTAGACAATAATTATCTCTATCTCTATCCTTATCAAGTTATCGCATAAGTTTCCTAATTCTCTATCTCTCTTATCTTGAGAACATTGTGTATCCTCCTGTGTTGCAACTAAAAAAATGTAAAAAGAGTCATGTATTAGTAAAAGATGGTATATTTGCCTAAAAAAAAAAAAGGTAAAAGATGGTATATTGATATCGATATGGATTATTATATCAACTTAATAGAAAACATGTAACTATTACAAAAATAGCGAAGTTTTACATATATAAGAGTCACATTACAACAATTTGGTAGTTGCAACCGTTTGATTAGAATATTTTCATACTTACACAATTCATTTGACAAGTTTAACACACCTGTATTATTTTTCACACTGCAAGACTACACCATATTTAAAGTCTTGTGATTGAAAATCAAACAAGACACAAATTGGTGGCATGAGAGAAGGATTCTTACCGTATAACTTGTTATGCATTACCAGGTACACCAAAAACTATATTTCTAATTATGTGCATGTAAGTTATGTGTAGAAATTTGTTGCAAATGAGTAAGGGTCTGTTCTCATACGTTGAAATTCAGTTCAATTCAGTTCAGTTTAGTTTAGCTCCTAATTTCCTTCTCTTATAAAATATTTATTTCAGTTCAGTTTATTTCAGCTGAGTTCAGTCAATGAGAACTGATCCTCCCTAAGACTTTCACTATACCTACCTCAGCTCTCATTGTGTTTGATTATAATAAAGTATTTGACATTGAATTTAAGTACTATTCCCCATGCAATTCTTTCACCACTCCGACATTTTTGTTTCTAAATAAAAGTACGCATAAGTACAAAATGAAAATTATTTAAGCATTATCAAATGTGAAATGTAATAAAACTATAATGTGAAAATGGGATGATATATTACCCTTGAAGAACATAATAATAATAATAATAATCCATTGACAACTCTAAACAAAATATAATTGTACCTTTGTATAACAAACTTACAAAAGTTACGTATTTAAATATACACTCGGATACACCTAATTGTATAAGTATTTTGTATTTCCAAAATTGAGTGGAAGTCATTACAATGCATCCAATTGAACAAACTAAACTATAGGGCCTCATTTATTTAGGGGTGGCAATATGGGTCAGCAGGTCGGATTTGGGTCAATTTTCGGGCTATGCTTAGAAACAATCCAAAATAGCGTAAAACTTTATATTATTACGAAATATGAAATTTGGGTCAAATCGGGTAGATTTCGGGTTGTTCGGGGTCAGGTTTCTCTCAGTAACTTCTAGTCGAGTCAGGGATTGCCAGGCATGTCAGCCCTATATTTACTACTCTCTCAGTCCCTTATTTTTTGCCCCATTTGACTTTTCACGGTCTCTAAGTCGTGTCTTCAAACGTTTATATCTCTATTTAAATACGCGTAAAAATTTGATATTAATAAAATATACTTTATGTCAAATCGTTGCAAATAATATGAAACGGAGGTTTATAATTTTATTCATAACGATTAGACCTTTTTCCTTTATATTTTATGTTAAACAAAACCCCACTTGAATATATATTGTATCACTTATAGATTAACGAGAATAAAGGATCTAGGGAGTAAGCATTAGCCATTAGATTAGCCCAATATGAACCCAAACCAATGACGAAGGACAATTTATCAGCACCACTCACCGAACGACGTCGTAACACAAACACCGCATCCATTTCTCTCTCCTCATTTTCCAGATCAAAAAACCTCAGTTAGAAAAAACTCCTGCTCAATTTATTTTTACTCCCAACTTTCCAAACATTCATCACACTCAATCCCCAATTCAATCATCAAAAGACTTGGAAAAAACCCTAATTGTTTCAAAATTTGTAAACTCAGATTCCCAATTCGATCCCATTAAAATTCAAATTGTAGAAATTAATTTTACGGAAAATGGCGGCAGATGATGTACCATTGGATGATAAATCGAAGAGAATGAGAGATCTGTTATCGAGCTTTTATTCGACGGATCAATCAACTTCTGGAGCTAATTCAAATGCAGTTTCTTCGAAGTATGCTACATTGGATACGATTAATTCCCCTTCTTTTGATCCTGACAACTACATGAATCTATTGGTACTTTCTCTCTCCTTTTTTATTTCTTGAAATTATTGTTTTTAGTTTTTTAGTGCGTTTAATTTGGTTGATTTAGCTTCTTTATTGATGGAATCAGTTTTGTTTTATAAGCATTTTGATACTTAGCTGTGTAATGTGTGCTAATAATGTGGATGATTTGATTATGTTTTGATTTCGGTTTTCGGAGTTGTTGATCAATGGGTTAGAAGATATCGCTGTGTAATGTGTGCTAATTATGTGGATGATTTGATTATGTTTTGATTTCGGCTTTCGGAGCTGTTGATCATTGAGTTAGAAGATGTTTAATTTGTTTTGGGGGCTGGCATTGAGAATTTTACCCGATAGTCGAGTTGGCTAGCCGATTGTAGTTGGGAGTTGGATGATGTAGACTAATGTAGTACCATAGTAATAGACATAACCCGAACGAAAGTCATTGCGATGTGCTAAAAAGAGAAGAAGGAGCTTGGTGTTGAGATTTAGACTCCTACTTGATCACTTCACTGTCTTGACTCGGGAGACTCGGGACTGTAGGGGAATGGCAAAGTTTTGATACCAACGGGTGTATTGAGTACAATAGGGCTAGCTTCCCTAATTTAGGTGAAATTCAACTCCGGAAATGACTGAATTTATGTGTTGTGCTCTCTTTGTACTCTAAGGCATATGGTGGTAAAATTATGTAATTCTTGGATTATTTTAGATGATTTAGTTTGATGGTGTTGAACTTGTACACATGTTTATATGTTTTGTGTAGATTGGGAAGGGGCACGGAGTTGATCTTTGGAGTTTGGACTATTTGGATTGCAATCAATAAAAAACATGTACTTAGTTGACTGCTTTTGCGGGGAATTTTGATACCCGTAAGCTTGCCCCATTAACATTAGGCATCATGGCATCATGCTGATAAATAATAAGAATCTTTGAGAAGGGGATTGGTCAATTGGCATTTTTTCCCCATTGAGACAAGAAATAAAGACAATGAGAATGGGAGAGGGGCCCTATAAAAACATGGGAGAAATTGTGGATTCATGGTATAATTTTTTTTAAACCCAGGGTATTTGTAGCTACTTTTCATTACATCAACTTATTATGACAATGTTGAGAAAAGCGCGGCCTACTCATGACTGTGTAGAGGGTTGCTTGGGGCCAGTGTCTAATTGCTTAATTGCCTAGCAAAGGTTTTATAGCTTGCTTGGTTATGCAGGGAAAGGTAGATGCTTTGGAGTTGCATTAGATTCCCTGATCTTTTGGATTTCTGGATAAAAGAATATAAAGTATATAACAAAGACGGAGGATTAGGGATTTTCTAGAAACTAGAATTACAAACAGTACTTTATTGTCTATTGTCGGCTTATGCCTTAAAAAAATCATTTGGGAGAAGCCTCGTTAGCATGTCTGCTTAGAAATTCAAGATATACTTATTCTTATCTTTCATCTTTCTTCTCAACAAACCAACCACTACGACAGCCAAAATTTTTGGTCTTTTGTTGTCAACTTGTCATTTACACTTTTGCCTAGCAAAGTTATCTTTGGTACTTTGTCCTGTAGGGTGAACTTATATATAGTACTGAAGGCAATTCATTTTTGTTTGATCTTAGTTGTTTATTGCCTTGTTGGAGGTTTGTCTTGGATTTGAGTGTAAAATGAATAATAGGCTTTATTAATATTTCCTTTGTTAATCCGAGGATACAGTCCATTATTTTTTACAGGCTTATGGGTAGATGAATCAACTTTGCTATTGTCCTGTTTTAGTGTTTTGTAATCTTGCAATGTATGAGGAATTACTATGGAAGATGTTCTCAGAATTACTTATATCAGTAGTTTTTCGAATCTTGAGAGGTATATTATATCTGCAATTGCGTACTTATACTTGGATATTTCTATATATGCCATTTACAGGTACAAAAGTCGAACTTAGAAACACTACTTCAACGACATGTTGAAATGGCAGCTGAGATAAAAAATTTGGACACTGATTTGCAGATGTTAGTGTATGAGAACTACAATAAGTTCATTAGTGCCACGGATACAATCAAAAGGCAAGTTTTGAACTCATCAGCATTGAACGTTTGGATGTTTAATGATGGGGGGTTTGATTGTATTATGATGTGTGTTAAATGCTGTAAATCCTCTGTGTCTTCTTATATATATTCTTATATATATATATATATATATATATATATATATATATATATATATATATATATATATATATATATATATATATATATATATATATATATATATATATATATATTGATATATTTTTTTTTCCTATTGATCTCTGTTAGTGGTTGAGCTTGCATCCACATAAGTCATGCTTGCTAATTTGCACATATAGAATTGTATACCACAATTTCCCATGGCTATGCTTGTGGACCTATAATTCATACTTGTTTCTTTACAATGTGATTGTTTTATGTTATTTACAATTAATTTCATTTTATTAATCTTATAGGATGAATAGTAACATAGTGGGCATGGAAGCAAATATGGAACAGCTACTCGAGAAGGTAGTTTGAAAATTAAAGTCATCTATCCAACAATCTCCCACTGAAGTAAATGTTTATTTCTTTTGATTTTTCAACTTTAACTGTGTTGCAGATACTATCGGTGCAATCTAGAAGTGATGGGGTCAACACATCACTGTTTGAGAAAAGGGAACATATCGAAAAGCTGCACCGCACCCGCAACCTTCTACGCAAAATTCAGGTATTTAAGTGGGTGGATAACCTGTTTACTTTGTTTGGTGATGGTTTGATGTTATGTTCTGGTATAGGAGCCCCATTTAGATATCTTTGTAGCTGGAATAGGATTAGTTCCATTTTCTTATGGGGTCTTGTGCTTACTTCAGTTATATGTTAGCGGCGGCCACCCTTGTATGACTAAGCACTTTGGATATTATCTGTTGTAAACCTTTAAATTATTTCAATCAATCAATCAAAGCCTTAATCCCATGATTTGAAACATGTAAATTATTTATCTTATAAAATTTGAAACCTGTATAAAAGTAAGTTAGATGGTCTCCTGAAATTGCTGAGTGCAAGGCTATCTTGTTTGCTGCTCGTTTAGCTCGCCAGTATGGCTTCAAGGATGTGATTCTTGAATCGGACTGCCAGCGTGTTATCTCTCGCCTCTCCTCTGCTGCTGTTTTCCTCTCTGATTTAGACAATTTGCTTGAAGATGTTTTTTATGTTTGTTCTGCTTTTTCCTCTTTTAGTTGGTCACATGTTAAAAGGGACGGGAACTGGGTAGCGCACCATTTAGCTAAATTGGTGCCCTTTGGTGTTGAGCAAATATGGATTAATCATTGTCCTAGTGATGTAACACCGTACGTTCTTATGGACCGTTTGTCCACTGATTAATGAAGGTTCAGTTTCCTTTGCCTCAAAAAAAAAAAAAAAAAAAAAAAAGTAAGTTAGATGTTGGTTCTTCATGATTTGTTAATAGTCCATTGTTTAAATGTGCTGGATTTCTTTTCTTTTTGTTGTTTGCTGGGCTTCTAAAATTCAGATCTATAACCAAGTTGACTGATTTTTTTACATGTCTGGAATAGAACAGTTCATATATGATTTACCTGAAAGACTTGGGAAGTGCATTAAATCTGAAGCTTATGCTGATGCAGTCAAGTTCTACACTGGAGCTATGCCTATATTTAAGGTTTTCCCTCTGCACTGAATTTATAGGTCCTACTTTTTCTCTGTGTTGTGAGTCATTGCATAGAAGTGAAGTTAAATTTCTCAAAATCACCCTTTTGTATACTTTGGTTTCTTTCCAATAGGTATATGGAGACTCATCATTCCAAGACTGTAAGAAAGCATCTGAAGAAGCAGTGAGCATCATAATTAAGAATCTGCAGGTAATTAGTCCATTCTGACTCCTGGACTGAGATGTTTGAGTTTACATAACTCATTAGTATTTGATGCTATGGAGGTGAAACTAGTTGTTCCCTGTAAGTAGATAATAAATAATTAAGACCCAATACTCAAATTTGTTCAAGGAAGAAAAATTTGAAAAAAGTTGGTGAATCCGAAAGCAGAATCTATAGCTTTGGCCTGAAAAGGATTCCCTTCAACAAGAATTGATGCAGTATATTTACTTGTACCTTTTCTTCGAATTCCCCCCCCCTCTTTCTGGGAACAGCCTGTCCTTTATATTTGATTTATTTGGGAACAAGAAAGATAACACAAGTAAGGGCTTCTTTCAACTTTGTTGTAATTGTTGCCTCCAAATGCTGTGCTGAATCTGTGTATGACATTACAGGCAGGTGATTGTAGTTGTCGGTGGCTGTTGTTTATGTGAGATTCTAAATAGTTATTATTAGTGATAGTGAGTAAGATTGTTCTGTATTTTCTGCTTTAAGTGATACCTAATTTTTTTAAAACTTCTTTGCCCTCCTAAAAGAAGCCAGCTTTATCTGGTAGAAGGGAAAGGAAATCGGAAATAGAAAAAGGCGCTAATACTCATTATATACTTCATCATCGTATTTGGTTATACTTAATAGGGGAAGATTATGAAGAAGGATAACTTTAGCATTCCATGCTCTTTCTTCTTAATAGTGAAGATTATGAAGAAGGATAACTTTAGCATTCCATGCTCTTTCTTCTTCAGGGAAAGCTTTTTTCAGATTCAGAATCCATCCAAGCTAGAGCTGAGGCTGTAATGCTTCTGAAGCAGCTGGATTTCCCGGTGTGTTCTTCATCACTATCACATTAGCTTAACAATGATTTGTAGTCATTTCCAGCATTTGAAGTTGTGCCAAATGGTTTCGGACTTTCGGTGCACTTTGCTCAATGGTGAATTCATTCAGTGCCCTGTTTGACAAATTTATTCTTTTCAACAGGTGGACAACTTGAAAGATCAATTATTTGAAAAGTTGGAGCAATCCCTTGAGGATGTACAACTCCACTTTGACGGATGTGGCAGCCATTCTGCAAAAGCAGACGAGTCTGTAAAACAAGAATCACCAGATTACGTCCCTGCTGCTCACGAGGTATGCAATGTATTTCCTTCTGTTGAAATAACAATTGGAATTGATCTGAACAACATTAAATCAGACCTACTTTATCTTAAATTTATGCATGTAGTGGCTGTCATCTTAATCATGGAGCAGCAGACCTTTCTAAATCGTTGAGTCCTGATCTAGTAGTTCAAAGGATTGGACTCCCCTGGGTACATGTCTGAGCTTCAATTATTCTTGTGATGATAGATCTCCTTCATGCTATCTAGCCTAGTAGCCTACTTGTATGGTTGGCTGTACAACCTGCTTCATGTGCTGGACCTGTAACTGGGTCATTGGGCTTCTATTATGGCATTTATTTTTATAATTCACTTTCTACTTTTTGTTCAAATTCCAGAAAATAGACACCAATTTCCTAACAGCATTAGGAAAGGCCATTGTTTTTTGTAAAGTGATAGAAATATGGAATTTAGAGAGGAGTATGGGCTGTATGGTCATTGAAGCCTTTGGATCTGCTAGTAGTCTAGTACCGGTTGCTGGCTCTGATTTTCTAATACAGTACCTTAGTAAGTGATGCTGCTGGCACAAACACATTGTCCATGAATTATGTGAAATATATGTGTAGGCGTGGAGCTGTGCTTTTTCTAGACTTTGTATTTTTTGCCCTCAACACAAATTAGCACAGCATGCATGACCCCCTCACCCCCCCCCCCCCCCCCCCAAAAAAAAAAAAAAAAGGTTCTGGAACTCTTGTGATTGATACTCTTTTTTAGATGTTTAAGATTGACATGAATGTGTTTCTGTCTTTTTGATTGTGAAAACTTCTACTTCTCTATTGTTCATGATTGATATTTGTAATTTGTTGATGCCTATTTACAATTTCATCATATTTCTTGTATCAAGGTTACTTGCTCATAATAGCTACTAGATACATCTTTACTTGTTGCATTTGTGGTCCCTTTAAGTTACTTGACCATTCCATGACCAGGTTTCAACTCGTGAGCTGGTGGAGGCTGTCCGTGCTTACCGTGTTATATTTCCGGATTCTGAGCAGCAACTTATCAGAATCTCACACGATCTTGTTATCAAGTAATTTGAAGTTGAATTACCTTCAACATTTTCAATTGATCACTTCACTCAATCTCTGTACTTATCTACCATAATCTGTTATCTGATGATTGATCACTATGTTGCTTCAGGCACTTTGAATCCATTGAGAAGCTCATAAAGAACCAAATTTCTTCCGCAGAATTGTTGGGACTGCTACGTAAGTTTCATTTTCCCCTTCTTATGTCCAAGTGTTGGTCCTGCTCATGATTTTTCGGTTACTTGGGAGAATTATTCTAATTTTTTGTAGATGCTTATGCATCCTGTTTGTTGAACTGCTTTCTGCTTGACTTATTTTGTACATTAAACTAAGGAAACAGTAAAACTCATATGGCTCCTGTTTTAGACTAACATAAGGAAGGGCATACTGGTAATCTAGTATTATTAGGTTAGCGCCTTTAGCCTTTGTATAAATAGAGATAGAGGAGGGAAGCGAAGGTAGGCAGAAATTTGGTATTGAGGGAAACCGTAGCGAGTCATGGACTAAAGCCATTTTGGAGAGTTGTGAGCTAAACTCACTATTTGAGAGTAATAGCCTTAAGCTATTAATTTATCTATTGTAACCCTTCCACCATTATTAATCAACCTTAAAGCTTTCATCTTTATTTGTTGCATGATTAAATCAGAAATATAAACCCAGAAAATCAGTTCATTACAGCTCCTACAGGCTACACCTCATAATAAGAGGCATGTCAGTATGTGCTAATAAAGCTTATAGTTTATAGTAGCTCATGTGCCCTGGTTCTGCCTATCTGAAGCTATAGGACTATAACAGTGCTACTCGTGGTGTTTGGGGCTCCATCTTTTTGTTAAAGGTCTCTAGCAGAGTCTCTGTAACTTGGTTTGCTAAGCCAAAGCCTATAGCTCATGGGACATGCATATTGTGATTATTCCATCATAATCTGTAAATTTGCCTTTAAATGTGAGTTCATCGTCCTTTAAGTAGAAATGTTTACATTTTATTACTTACGTAAAGGGGAGGAGCTGTGGGTAAAGCTCCTAACATGCTCTGGGTAGCGGATATTAGTTTCTTATACACCTCCAAATTTCTTTAAAAGGTGTGTATGTCACAAGGTTATTAAATTAATTTATTTTCTTGTTTAGGACTTGTTTGGGATGATGTGCTGCTGATGGATGAAGTACTGCCTGAAGCAGCTGTTGCTGATGCTTGTTTGGAGGTTTTTCCTTGGACATTTACATAATTTCTGTTAAAACTTCTGCCTCTTTGACCCATGAGAGCCTGCATCATGACAATTCTCATGTAAAGGGATACTGTTCTTATTGTTTCTTGTCCTGTATTTGTGACCAGGCTGCCAACCATGCCGTCAAGCAGTACATTGCTGGCGCCTTTTCGCGTCTTTTGCAGGATATATCTGGTAAATCGTTTTTTTTATATGTTAGCTAGACTGTTCAGTTGCATATGTAGAAGTACTAATAAGGATTTGGTTCGATAAGGTTGCAATTTGCCAAGCAGCTGCATGTATTTCTTTATATTTTCCCCAACTTGGTACTCGAAAGAATGATAAATTTAGAATCTGAGAAAGATGTCCAGGATTATTGCTCATGTCAGCGAGGTTTGAGTTGTTTCTGGGTGCTAATCCTATATACCAGCTATATTATGCAAAATTGTTGATTGTTCAATCAAAAGAAACAGACAATAAGTTAAGGGCTTGTTCGCAATTGTTTATGTTTTCTGTTTTTTTTTTTAAACAAAAAACCAAAAACAGAAAACTAGAAAAAGTTATTTCCACTTTTCTGTTGTTAGTTTTAAACATCAGGGTATTTAAAAAATTGACCAATTTTTTTCATTAAATGACCTATATCATATGATCTTGGAAAACAATAAATTATAGCGAAACTGAATGAGCCCTAATATACTTGATTTCATTTTTTTTTCAATATCTTTTTTATGCTGTGGATATGGCAATTATGAGTTTCTGGGGGTGCTGCAACTATTATTGATGTTGTAAAAACATTTGGTGCTTTACTAATTACTCCCTGTTTCGAAATGATTAACACATTTCTCTCTTGTGGCCGCCTTAGAATACATGGCACACTATCATAACTGGAAAGGGACCACCATTATTAAAATGTATCTATCTCGCCCACCATAACGCACTAATTCTCCCACCCTCACATAGTCACATGCACCTTTTCTAAAAATTTAAATAAATTTATTACCTTTATTTTTAACAACTCACAATATGCCGCCACCCATTATTTTCTTAAATTATGTGCCCAATATAGCGTATCAATTATTCCAAAATGGAGCGAGTAGATTAAGTGAAAGAGATTGAGAAAATGGTGGTAGAAATTGTGTTTCTGTTGTAGACTTGTAGCAGACTAGGTCAATATGGAGCTTAGTCTTAAATGAGCCCTAACTTTGTTTTGGTAGCTATATATGGAACTAAGTCATTAAGATAAACCTAGATAGAAGGTGATGAATGCTATTATTAGCTATTTAGGTTTAGAGTAAACACCCTTGGTTATGGTAAGGTCTGTAGCTGTGGACTTTGGACATTTTATACTACATTGTATAGCATATGCTCGATCCGAATTTGTATCATTGTTTGGTTGATGGGTTATGTATAATAAAACATATTGGAACTTGCAGACTCACTGATGAAAGTTCAAATCAACCAAAAGGAGGCAGTGAAAGAAGAGCATCCTTTGCAGGCAATACTGGAGGCCAGCAAGAAGGCAGTTATACAAGGGAGTATGGGTGTCTTGCTGGTAATACATGTGTCTACGAAATCTACCTTTACATATGTGCATAACTTACATGAATTGAGAAAAGCAGTTTCTACTCTATAATGTCATGTCTTGTGCAAGAATGCTTATTACCTGTCCCATAGGCAACAAAACATCATAGCTGCCTGGGCATGGCTTTCTGTACCTTAGTCATAATTTCATAGACATTCTTAACATTTTGTTTGCCCTTTTTCTACTTTCAGGATACCCCGGCATATTTCTTATTCTAAATCAGTTTTCTTGTTTTTCATTAGTGTTGCTGTGTCAATGATTCAAATCAATGTTTTGTGACTTCTTATAGGACTTTTGCCAACTCCTGGATGATACCCTGCCTCTGCTAAGTAGCCTGAGAGATTTGATAGTTGATAGGGTTCAAGAAGGATTTCAAGACTTCTTCAGATCACTATATAATCGCTTTCTACAGCTTTCAGGGAAAAGTAATTCAGCTACTCAAGATATAATCTTTCATGATGGCATACAAGGAGATAAGACTGTTGCTGGACTTGTTCTTGTTCTGGCACAGCTCTCTGTTTTTATAGATCAAAATGCCATTCCAAGAATCACTGAGGCAAGTACTCCTGAGTTTTCTCGATCCTTTTTAGGTTAATGTTTGTTATGGAGTTCTTAAATCTTCTTTCTACACTGTGAGATTGCCTATGACGTTGCACTTTTTTTTATCAGGAGATCGCAACTTCATTTTCTGGTGGTAGTGTTCGGAAATATGAGAGTGGCCCTGCGTTTGTTCCTGCAGAAATTTGCAGAATTTATCGATCAGCTGCTGAAAAGTTTCTGCACCTTGTAGGTTTCCTTACTCTTTGCTTTTAATCATCTAATGCCAGTAATATTGCTTTTCATTTTACCTACTTTTAGTCCTCAATTTTCTCTAAGATCTTGAACTCAACTTCTTTAATTCTCTTATTTAAACGACAATGGCCAAAGAAAACAATTAGGAAAGAAGGTAAAAGAAGACATTATGGTTCCTTTCTAGTTTGGAATCTTAGCTATATAGGTAGAGCTGTCAAAAGTTGACCCGACCCGAAATACCGACTCAAACCTGAGATTCCAATTGGGTGGGTGGGTGGAACCATCAAATTTGCCTTTAAACGCCCAATTTACCGGTTTACAACTTGCGCCGATTTCAGTATCTCAAGCCTACCACAAACATTTATGACAACATATAATGATCATATATGGTTCCAAACGGTATTATATGACCTGGAGATATATCCCCTAAAATCTCATTTCTTTTCGACATCAGGCTCTGAAACCTCCAAAATTTCTCAAAAAGCGTGGATATTAGCCTTACATTTTGGAATTTTTTTACTTTTCTTCGCCCGGAAATAAAAATTGGCGAAATGTTTACCATGATCCCTAATACACTCCGGGAGTCCAATTGGGTGGGTGAAACCATCCTATATGCCTTTAAACGGCCAATTTACCGGTGTACAACTTGCACCGATTAAATTAATTCAAGCCTACTACGAGCATTTATAACAACATATAATGATCATATATGGTTCCAAACGACATTATATGACCCCAAAATGTATTCTCTAGAATTTCAAGACTTTTAGACACCGGGCCCCCGTAGAACCATCCTATTTGACTTTAAACAACCAATTTACCGGTTTACATCTTGCACCAATTTCATTAACTCAAGCCTACCAGGAATATTTATAACAACAAATAATGATCATATATGGTTCAAAACGACATTATATGACCCCAAGATATATCCCCTAGAATTTCAAAACGTTTCGACACCGGGCCTTGAAACCTACAAAATTTCTCAAAAAGTGTGGATATTAGCCTTCAATTTTGGAAATTTTTGACTTTTTTTTTTCCTAAAAATAAAAATTGCCGAAATATTTACCATGGTCTCTAATTCCCTCTAGGAGTCCAATTGGTTGGGTGGAACCATCCTATTTGCCTTTAAATCCTACCACGAACATTTATGACAATATATAATGATCATATATGGTTCCAAACGACATTATATGACTCCGAGATGTATTCCCAAAAATATCAAGCCTTTTCGACACCGGACCCCGAAACTTCTAAAATTTCTCAAAAAGCGTTGATATTCTTCAATTTTGAAATTTTTTGACTTTTTTTACGCCCAGAAATAAAAATTATTGAAATGTTTACCATAGTTCCTTATATCCTTAAACGACCAATTTACCGATTTACAACTTGCACCGATTTTATTAATTCAGGCCTATCACGAACATTTATGACAACATATAATGATCATATATGGTTCCAAAAGGCATTATATGACTCCGAGATAAATCTCCCTAAATCTCAAGCCTTTTCGACACCTGTCCCCTAAACCTACAAAATTTCTCAAAAAGCGTGGATATTAGCTTTCAATTTTGGAATTTTTTGACTTTTTTTCATCCGGAAATAAAAATTATCGAAATTTTTACCATGGTCCCTAATACCCTCCGAGAGTCCAATTGGGTGGGTGGAACCATCAAATTTGTCTTTAAACGACCAATTCACCGATTTACAATTTGCACCGATTTCATTAACTCAAGCCTACCAAGGACATTTATGACAACATATAATGATTACATATGGTTCCAAACGACATTATATGACCCCGAGATGTTCCCTAAAATTTCAAGACTTTTAGACACCGGGCCCCCGTAGACTCCAAATTTCTCAAAAAGCGTGGATATTCGCCTTCAATTTTTGGATTTTTTTTACTTTTTTTCGCCCGGAAATAAAAATTGCCGAAATGTTTACCATGGTTCATTATAACCTCCCGGAGTCCAATTGGGTCGGTGGAACCATCCAATTTGCCTTTAAACGACCAATTTACCGGTTTACAACTTGCACCATAAATGTTCATTCAAGTCTATCATGAACATTTATGACAACATACAATGATCATATATGGTTCCAAACGACATTATATGACCCTAAGATGTATCCCCTAAAATCTCATTTCTTTTCGATATCAAGACCTAAAACCTTTGAAATTTCTAGAATAGCATGGATATTAGCCTTCAATTTTGGAATTTTTAACTTTTTTCGCACGGAAATAAAAATTGCCAAATTTTTTTCCATGGTCCCGAATACCTCCCAAGAGTCCAATTGGATAGGTGGAACCATGCAATTTACCTTTAAACGATCAATTTATCGGTTTACAACTTGCACGGATTTCATTAACTCAAGCCTACCACGAACATTTATGACAACAAATAATGATCATATATGGTTCCAAACGACATTATATGACTCTGAAATGTATTCTCTAGAATTTCAAGACTTTTAGACACCGGGCCCCGTAGACTCCAAATTTCTCAAAAAGTCTGGATATTCGCCTTCTATTTTTGAATTTTTTAACTATTTTTTCTTTCGGAAATAAAAATTGCCGAAATACCAATTTACTGATTTACAACCTGCATCGATTTCATTAATTCAAACCTACCACGAACATTTATGACAACATACAATGATCATATATGGTTCCAAACGGCATTATATGACCCCGTTATGTATCCCTAAAATCTTAAGGCTTTTCGACAACGGGTCTTGAAACCTCCAAAATTTCTAAAAAAAACGTGAATATTAACTTTCAATTTTAGAAATTTTTTACTTTTTTTCGCTCGTAAATAAAAATTGATGAAATATTTACCATGGTCCCTAATACACTCTGGGAGTCCCATTGGGTGGGTGGAACCATAAAATTTGCCTTTAAATGAGATATTTACCGATTTACAACTTGCATCGATTTCATTAACTCAAGCCTACCTCGAACATTTATGACAACATATAATAATCCTATATAGTTCTAAACGACATTATATGACACCAAGATGTATTCTATGGAATTTCAAGACTTTTCGACATCGAGTCCCAAAACCTTTAAAATTTCGCAAAATGCGTGAATATTAGTCTTTAATTTTGGAATTTTTTGACTTTTTTTTCTCGGAAATAAAAATTGCGAAAATGTTTACCTTGGTCCCTAATACCTTATGTGAGTCTATTGGCTAGTTGGAACCATCCATTTTGCCTTTAAACAACCAATTTACCGGTTTGCAACTTGCACCGATTTCATTAATTAAGCCTACCACGAACATTTGTGACAACATATAATGATCATATATGGTTCCAAACGGCATTATATGACCCCGAGATGTATCCTCTAAAATCTCAAGGATTTTCGATACCGGGTTTCGAAACCTACAAAATCTTAAAAAACGTGGATATTAGCCTTAAATGTTGGAATTTTTTGACATTTTTTCGCCTGTAAATAAAAATTGACGAAATGTTTACCATAGTCCCAAATACAATCTGGGAGTCCAATTAGGTGGGTGGATTCATCCAATTTGCCTTTAAATGGCGAATTTATCGGTTTACAACTTGCACCGATTTCTTTAATTCAAGCCTACCATGAACATTTATGACAACATGTAATGAACATTTATGATTTAAAAAAGTATTATATGACCCCGAGATGTATCCCCTAAAATCTCAAACCTTTTCGACAGACCTACAAAATTTCTCAAAACGCGTGGATACTAACCTTTAACTTTAGAATTTTTTAACTTTTTTTCGCCCAAAAATCTCAAACCTTTTCGACAGAGCTACAAAAATTGACAAAATGTTTACCATGATCCCTAATAGCCTCCGGTAGTCAAATTGGGTGGGTGGATCCACCAATTTGCCTCTAAACGACCAATTTGCCGGTTTACAACTTGCATCGATTTCATTAACTCAAGCCTACCACAAATATTTATGACAACAAATAGTGTTCATAAATAGTTCAAAACAACATTATATGACCACGAGATATATTCCCTAAAATCTGAAATATTTTCGACGTCGAGTCCTGAAACCTTCAAATTTTCTAAAAAAAAGTGGATATTAGCCTTTAATTTTGGAATTTTTTGACTTTTTTTCGTCCGTAAATAAAAATTGCCTAAATGTTTACGATGGTCCCTAATACCCTCCCAATTGGCTGGGTGGAACCATCCAATTTGCCTTTAAACGACCAATTTACAAGTTTACAACTTGAACCGATTTCATTAACTCAAGCTTACCACGAACATTTATGACAACATATATTGATCATGTATGGTTCCAAACGGCATTATTATATGACTCCGAGATGTAATCCTAAAATTTCAAGCCTTTTCGAAATCGGGCCTCGAAATCTCCAAAATTTCTCAACAATCTAAAAAAAAAAAAAAAAAAGTGGATATTAGACTTTAATTTTGGAATTTTTTGACTTTTTTTTGCCTGAAAATAAAAATTCCGAAATGTTTACCATGTTCCCTAATACCCCCCGGGAGTCCAATTGGGTGGGTGGAACCATCCAATTTGCCTTTAAACGACCAATTTACCGTTTTACAACTTGCCCTGATTTCATTAACTCAAGCCTACCACGAACATTTATGAAAGCAAATAATGATCATATATGGTTCCAAACGGCATTAAATGACCATGAGATGTATCGCCTAGAATTTCTATACTTTTCGACACTAGGTCCTAATCCTCCAAAATTTCGCAAAATGCGTGGATATTAGACTTTAATTTTGGAATTTTTTGAATTTTATTTTCTCGGAAATAAAAATTGTCGTAATGTTTACAGTGGTACCTAATACCCTTAACAAAACAATTTGTATTTAAACAATCGATTTACCGGTTTACAATTTGCACCGATTTCATTAACACAAGCCTACCACATACATTTATGACAACAAATAATGATCATATATGGTTCTTAATGACATTATATGACCCTTAAATGTATTCCTTAAAATTTCAATATTTATCGGGAACTGAAACCTCCAAAATTTCTCAAAAAGCGTGGATATTGAACTTCTTTTTTGGAATTTTTTAACTTTTTTTCGTCCGGAAATAATATTTGCCGAAATATTTACCATGGTCACTAATACGCTCAAGGAATCCAATTGGGTGGGTAGAACCATCCAATTTGCCTTTAAACGACCAATTTACCGGTTTACAACTTGCACTGATTTCATTAACTCAAGCCTACAATGAACATTTATGACAACAAATAATGATCATATATGGTTCCAAACGGCATTATGACCCCAATGTATTCCCTAAATTCTCAAGACTTTGCGACATGTGGCCCTGAAACCTCCAAAATTTATCAAAAAGCATGGACATTAGCCTATAAATTTGAAAATTTACAATTTTTTTTACGCCGGAAAATAAAAATTGCGAAAATGTTTACCATGGTCTGTGTGGAGCCATCCAATTTGCCTTTAAACAACCAATTTATTGGTTTACAATTGCACCGATTTCATTAACTCAAGCCTACCACAAACATTTATGACAACAAATAGTGATTATATATGGTTTCAGACGACTTTTTATGATCTCGTAATTTATTCTCTAGACTCTTAAGGCTTTTCGATACCGGGCCCCGAAATCTCCTAAAATCCTGAAAAAGCGTGGATATTTGCCTTTAATTTCGGAATTTTTAGACTTTTTTTAACTCGGAAATAATAATTGTCGAAATGTGTACCATGGTCCCTAATACCCTTAAGGAGTCCAAGTAGGTGGGTGAAACCATCCAATTTGCCTTTTTACGACCTTTTTACCGATTTATAACTTGTACCAATTTAATTAACTCAAATTTACCACGAACATTTATGACAACAAATAATGATCATATATGGTTTCAAACGGCATTAAATGATCCCGAGATGTATTGCCTAGAATTTCAAGACTATTCGACACTGGGACTCGAAACTTCCAAAATTTCTCAAAAAGCGTGGATATTAGCCTTAATTTTTGAAAATTTTGACTTTTTTTTGCCCGAAAATAAAAATTTCCGAAATGTTTACCTTGGTCCCTAATATTGTCCGGGAGTACCATTGGGTGGGTGGAACCATCCAATTTGCCTTTAAATGACCAATTTAGTGGTTTACAACTTGCACCGATTTCAATAACTCACGCCTACCAGGAACATTGATGACAACAAATAATGATTATATATGGTCCCAAACGAAACATTATAAGACCCCGAGATGTATTCCCTAAAATTTCAAGACTTTTCGACACCGGACTACGAAATATCCAAAAAATTATCAAAAAAGCGTGAATTTTAATTTTGGAATTTTTTACTTTTTTTCGCCTGAAAATAAAAATAGCCAAAATGTTTACCATGGTCCCTAATACCCTCCCGGAGTATGTGGAACCAACCAATTTGCCTTTAAATAGTCAATTTACCGGTTTACAATTTGCACTAATTTCATTAACTCAAGCCTACCATGAACATTTATGACAACATATAATGATATCATTTATGGTTCCAAACGGCATTATATGACCCCAAGATGTAGCCCCTAAAATCTAATTTCTTTTCGACACTAGGAGCTTCGAAATTTCTCAAAAAAAACATTGATATTGGCCTTCAATTTTGGAGTTTTTTTAACTTTTTTTCGCCTGCTGAAATGTTCACCGTGGCTCCAAATACCCTCTTGGAGACCAATTGGGTGGGTGGAACAATCCTATTTGCCTTTAAATGGCCAATTTCCAGGTTTACATCTTGCACCAATTTCATTAACTCAAGCCTACCACAAACATTTATAACAACAAATAATGATCATATATGGTTCAAAACTGCATTATATGACCCCGAGATATATCCCCCAGAATTTCAAGACTTTTCGACATCGAGCTCCGAAACCTACAAAATTTCTCAAAAAGTGTGGATATTAGCCTTCAATTTTGAAAATTTTTGACTTTTTTTTTCTCAGAAATAAAAATTGCCGAAATGTTTACAATGGTCCCTAATACCCTCTGAAAGTCCAATTGGTTAGGTGGAACCATCCAATAATCCTTTAAATCCTACCACGAACATTTATGACAACATATAATGATCATATATGGTTCCATACGACATTATATGACTCCAAAATGTATCCTCTAAAATCTCAACCCTTTTGGGCCCCTAAACTTCTAAAATTTCTCAAAAAGCGTTGATATTCTTCAATTTTGGAATATTTTGACTTTTTTTCGCCCAAAAATAAAAATTGTCGAAATGTTTATCAGGGTTCTTATACCCTTAAACGACCAATTTACCAATTTACAACTTTCATCGATTTCGTTAATTGAAGCCTACTGAGATAAATCTCCTAAAATCTCAAGCCTTTTCGACACTTGGCCACGAAACGTACAAAATTTTTCAAAAATTGTGGAAATTAGCCTTTTTTTGACTTTTTTTCCTAGAAATAAAAATTGCAGAAATGTTTACCATGGTCCCTAATACTCTCCGAGAGTCCAATTGGGTGGGTGGAATCATCCAATTATCATTCAATATGCCTTAAACAGCCAACTTACCGGTTTACAACTTGCACCGATTTTATTAACTTTTAAGACAACATAAAATGATCACTTATGATTCCAAACGACATTATATGACCCCAAGATGTATCCCCTAAAATCTCATTTCTTTTCGACATCGTTCCTTGAAACCTTTGAAATTTCTAAAAAAGCATGGATATTAGCCTTCAATTTTGGAATTTTTTCTTTTTTCGCACGGAAATTAAAATTGCCGAAATTTTTATCACGGTCCCTAATACCTTCCGAGAGTCCAATTGTGTAGGTGGAACCATCAAATTTGCCTTTAAACGACCAATTTACCGGTTTACTGTATGCACCGATTTCATTAACTCGATCCTACCGCGGACATTTATGACAACAAACATTGATCATATATGGTTCCAAACTACATTATATGATCCCGAGATGTATTCCCTAGAATTTCAATACTTTTAGACACTGAGCCCCGTAGACTCCAAATTTCTCAAAAAAAAGCGTGGATATTCGCCTTCAATTTTTGGATTGTTTTTACTTTTTTCGCCCGGAAATAAAAATTGCCGAAATGTTTACCATGGTTCATTATAACCTACCGAAACCTACCGAAATCAAATTGGGTAGGTAGAACCATCCAATTTGCCTTTAAACGACCAATTTACCGATTTACAACTTGCACCGATTTCATTAATTCAAGCCTATCACGAATATTTATGACAACATATAATGATCATAAATGGTTCCAAACAGCATTATATGACCCCAAGATGTATTTCCTAAAATCTCATTTCTTTTCAACATCGGGCCCTTAAACCTTCGAAATTTCTAGAACCTTCAATTTTGGATTTTTTAACTTTTTTCGCACGGAAATAAAAAATTGCCAATTTTTTTACCATTGTCCCTTATACCCCCCGAGAGTCCAATTAGGTGGGTGGAACCATGCTATTTGACTTTAAACGACTAATTTATCGGTTTACAACTTGCACTGATTTCATTAACTCAAGCCTACCATGAACATTTATGACAACATACAATGATCATATATGGTTCCAAACGGCATTATATGACCCCGATATGTATCTCCTAAAATCTTAAGGCTTTTCGACAACAGGTCTCAAAACCTTCAAAATTTCTCAAAAATCGTGAATATTAGCTTTCAATTTTGGAAATTTTTTACTTTTAATTTTGGAATTTTTGACTTTTTTTCGCCCGTAAATAAAAATTGTCGAAATGTTTACCATGGTCCCTAATACCCCTGGGAGTCAATTGTCGGGGTGAAACCATCCAATTTGTCTTTAAACGACCAATTTATAATTTTACTACTTGAACCGATTTCATTAACTCAAGTTTACCACGAACATTTATGACAACATTTATTGATCATATATGATTCCAACCGACATTATATGACTCCGAGATGTAATCCTAAAAGTCTAGCCTTTTCGAAATCGGGCCTCGATATCTCCAAAATTTCTCAACAAGCATGGATCTTTAGACTTTAATTTTGGAGTTTTTTGACTTGTTTTTCGCCTGTATATAAAATTGTTGAAATGTTAACCATGGTCCTGAATACCCTTCAGGAAGACAATTCGAAAGGTAGAACCATCCAATTTTTCTTTAAACGTCCAATTTATCGGTTTACAACTTGCACTGATTTCATTTACTCAAGCATACCATGAACATTTATGACAACATATAATGATCATATACGGTTCAAAACGGCATTATATGACCTCGAGATGTATCCCCTAATTCTTAAGGCTTTTCGACACCGGGCCCGGAAACCTCCAAAATTTATCAAAAAGCGTGGATATTAGCCTTCAATTTTGGAATCTTTTGACTTATTTTCGCCTGGAAAAAAAAAATTCCGAAATATTTACCATGGTCCCTAATACCCTCCGGGCGTCCAATTGGATGGGTGGAACTATCCAATTTGCCTTTAAACGGCCAATTTACCGGTTTACGACTTGCACTAATTTCATTAACACAAGCATACCACGAACATTTATGACAACATATAATGATCATATATGGTTCCAAAAGGCATTATATGACCCCGAGATGTATTACCTAGAATTTCAATGCTTTTCGACAAAACCTCTAAAATTTCGCAAAATGCGTGAATATTAGGCTTTATTTTGGAATTTTTGACTTTTATTCGCCCAGAAATAAAAATTGTCGTAATGTTTACAATGGTACCTAGTACCCTTCTAGAGTACACCTAGCTGGGTGGAACCATCCAATTTGCCTTTAAACAGCCGATTTACCGGTTTACAACTTGCACCGATTTTGTTAACTCAAGTCTACTACGTACATTTTTGACAACAAATAATGATCATATATGGTTCCAAACGACATTATATGACTCCAGGCCTTGAAACCTCAAAAATTTTTCAAAAAGCGTGAATATCTTCAATTTTGGAATTTTTAACTTTTTTTAACCCGGAAATAAAAAATTTTCGAAATGTTTACTATGGTCACTAATACGCTCTAGGAGTCCCATTGGGTGGGTGAAACCATCCAATTTGTCTTTAAACGGCCTTTTTTACCGGTTTTATAACTTGCACCGATTTCATTAACTCAAGCTTACCACGAACATTTATGACAACAAATAATGATCATATATGGTTTCAAACGCCATTAAATGACCTCGAGATGTATCGCCTTGAATTTCAAGACTTTTTCGACACCAGGTTCCGAATCCTCTAAAATTTCTCAAAAAGCGTGGATATTAACCTTCATTTTTGAAATTTTTGACTTTTTTTCGCTCGAAAATAAAAATTGTCGAAATGTTTACCATGATCCCTAATACCGTCCGGGAGTCCCATTGGGTGGGTGGAACCATCCAATTTGCCTTTAAACGACCAATTTACCGGTTTACAACTTGCACCGATTTCCTTAATTCAAGCCTACCACAAACATTTATGACAATAAATAATGATCATGTATGGTTCCAAACGACATTATATCACCCCGAGATGTATTCCCTAAAATTTCAAGACTTTTCGACACTAGGCCCGAAACCTCCAAAATTTCTCAAAAAGCGTGGATAGTAGTCTTCAAATTTGGAATTTTTTGTCTTTTTTTTCGCCCGGAAATTAAAGTTGCCAAAATGTTTACCATTGTCCATAATACCGTCCGGGAGTTCAATTGGGTTGGTGGAACCATCCAACTTGTCTTTAAACGACCAATTTCATTACTGGTTTACAACTTGCACGAATTTCATTAACTCAAGCCTACTATGAACATTTATGACAACATATAATTATCATATATGGTTCCATACGGCATTATATAACCCCGAGATGTATCCCTTATAATATTAATACTTTTCTACACCGTGCCCAAAACCTCCAAAATTTCTCAAAAAGCGTGGATATTAGCCTTCAATTTTGGAATTTTTTGACTTTTTTTCACCCGAAAATAAAAATTGCCGAAATGTTTACCACTGTCCCTAATACCCTCCGGGATTCTAATTGGGTGTGTGGAACCATTCAATTTGCAATTTAGACCACCTTATTATTGTTGATCAAAGCATTTTGCCTTTGGAGACGAAGTCGGTCCAGGCCAGCAAAAGAAAGGAGTATCATCCTTAAATTTAAGAGTTAAATGTAGTATATATTTGTTATATGGTCAAAGAAGATAATTATCTTCCTAAATTATAAACTATAATTCCCTAGTATATTTCCATATAAATATTATAGTCAAAGGATATAATTAGCTTGATAAAAATGATAATTATCTATTTATACTTAGTAGAACCCGAATATGACCTGACTTGGAAATGACCCGACCTGATTGTAACCTGCAAATTATTGACTTGAACATAACCCGACTTGAATCTATGAATGACCCGACTTGGAAATGACCCAACGTGATTATAACCCGCAAATTATTGACTTGAACCGAACCCGACCTGAGAATGACACGACTTGAAAATGACCCGACTTGATTATAACCCGCAAATTATTAACTTGAACCGAATCCGACTAAAACCCGAGAATGACCCGACCTGATTCTAACACGCAAATTATTGACTTGAAAAGAACCCGACTCGAACCCGAGAATTACCCTAACCCGTGAAAACCCGAATTAAACCCAACCTTTTGTCCACCCGACCCGATTGTAACCCGACCTGTTATTAACCCGACCTAAACCTGACCCAAACCCGATAAGAAGTATGACCCGACGTGACCCGACTCAAGCATGACCTAACCCAAACCCGACGCGCATAGGTTATGGAATTAATCTGAATTGACACGACTCGAGTTGACCCGACCCCTTCTTCTCCGACCCAAACACGACCCGTTTACCCGAATTGACAGCTCTATATTTAGGGATTTGATAATATGCTAATTGTTATTTTATTTTTTATTTTTTAAAAATGTTAATATTACAGTTTTCTCAAATTATGAGCCATTGTTTTTCCTATGTGTGTGTGTGCATGTACATTGAGACACAAATATACTCTTACTCTCTTAGGCATCCATCCATGCACTTCAACACTTGGCCATTGGAGTTTAATTTAATTGGGGTTACATATCTGTGCTGAGCACATCTAGTGCATGGTTTTTCCTTCTTTCCTTTTTTTTTTTGTTAATAAATTGTGCATAGTGTTTCACTCTTGGTATGCTGTATATAATCTCTTTAGAGTATGCCTTCGTTTGAAGAATCTTTATATTGAAAACTAATCCACTTAAATTAGTAGGTTTTATTTTCTTTCAGAAATCACAATTCTTCTCATACTCTATTATTATGATCTTTCTTGTCCCTCTTTTTACTGAAATATTGTGTAACTACTCATTTTGCAATTATTTTTTCTCCATCCTTCAGTACATAAAAATGAAAACTCAGAGAGTTTCAGTTCTCTTGAAAAAGCGGTTTACAACACCCAATTGGATCAAGGTAAGTACAAATTCACAGTTAAGTTATATTTTCATGTACTACGTATGATTGTTTTGGTTTGTTTATAATAATCTGATATCCATCTTTTGGTGGTTCTTACAGCACAAGGAGCCTAGAGAAGTCCACATGTTTGTTGACTTATTTCTTCAAGAGGTTTGTTTTCTTGTTTCTCATCTTCAATTATTATGACATTTTTCAAACCAAAGCAGGGGCTAATTACTTGCAACTTAGTGCAATTCTCTGTGGCTTACAAGAAAAGTTTCTCTTGGATTTTAGCAAGGATGAGTTGCTTTGCTTGTTAGTTATAAGCTATACACCTTCACATTACTAAAGCTGCTTATTGGTGGGATCACATTGCGTTGTTTAATTGTTTCATAAGTCTGGGCTTTCTCGTCCCTACCATCTCATGCTTGTATAGACTGATGGCACTCAAATCCCTACAAACTACCCCATAACATAGCTGGGTCCAAAGCGAGAATAAGACCGAGTCTTCTTGTCACCACCCCAACATATTCTCAATACATGGTTCTTTCTTTGCAAGTTGAATTCCAGACCTGCTGAATGCTAGGTCTAGGTGCTTCCAATGCCACTGTTCTTACTGTTTGAATTTGTATCTGGATCCCAATCAAGCTGTAACAGTACAAGTATCGACATATTGTTTGAAAACAAATGCCTAGGTACACATTCATTTCATGTTGATTTTTGTTTTTGGTTGCAGTTGGGAGGAGTACTGTCTGAAGTGAAACAACTTTTACCCGAGGGGCCCACCCGTAAACATCGTCGTGCTGATAGTATGAGCAACGCCAGCAGTACATCTTCGCGTAGTAATCCATTGCGTGATGAAAAGCTGCTAACCAGATCTAACCCTCAAAAGGCTAGGAGTCATCTGCTTGAGACCCATCTAGCTAAATTATTTAAGCAGAAAATGGAAATTTTTACCAAAGTTGATGCCACACAGGTAAACCCTTGATAATTGTACGATGGCAGTGCAGCTGTTGCTAATTTGCAGCTAATTTGTGGGCATGGTATGATTCAGGATTCTGTCCTAACTACAATTGTGAAACTTTGCCTGAAAAGTCTGCAAGAATTTGTTCGATTGCAGACCTTCAATCGGAGTGGATTTCAGCAAATCCAGTTGGACACACAGTTCTTGAGGGATTCTATTAAGGATAATGTGGAGGATGAAGCCGCTGTTGATTTTTTACTTGACGAGGTAATGGAACCTATAAACTTATAGTGTTGTATGCTGCGCTTAACTTTTGATCACAGTCACAAGGTTAATTTTATTAGCTTGCTTGTGTTCGTGTGGTAATGGTGAAAGGACAAAACTGAATCGGCTATTTGTTTGAATTGTCAGGTAATTAATGCTGCTGTAGAGCGTTGTCTGGATCCAATCCCATTAGAGCCCCCAGTTTTAGACAGACTTATACAAGTAAAGTTGGAAAAACCCAGGGAACAAACAGCTGCCAGTCCATAGTTATGGATTCATGTAACAACTCCTCCGCTAATCACCCCCATACATGCCTTGTGTGAAGTCCAAGAAAGGAGCGCACTCATTGATATTCTGGACAATTGAAGCACTCATCACGTAAAGGATGAGAAATTGAGAATTGAGTTGCGCAGTTGTTCTGCGCATTGGTTACTGTCGTTGCAATGTTTATTAGAACAGTGCATCATCAAGGATCAAATTTGTAATGCTGACAGGATCAATACCAAAAAATCATATGCTACCTCCGTTACAGGTTGTGCAATGATTAGACATTTTCCCTCTCTGCTTTATTTCTAATCGTTGCACATAACCTGTAACGCAGGTAGTATATTTTTACACCCAATCTTTACAAATATTCAATTTTCCTTCTCTCTTTTTGTTTCTCTCCTCATCTCTCCCTCTTTATAGCAACGATTTCTCGTGATCGAACATTAATGGTTATGTATGAGTGTATATTGCCAAAACTTTGAATCCTTTGTTCTGGCTGGAGATAGTATTAGCACTTTGAACACCATTTAAGATGTTGACAGGTGATTGTGATTCCATGTATGTCGGAAACCTTTTATAAAAAGGACCAGTTATTATAAATCTTCACAGTTTTGGAGTGAACAGTATGATGCGCCTTTACTCTGTGTAGCTTGATTAGAAAAGTTGGGTTATCCATGTTAAAATGCCATTGTTATTTTCTTCATTTATGGGAACGAAAGAATTTGATTTTGATTTTTTTTTTTTTTTTTTTTTTTTTTTTTTTTTTTTTGCAAATGTTGTATCCCACAAAATTCGGGAGTACAAAATAAAAGTTTTCATTTTAAAGTCATAAAAGATTGTGATATAGATGAGATATGATCCCTGTTCTTAAGTGTCTTTTACAAAATTACATTTAATTAAAATATTACTACCGAGTATCTTTATTCCGATTTTGTCAAAATGAACACAAAATATGAAAATAATTACAAAGGAATTTGAAGTTTCAAGTTTATATAGATTTATATAATAATAATAATAATAATAATAATAATATACTTCACTTGTTTTTAGTTTATTTTCAAAGTATTTGTCAAAAAAAAGTTTTATTTTCAAAGTTACTGATACCAATTATTTCCTTCCTTTCCTTCCTTCCTTCAAAAAAAAAAAAATTAAGAGCCCAATTTTCTTGTTTTAATAGATTTATTAAGGCTGGTTTTATTGCCTCTTGAATAAAAGGAAGTTTAATTATTTTTTAGGAGCAAATCTTTTTACAATTAGCTCTTTTTCTTTTTTTTTTTTTTTATAGTTTGCTTTCTTATTGATTTTTTTCATACATAAACTCGCATGCTTCGATGGGAGATGTTATCAGAGTAATGGCGATGAGGCTACTTACTTTCTTCACCTTCTTGGTAAGCAATAATCATTGTTTTTTTTTTTTTTTTTTGGTTAATCAACTTTATATGCAATAATATATATTTTAAGAAAAGAAGTTTATGTGTTTGTTTTCAAAACCGTTCCTTTGAGCTAGTTTGTAACTAGATTGTTTAATGTTCGGGTAGAATCCTTGTAGTTTTTATATGTAACTCTATTTTTATTTTTATTTTTTTTTTAAAAGGAGCTATGATATATTGATATGTAACTTAATTGTGCATTTGTCCATGTTATCACGTACAGATGTTTGTCGCGTTGTTGCTACTAAGTGTCATTAACCCAATATGGTATCATACCATGAAAAAAATTGTGAAAAATGTGAATATGGAAGCAAGCTATGCTCGTTATGAAGTTGTTCAATACTTAGCAAAACTTATACCTCCCATAAATTCATCAGCAATCAATCTAGCAAGTGTTTTGGACACTAATACAGGAGTCAAACTTTTATTTCCTGAAATTCAAAAGGAGGTTTGTAATCTTCCTTATCCGTTTTGTTTTTGAGATTTGTTTTATAATTGTACGTAAATAATTATAGTGCTGCGAGATCGACTTTATATATTAGTGATATGATATTTTTTTTTTTTTTTTTTGAATAGTAGTGATATGATATTTATCTATAACTAAAATGTTACGATTTTATTTAAAAATACCATGTTAAAATTCCAATTCAAATATGGTGTGTTAAAAGAATGACATATTTGAACGAGTCTTTAAATATAATACTTGTACAATGGATTTAATCATTTGATAGTATATAACCTATTTACTACAGTAACATAAAATCTTAAAATTGGTTTGATTCTTCAACCTTTACTAAAATTGACTAATTGCATTTAATAAAATATATTTACCAAAATGTGCGACAAATTTAAAGATAAGTAGATGCATATTGAGAGAATATCGATCATCTATGATTTGAGGATACTGCAAATTGAAATGATTTTTAAAGTTTATTATTGATTATTGATATTACATTCCGAATTTATTTTCATTTCTTAGGTTCGATTTTTTACAAAATATAACATAATCAGCAATAATATCTCTAATAAAATCCTATTATTCCGTGATTTTTTATTTATGGATACTTGGATACTAATATATTAATTGAAATTGGTTATATTTTTTAAAGATATTTCGTATTAAAAGTCTGAAATGATATTTATACTTAACTTTAAAAAAAATCGGGTGTACAATAATTATTGTACATCCACTATAAAAATAGACTACATTGATCAAAATTTACCTCTAAAATAAATAAAAGTTACCCTAATATGCATAAAAGTAATCCAATACAAATAAAAATTATTAGTAAAGAATCACATTTTAAATGACTAAAAATCAATTATTTGTGATTAATGTAATTAAATTACCATTATAAAACTTTTCTTATTGTCTATTTATATAAAAATTGTATTATGTTAAAAGTTACCCAAAAAAGGCAAAAAGTTACCCTAAAATTAGGAAAAAGTTACCCTTATACTGCTCGATGTACAGTAAAATTAGTGTAAACCGGTATTTTATAATTTTATTTAAAAAAATAACATTAAATTTAGATAATATTTAACATGGAAAAAACTAACTGCCACAAAGTAAATTATCAATGGAGTGATTTAGAAAAATAGTGGAATAATTACGAGGAATAGAGTATTATGGAGGAATAATGCTCTTATTTTGTGGATGATCAATTGAATACCCTTGGCAGTGGATTGCACCTTTAAGCCCACTTTAGAAACTTCATAACCAAAACAATCTAGTTACGACCTTGGTAATGTGACAATTGATTTTAAACAGATAACTTTTTAATTTATATATATTTTATACTTATTTAAATATTTTTGTTTTGTAATTAATTCCATAATCAATTTTAAACTTTTTCAGGTTGCGCCTGCATTATTTATATCACTATTGGTCATACCTCATGCAATTCAAGCTTCGTACATTGGATTAGATGGCCTCTTCTTTTCATATATTAAAGAAGATGGTCAAATATTTGCAATATACTCAAACTCAACTTTTGCAAATAATCTTGATCATTACACTTGGTATACTCAACTAGTAAAATCTACTAGTGGAGAATTACTTGGAGAAGCCAATATCACAAAACCACTCGATATAGTCAATGAGACATGGTTCAAAAATGCAATGGATAGCCCAAATGGTTATGCATCGTTAGGGTCTCGATGGAGTGCTAACGATGGAAAAGAATCGTCGAGTCTATTCTTAGACACCGCGAGGCTAGGTAAAGCCGGAGCTATCTCTCTTGGTTTTTCTAGTGAAGTAATAACAACGCTCTTCTCTAGTACAAATCTTTTGGGTGCAAGCTTGTACATGGCAACCCTTGGTGGTGACAAGGTACTAATGGATGGTATAAAAGACGTCGACATCAAAATTAAGAATGGTAAAGCTTTGGTGCTAGGTAGCAACCAAACTTATAATATTGGTGAAATTTCATGCAATAATCCCAACAACAATGGTGATACTAAAACTGGTGGTACCGCCTTAGACATTGGAGGAGCCAATTACATATTCTATTGCTCGTCAATTGATATTGCCAGGGTGCCAATGGTATGTTTTTATGTTATTTTACACACAACCCATAAAAATTACATTGTCAATATTACATATCATTTACAAAGTGTTGTTATAATTTTCATTTTTCATATGTATATAACTACAATGTAGGTATATGTATTGGCTTATCCAAGCAATAGATTACTTATCAATGTCCTCGAGCACATGAAGATGGAGTTGATACCTATAATAATTATCTTGTGGGTTGGCATGTTTGCGTTTGTCACGTTGCTTGTTAAAGCGGAAAGGAGGGAAGTGCAATTGTGTGTAGCATACATGAGGGAAATGGAGAAAACTACACAGGCCGAGAGAAAGAGCATAAAGCAAAGTTTGGCCTTTGCGAGTGCTAACCATGATGTTCGCGGCTATTTAGCTTGCATCAAGGGCTTGACCGAACTCTCTGCTACTGATCTTCATCCCTCTTCTCAAGTTGCTTCTAACTTGAGGAAGATAGATACTTGTGTTGAGGATCTTTTAGGTAATACAAAATATAAACATATGTGTATGCTTTATTCAAGGAAGATTGTTTGTAACAACTAATTCCTCTGTTTTTATTGTTGAAATATGCAGCATTAGTGAATTCCATCCTAGATTTCAGCAAGATAGAAGCAGGAAAAATGAAATTGGAGGAGAATGAGTTCAGTTTAGCACAACTTCTTGAAGATGTAGCTGATTTACACCACCCGGTTGCTATGAAAAAGGGAGTAGAGGTGATCCTAGACCCTTGTGATGGTTCCATCTTCAAGCACTCCCAAGTAAGAGGTGACCGCGGCAAGCTCAAACAGATTCTTGGCAACTTGCTGAGTAATGCAGTCAAGTTCACTTCGCAAGGGAACATTTGTATCAAGTGTCAAGCAAAGAAGCCGAGCTTTGAGACCACTATCATTGCTTCAAACAGGAACAACTTGTTAAACAGGTTGTCGCGCTTCTTCCATGAGAATGAACGTGCATATAATGATCTCGAAAACATGAAGACAATCAAGCAAGATTCAAACTGCATGGAGTTTGTGTTTATGGTGGAAGATACAGGTCCTGGGATCCCTAAGGACAAGCGTCGTTTGATCTTTGAGAACTTTGTTCAAGTCAAAGACAACTCTGCTGGGCAAGATGGCACTGGCTTGGGACTAGGCATTGTCCAATCTTTGGTATGTATGTTTGACATAAAAAATGAAGTCAATTTATTTGCAAAACTACTTATGTTGAATATTCAGTGTTAAATGTAACACTATTGAGGTGTATGAAAATTATTTGCAGGTAAGATTGATGGGGGGAGACATAGAAATCGTGGACAAAGCCAATGGCGAGCAAGGGACATGCTTCAAATTCAACATCTTTTTGATAGTACAAGAGGAATGTTTGGATAACCCGGGCCAAGATTTGACAGAGCATAGGGACATCAATTCAGGCTCAGGGTTAAGCACATGTATTCGTAGCCCTAGAGGTGAAAAGTCTTTAGTGATTCTCTTAATCAAGAATGATGCACGAAGAGGAATGATCCATAGATACATGAAGAGCCTCGGAGTAAACTTAAAGGTCCTAAGCCAAGGAAAGCAACTCTCTCCAACTCTTAAGAAGGTCAAATCTATGCTCATTGAGCCTCAATATTACAACTCATCGTCAGGGAGGTCAGACACGAGCCCTCCTCGTGGAAACTACTTGAGTAGCAGCTCTGAGCGCAGTGGTAGAGGTTGGTCAAAATTGCTTCCTCTTAATATGATGGATGGCACCAATGAGGTCCTTCCGGTGTACAAAAGGTCCACTATTCGAGGGTCAGTGAAATGCATACTACTTGTAATAGATTGCAATGCAGGGGATGATTTTCAGAAAATGCAGAGATCAGTGTCTGAATTCAGAAAGGACTTATACATGACATGCATCAAGGTAGTTTGGCTCGATAGACCTGACACCCGTAGGGCTCATTTCCAAGGCTTACAAGATGAGAGTCTTCCTTCAACAGATCTTATCATTTCGGAACCTCTTCATGGGTCACGCTTATCAAAGATTATAAGGCTTCTCCCTGAGTTTGGGGGTGATTCTATAAGATCTCCTGCTTATGGAAGATCAAAGAGATCCAACACTCGTGTTGTAGTTTTAGTTACACAATCAGAAACTGAAGAAGATATAGGTGAGTCGTCTAGTGGTGGGGAGATCAAGCCAGCAAGGAGTAGACGAAGTTTGAAACTTACTAATGGTAGTGATAACTATGTTCAGAAGCCAGAAGTCCCTCAAGTTCTAAGGAGCTCTAGCAGTGAAAAGTCCACATTGATGACTAAAACTACTCAAATAGGAGAAATACAAGAAGTTCCAAGGTAATGTAATGTAATGATGTATATATATATTCACATTTTTCATGATTTCAAGTAGTTTGATTCAAAGGTAAATGTCTTCAGTTTTATATATTTGTGTTAACAGGGATGCAGAGATCAAGGAATCTCCTTTGGAAGGAAAGAAGATATTGATTGTTGAAGATCATTTGTTACAAAGAAAACTTGCTGAAACATGTGTTATGCGCTTAGGAGCTGAAACTCAGTCATGTGGAAATGGCAAAGAAGCTATTGAGGTGGTTTGCAAAGCATTGAGCAACCAGCCAAGTGGAGAACCCTCTAAGTTTCTATATGATTTTATAATCATGGACTGTGAGGTAAGCTACCCAAATTTATTTCTGTTCAACCTAAAACTTAAAGTAATTCACAATTTTTACTAACCTGAGGTATCTTGTGTTGATCTCAGATGCCAGTGATGACTGGCTTTGAAGCAACACAGAAAATCCGCGAAGAAGAGAAGAAGTACGGACTACACATTCCGATTATTGCACTGTCAGCCCACGAGGTTGATGGAGAAGAAGGCAGGAAGATTGCTGAGGCTGGAATGGATTCTCACCTAACAAAGCCACTCCGTCGTGAAGAGCTTCTTAAAGTACTACAATATTTGGCTGTCAATAGAATCTAGAGTCAGATTAATTTTTCTGTTAGCTCTTTACTGGCAAGACAACTATTCAGGAACATTGACAATGCACTAACTCACTTCCATTACTTCTCTTTTAAATGCCTGGAATTTTGGAAAGAAGTAAAAATAAAAGCCATTCATCACTAACTCACTTTCTTACCTCCAGTCTGACTACATATTGATTTGTTTACATGTTACCTGCACTTGCAGTCGGATCGGTTCTATAATGTTCTGAAGGGTCATGGGGCTCTTTCCCGCCTCTATATATCTTCCTCATGAAAGTCTCAAGGGTCACATGGCTCTTTGCCGCCAAGTGATTTCTGTAACTGGTGGTGGTGTTGCAGAGGTGAAGGAAACATAGAATGGAGACTACTCTTTTCCAAGATCGTTGTTATGGAGACTACATTCAACAGTTATATAAGATAATGAAGATACAAAGAAAAACAGATTCTGCTACTATTTAGTTCCAAAACTGTTGCCACTCGCATTTTTGGTTTAGAGGTATCACAAATTGTATGGGGTAATGAAAGCAAGAAACAAAATTGGGTGCATGTATTTATCAAAAGGAAATAAATTACATATTGAATCACTATTTTTTACTAGTGAAGTGAATACCAGCTTGGTTGAAAACCGATAATAAGTGTATGAATTCATTTTGTGTAAGCTTGGACGATCTTTTGTCTGCATAATCATACTGCTTCAACACATCTATCACCTTGGCTTTAAAATTAGGATCGTTTGCTTGCATATCATTGTCAGAGTCAGTATCTGAAACTTCAACCTCCATTTCATCTTCATCGGCTTTTCCATTATCCACCTCCATAGTTTCATCCTCGTCTACCTGATTGTCTTTCTCATCGGCTAAGACAGACATATCAATTGCCTCTGAATCATTCATCAATTGTCCCAAAGATTCTAAGGTCCTGTAGTTCTTCTCTAACATTTCAAGAACCTTTTTCTGGCCAAATATTGATCCAAGTGTTTTGTTCTTTCTGCTGAAACATAAAGAGAGCAGACCATTCCACTCTTTAAGTTTGCCAGCTGGTATAGGAAGAGGCTTTCTTGGTTCAATACGAACGACTGAGGAGTCGACCTTAGGTGGGGGTCTGAAATTATTCTTCCCAACTTTGAGGAGATGGAAGACCCGAGCAAGGAGCTGAGTGTTCACTGAGAGACGGCAATAGAGCTTGTCACCTGGTTGAGCAACAAGCCTCATCGCAAATTCTCTTTGGAACATTATAATTGCACATCTGAAGTTTTGCCTTTGATTGATGTCCAACAACTTAAACACAAGCGGGGAAGAGATTTGGTAAGGGATGTTGGCAACGCAGATATCAAAAAATGGAAGTTCACACTTGAGAACATCTCCTTGGATAACCTGTTTGACAAAGAATTTCAGTACTCCGGAAGACATAATTGATCAAGATGCTGCATAAATTAATGCTCTATTTTTTTGTCAAGCCACAAAATCAAGCAGAGTTTTAAGTCTGATAAGTAATCCAAACTTGTCTAGTTGAATGTTAACATCTATCAATTCAAAAACTAAACAATTAACTCAAGAAAAAGAATTCACTAGGCTACAAGTAAAGATGAAAGCAATAGATATGCCAGTCACGATACTCTGTTTTGTTCCAAGGAAAGGTCAGAGCAAACCACAGTAGCAAGCTCTCTGGGAACCAAAGGTGCATGATTTAACACACTGATCATTACCATACACATCTATGGGAATTCGCGGTGAGCACAAAAGAGATTTATTTTAAAATGATAAAGTAAAGAATGAGATTAATAAATAAGCTTAATGGGCTACTCCTATATAAACTATGCTGTCTACCTCTCTCCTAGGTGCGGGTTTGTCTTCAGCCAAACACAATACCACAAAACGATAGGAGTACATGATTTATTTGGACTTTAGAGCCCTGCATAACCGTTTGCACAATACAAAACAAGATAATATGACATTGCTCCCAGATTTCTTTGCTTCTAGAACCTACAAGAACATGAATTGCCATTTGCACAATCAACTTCTTTGATGAAACTTTAATTATAGAATCATCTATCACCTTCTCCTCAAAGCAATGAAAGGACATTCATTGTCGACCTCAAATTTCATCCATCTCTACTTGCCCCAATAGCAACTCATAAACAATGAAGTTCAACTCGAAACACAACTCGAAAACCGTAACAACCAAAAACAGTGGAGCTATATAATCCCTATTCCCAACATAACCTCCTTTTGAAAAATCCAATTCATTCCTCTTTTGTTCTTGTAACAATTGCTTATGATTATATCACACCAATTCATTCCTCCTTTGTTCTTGTAACAATTGTTATCATAACAGCAAAATAATACATACTGGGTAATACTTCCTCCAATTAAACATCAAAAGTCTCACAAAATTCAGAATCTAAAAACTCAAAACAATAACGAACAGGCCCTAATTCCCAACATTGAGTTCAAATCAGCATCACAGAACTCCAATTGCCCTATTTTCTTCCACAAGTTTCATTCTTGCAACTCAGCAAAAGCCCAATACAACAAATAACCAAAAAAATTCAAATTTTCTCCTTTGAAAATTTATAATTTCTAACCATTAAATATATAGGAAATTCAAGCTCCAAAAATCCCATCAACTAAACAAAAAAAATCCAATCTTTTAACAAAAAAAAAAGGGTGGGAAAAAGAACCTCTAAACGAGTAGACAAAGGGGTGCCTTGAAAACGGCGTTTAAGCTCAAGAACCATACGAGGATCCAACTCAACAGCAACAACTTTCTTGCCAGCTTCTAGAAGCTTCTTAGTAAGATTACCAGTACCTGGACCAATTTCCAGAATAACATCTGTAGGTTTAATACCAGCTTTCTGAACAATTGATTCAACCAACATTGGATTTTTCAAAATGTGTTGTCCCTTTGATTTGTGAAAGGGTATTCCTCCTTGAAAATGGTTGCTCCCCTTTTGCTTCTCTTTTCTGATTTTTCCGCCCGCCATTTTTGTGCTGTCAAAAACCTTCACAAGTTCTCAGTTTTTAGAGATTGAAAGGTTTAAGGTTTGATAGTAGTACATTGGTTGCTGTATGTTAGGGTTTTGAAAGGGTATCTTAGGGCTGTTAATACGAAGTATTAGAATTCTAGAGTAGAGCCGTAGAGGACTAGAGGTGATTAGAAGTTTAGAACTGTCAATTCGGGTAAACGGGTCAGGTTTCGGTCGGGTAAAAGTGGGTTAGGTTAACTCAGTTTGGGTCAATTCAGATTAATTCCATAACCTATGCGGGTCGGGTTTGGGTTGGGTCATGCTTGAGTCGGGTCACGTCGGGTCATACTTCTTATCGGGTTTGGGTCGGGTTAATAACATGTCGGGTTACATTCGGGCCGGGTGAACAATAGGTCGGGTTTCATTCGGTTTTTCACGGGTTAAAACGGGTTAGGGTAATTCTCGGGTTCGAGTCAGGTTTGATTCAAGTCAATAATTTGCGGGTTAGAATCAGGTCGGGTCATTCTCGAGTTTGATTCAAGACAATAATTTGCGGATTATAATCAAGTCGGGTCATTTTCAAGTCTGGTCATTCTCGGTTTCAAGTCGGGTTCGGTTCAAGTCAATAATTTGCGGGTTATAATCAGGTTGGGTGATTTCCAAGTCGAGTCATTCTCGGATTCAAGTCGGGTTATGTTCAAGTAAATAATTTGCAGGTTACAATCAGGTCGGGTCATTTCTAAGTCAAGTCATATTCGAGTTCAACTAACTATAAATAGATATTTTTCATTTTTATCAAGCTAATTATTTCCTTTAACTATAATATATATCGCAATATAATAGGGAACTATAGTCTATAATTTAGGAAGATAATTATCTCCTTTGACCATACAACAAATATATACTATATTTAACTCTTAAATTTTTAAATTTGAGGATGATGGTCCTTTCTTTTGCTGGCCTCGACCGACTTGGTCTCCCAAGATAAAATGTTTTGATCAACAATAATAAGGTGGTCTAAATTGCATTTAAGGTGATTTGAAATCGGGTTAGGAACAATTTGGTTGAATTTAGGTCGGGTTAATAACAAGTCGTGTTAATTTCATGTCGGGTTAGTAACATATCGGGTTGAATTTTTGGGTTCTGTAAGTAATAGGTATGGTAAAATTCGGGTCGGGTCAATAAAAAATCGGGTTGAATATGGGTCAGGTTAGAAACAAGTCGGGTTAAATTCGGGTTTTGACGGGTTCAAATGGGTTTGGGTCAATTTCGGTTCAAGTCGGATTCGGTGTTAGTTAATTAAATTGGTTGTTGTAAACCGGTTAATCGGTGCAAGTTGTAATTTGGTAAATTGATCGTTTAAAAGCAAATTGAATGGTTCCACAGACCCATGTGGACTCCCGGAGGGTATTAGGGACCATGGTAAACATATTGGCAATTTTTATTTCCGGGCAAAAAAAGTCAAAAAAATTCTAAAATTGAAGGTTAATATCCACGCTTTTTGAGAAATTTTTTAGGTTTCGGGACCCGGTGTTGAAAAGTCTTGAAATTTTATGGGATACATCTTAGGGTCATATAATGTCGTTTGGAACCATATATGATCATTATTTGTTGTCATAAATGTTCGTGGTAGGCTTGAATTAATGAAATCGGTAGAAGTTGTAAACCAGTATATTGGTCGTTTAAAGGCAAATTGGATGATTCCATCCACCCAATTAGACTCCCGAAGGGTATTAGGGACCATGGTTAACATTTCAGTAATTTTTATTTCCGGGCAAAAAAAAATCATAAAATTTCAAAATTGAAGGCTAATATCCACGCTTTTTGAGAAATTTTGGATGTTTCGGGCCCGGTGTAGAAAAGTATTAATATTTTAGGGGATACATCTCAGGGTCATATAATGTCGTTTGAAACCATATATGATCATTATATGTAGTCATAAATGTTCATATTAGGCTTGAGTTAATGAAATCCGTGCAAGTTGTAGACCGGTAATTAAATTGGTCGTTTAAAGGCAAATTGGATGGTTCCAACAACCCAATTGGACTCCCGGAGGGTATTAGGGACCATAGTAAACATTTCGGCAATTTTTATTTCCAGACAAAAAAAAAGTTAAAAAATTCCAAAATTGAAGACTAATATCCACGCTTTTTGAGAAATTATGGAAGTTTCGAGGCTCGATGTCGAAAAGTCTTGCAGTTTTAGGGGATACATCTCGGGGTCATATAATGTTGTTTGGAACCATATATGAACATTATTTGTTGCCATAAATGTTCATGGTAGGCTTGAGTTAATGAAATCGGTGCAAGTTGTAAACCGGTAATTTGGGCGTTTAAAGGCAAATTGGATGGTTTCACCCACCCAATGGGACTCCCAGACGGTATTAGAGACCATGGTAAACATTTTGGCAATTTTTATTTTTGGCGAAAAAAAATCAAAAAATTTCAAAATTGAAGGCTAATATCCACGCTTTTTGAGAAATTTCTGAGGATTCGAGGCCCGGTTTCGAAAAGTCTTGAAATTTTAGGGGATACATCTCACGGTTATATCATGCTGTTTGGAACCATATATGATCATTATTTGTTGTCATAAATGTTCTTAGTAGGCATGAGTTAATGAAATTGGGTCAAGTTGTAAACCGGTAAATTGGTCGTTTAAAGGCAAATAGGATGGTTCCACCCTCCCAATGGGACTCCCGGACGGTATTAGGGACCATAGTAAAAATTTCGGCAATTTTTATTTCTGAGCGAAAAAAAAAGTCAAAATTTTCAAAATTGAAGGCTAATATTCACGCTTTTTGAGAAAATTAAGAGAAATCGAAACCAGTGTCAAAAAGTCTTGAAATTCTAGGGGATACTTTTCTGGGTCATTTAATGTCGTTTGGAACCATATATGATCATTATTTGTGTTTAAAAAAGTTCGTGGTAGGCTTGAGTTAATGAAATCGGTGCAAGTTATAAACCGGTAAATAGGTCGTTGAAAGACAAATTGGATGGTTCCACCCACCCAATTGGACTTCTGAAGGGTATTTAGGACCATGGTAAACATTTCGACAATTATTATTTTCAAGCGAAAAAAAAGTCTAAAAATTAAAAAATTAAAGGCTAATATCCACACTTTTTGAGAAATTTTGGAGTTTTTAGGGCCCGATATCGAAAAACTTTGAGACTCTAGGGAATACATCTCGGGATCATATAATGTCGTTTGGAACCATATATGATCACTATTTGTTGTCATACATGTTCGTGGTAGGCTTGAGTTAATGAAATCGGTGCAAGTTGTAAAACGGTAAATTGGTCGTTTAAAGGCAAATTGGATGGTTCAACCCATCCAATTGGACTATTGGAGGTTATTAGGGACCATGGTAAACATTTCTGCAATTTTTATTTTCTGACGAAAAAAAGTCAAAATTTTCCAAAATTGATGGCTAATGTCCACGCCTTTTGAGAAATTTTGGAGGTTTCGGTGCTCGATGTCGCAAAGTCTTGAGAATTTAGAGAATACATCTGGGCGGGGGGTCATATAATAACATTTGGAACTATATATGATCATTATATGTTGTCATAGATGTTAGTGGTAGGCTTGAGTTAATGAAATCGGTGCAAGTTGTAAACCGATAAATTGGTCGCTTAAAGGTAAATTGCATGGTTCCACCCACCCAATTGGACTCTCGGGGGGTATTAGGGACTATGGTAAACATTTCGGCAATTTTTATTTCCGTGCGAAAAAAGTAAAAAAAAAAATCCAAAATTGAAGGCTAATATCCATGTTTTTATAGAAATTTCGAAGGTTTCGAGGCTCGGTGTCGAAAAGAATAAAATTTTAGGGGATATATCTCGGGGTCATATT
The DNA here is from genome assembly GCF_948465745.1 of Chenopodium album. Lineage (NCBI taxonomy): Eukaryota > Viridiplantae > Streptophyta > Magnoliopsida > Caryophyllales > Amaranthaceae > Chenopodium > Chenopodium album. The sequence continues at coordinate 85,174,056 of NC_137835.1, read as the reverse complement.
ATGTCGTTTGGAACCATAAATTATCATTATATGTTGTCATAAATGTTCGTGGTAGGCTTGAGTTAATGAAATCGGTGCAAGTTGTAAACCGGTAAAATGGTCGTTTGAAGGCCAATCGGATGGTTCCACCCACTCAATTGGACTCTCGGAGGGTATTAGGGACCATGGTAAACATTTCGGCAATTTTTATTTCCAGGCGAAAAAAAGTAAAAAAATTCCAAAATTGAAGGCTAATATCCATGCTTTTTGAGAAATTTCGAAGGTTTCATGGCTTGTGTCGAAAATAAATGATATTTTAGGGGATACATCTCGGGGTCATATAATGTCGTTTGGAACCATAAATGATCATTATATGTTGTCATAAATGTTTGTGGTAGGCTTGATTTTATGAAATTGTGCAAGTTGTAAACCGGTAATTGGCCGTTTAAAGGCAAATTGGTTGGTTTCACCCACCCAATTGGACTCCCGGAGGATATTGGGGACCATGGTAAACATTTCGGCAATTTTTATTTTCGGGTGAAAAAAAGTAAAAAAAATTCCATAATTGAAATTCACGCTTTTTGAGAAATTTGGGATGTTTAAATGCCCGGTGTCGAAAAGTTTTGAGATTTAAGGGGATATATATCGGGGTCATATAATGTTGTTTAAAATCATATATGATCATTATATGTTGTCATAAATGTTCGTAGTATGCTTGAGTTAATTTAATCGGTGCAAGCTGTAAACCGGTAAATTGATCGTTTAAAGGCAAATAGGATGGTTCTACCCACCCAATTGGACTCCCGGAGGGTATTAGGGACCATGGTAATATTTCGGCAATTTTTAATTCAGGGCGAAAAAAGTAAAAAAAAAAAAAAGTCCAAAATTGAAGACTAGTATCCACACTTTTTGATAAATTTTGGAGGTTTCGGGGTCCTGTGTTGAAAAATATTTAGATTTTAGGGGATACATTTTGGGGTTATATAATGCTGTTTGGAACCATATATGATCGTTTTATGTTGTCAGAAATGTTTGTGGGAGACTTGAGTTAATGAAACTGGCGCAAGTTGTAAACCGGTAAATTGGTCGTTTAAAGGCAAATTGGATGGTTCCGCCCACCCAATTGGACTCCCGGAGGGTATTAGAGACCATGGTAAACATTTCGGCCGTTTTTATTTATGGGCGAAAAAAATTCAAAGAATTCAAAATTTGAAGGCTATATCCACGCTTTTTGAGAATTTTTGGAGTTTTCGGGGCCCAGAATCCAAAAGTCTTTAAATTCTATGGAATACATCTCGGAGTCATATAATGTCGTTTGGAACCATACATGATCATTATTTGTTGTCATAATTGTTCGGCTCAAGTCAATAATTTACGGGTTATAATCAGGTTGGGTCATTTCCAAGTGGGGTCATTCTCGGATTCAAATCGGGTAATGTTCAAGTCAATAATTTGCAGGTTACAATCAGGTCGGGTCATTTCCAAGTCGGGTCATTTCCAAGTCAGGTCGTATTCGGGTTCAACTAACTATAAATAGATAATTATCATTTTTTTCAACCTAATTATTTCCTTTGACTATAATATATATGGCAATATACTAGGAAACTATAGTTTATAATTTAGGAAGATAATTATCTCTTTTGACCATACAACAAATATATACTATATTTAACTCTTAAATTTGAGGATGATTCTCCTTTCTTTTGTTGGCAAGGACCGACTTGGTCTCCCTAGACAAAATGCTTTGATCAACAATAATAAGGTGGTTTAAATTGCATTTAAGGTAATTTGAAATCAGGTCAGGAACAATTTGGGTTGAATTTAGGTAGGGTCAATAACAAGTCGGGTTAGTAACAGACCGGGTTTAATTTTTGGGTCGGGTTAGTAATAGGTCTGGTTAATAATCGGGTTTGAGTCGGTGTTTCGGGTCGGGTCAACTTTTGATAGCTCTAGAGGTGATCATTAGGTGGGGCGGGCCGGATTCGTGTCGGGCTGGAAATTATGTGCACAAACCCGTCCAAATTACTTGAGTTGTGCAGGTTTTTCGGGTCAATTTTGGATCATGCAAAAAAAATCAACTAAAAATGCATAAAATTGCTTTTTTAAACCAGTACAAAATTTTCAAAAAAACTAATCATGTCGGGATGGGCTCATTATGATCAGGTCTAATCTAAAGGTGTCAAAACACGAGCTAATTTGAATAAATTCAATTTATTAGTACTCACACAAAAATTTAGAATAAATCAAATTTCAAATAGAGTCAATCCTACCCGACCTCACCAAACCTGGCCCAAATATTCGAATTGATAATATGTAAGCATAAATGACACAACATGAAGACATATGGACTTGAGTCTTTCCTGAGCCATTGTTTTAATAAATTTACATGATACCTACAAGTCTACTCGTTAGTCATCCTAGTCAATCCCAAGACACGTGGGAACCATTTAGAGTCTTCTTTACTTTTATGAGAGAAGAGAGAAAGAGAGGTGGTACCAATGCTTGAACCCTGGACCTAGACTTCAGAGGTTTCATTCTCTTACCACTAGTCCACAAGGTAAGCTGGTCTTCTTTACTTTTATGAGTGTGCTTAAGATATCACATTGTTATTGTTTAATGTACATTAGTTTATTTAACTATAGACGTGTCAAATTTGAAGTAACAGGTGTCTTGGTTTAACCAAAACCATAACTTTTACAGTACTTTTGGCCAAATATCTGGCGCTCTGAACACTTGAGCTAAGGAAAAGAACATAGGATCCTTACCCGGTTACCCCAAAGTAACTTACCCCCCATGAAAAATATGCCTGGTTTACATCTATTTTTTTCAGACTAAAAAAGCAAAGAAAGAAAGAACATAGGCAGATTTATCTGGTTTTAAGCAAGGGTTTACTGTAAAGTATGCCTCATCAAATGTAAGAAACAAAATTTATAAATAATAAAAAGGGCATCAGACATGTAGGCTTGCCCATGCTAAGGATTACTAGCCAATATAAATTATAGCAATTTGTATTAATAGAGAGTTATTCATTTGTCTATGACAGCTCAGAAATAGCACCAACTTCAGCAGGGTCTAGTACCAAGTGAAGTAAAATTTACACCAGATGCATCGTACACATTCCGAAGCTTCTAGGAGCAACTCAGAGCTCTATAGTTAAAGAAAGACGGTCCCTGTTAGCTTAAAGGGTGAAACTGCAATGTATGCATACAAGAACAAGGTCTCTGGTACACCCTGCCTAAACAAAATCTGGGGAGAACTGAAAAAATGTGGTCTGGTGATGTAACCTAAATCTCAAAAAAATGTGTTTCACAAGTTTGACAATGTTCTTTCAAAAAAGTCATCCATGCGTTTCATCTTCTTGAAAACTCCTGCATTCTTCGCAAAATATGACATAGCATTGGACATCATCACATTGATATCATGTTTTACTGCTTTTTCACTTCGATAATAATTGTTTGTCAGCCTAGATCGAACCACATTCAATGACAAAGGGGCTGGAAACCTGCACCCAAAAAACTAAAATAAGTGTGGAATTCAAAACAATCACAGGCAATTTTGATAGACAAATTGGTTTTGTCACACCTCTAAGCAAAACTTATATCAGAAAATCTAGACAATCAGGAGTTCTGAGAATGTCAAAGGCAGTGAACTCGCTAACCAGATTGCCTGGAAATTGATGATGAGATCACATGCTTGGTATCTAGGGATAGGCTTGCTCTTCCCTTGGTGTCTATTATCTAAATGTATTTTTTATTTTTTAGGGCTTCCATAAGCTTATGACTGTATCAACACTACTTTATATTTCCACTTGGTTAGTGTCCTAAGATCAAAGTAATTTTGTAATACCCACACAAATGGATGACCACTATATACTTTCTTGAGGAGAGTTGGTATACACCTGAAGAAAAGCTAAGGGTGAACATGAACAAAGACTTACCGGTTTAAGAAATCTGGCCTGTGAGAGACCTGCTCCAAATTGACCATACCATAGTCCTATAAATTTTACAAATCAAACAAGACAAGGTTATTTCTTTTTCCAGAAATATCATCAATGCATTGACTTCTCTTCCTTGCAGAACAATAATAATTCTAAACATAATCTTTGGAAAGGGAAATGGATTACCTGTCTCCTCCTCTCTAATTTAGAAAGATAATCAAGAAATTTGTTTCTTGTATCAAAATCAATATGTGGAGGCTCCCACCGAAATTCAGGATTGTGCAGTTCCCATGGACTGTGCAACTCAATAGCAGGATCACCCAGGTACTGAACAGCATATCTTTCCCATGGACTGTCTGGAAAGTCAACAGATTTTGGTTTTGCATCAACTATCTGACCTTCCCACCAGCTGCCGCCTTCTCCATCTTCATGCCTCCACCATACTGAGCAAGTATCCCCAGGAGTCCAATTTCTACTGACAGCAAGATCATACCATGCTTTCTCAACCAAAAAATCAGGGGCATGAAGCAGCTCTGGAAGAGTCAACTTCAATGGTTTGCCAAAAACACTTGAAGAATCGTCTATGAATTTAAGTGTGAGCTTACAACAGCTCTCTCCGGAACCAGGAACATAGGCATAATGAAGGCCTTCAACCAGGCAGGTCTCAGCATCATTTATCCGTCCCTTCATTGTATTCCAAGGACCTCTTTCATGTGGAGCATATTTTTCTATATATTCTTGATGGCCCTGAAAATCAGTGAAAGCATTAATTTCATAATACAAGTACAGAATCCAAAACAATGAGATATGACTCAATGGAATTACCTGTCTCAAGTATACTACTTCATCCCCAAGCTGGGGAATATAACGATAACCTGGTTCATGCTCAGACAACATTAGCCAAGATATCTTCCCAACAGCAGCATTAGACAGACTTGTACTTGGAGGGCCCTGGCCATCTTCAAAAAAGGTGTCATGCCTACTTCTAGCAGACCTTAAAGATTTATCAGAAATCTTTGATGACTCTGCTGATCTGTCACTCTTCCGCAGCTTCAACGTACGGCATCCTCTTCCAGCTTCACAAGTGCTTGCTTTAATCTCCATAGACCTAGTTCGGCGTACTACATCAGTTTCAGCATCAGGAAAATCAACACCAGAATAGTTCTCATAGTAACCAGTATTGTAATTATTCTCTTCCACACCACCAGCATAGCTAGCTATATATGATGCTGAAGAATCATCAGTACCGCCCAGCTTTTTTATTCCAGTAACCAATTTTAGTCTAGGATTTTTCTCTTGCTTCAAGATTCCACTGGATTTAATCTTGATTCTGGTTGGTGGTCTTGGTACTGGCTGAACAGTCTCTTCCAAATCATGAGAGTTACCATTACTGAATTCGACAGCATTTTCTACAGAATAGCCATCACCATTTCCATTAGAACCACTTTCAAGCCATCTACTACAAGAGGCTTCCACAGGGATGTCGCTTCCAGCAGAACTTGTTTTTTCTAGCAGGCCTTTACACTTGATTGTGACTCTGTTTACACTTTGAGATGGCTTTTGGTCAGTAGCAGTAAGAGGATGTAAATCCACATCCTCGTCGCCAAAGCTGCGCTGCTTGTGTTCCGCTGCCTGAGATAAAGAAGATGAAGATTCCAACATTCTTTGGTTATCACTTCTAGACCAGGAATTTTTCGTATCACGGACACTTAATTTAAGCACCAATTTCTTTTTATTTCCAACAGATGTCTGAGCTTCAGACGGCTCAATTGGATCCATTACAGCAGCAGATTCATGAAAGGGAATTTTTTCTCCACCTTGACCTGAGGTATTCTGAAGATCCCAAGCAGGCTCATACACTCCAATTTCAGAATCTTGAGAAATTGATTGACTGTCTGAAGAATCTCCTTCAGAACCATCCTCCTCATCCTCACCAAGAGAAGATGTCTCAGGGATTCTAGAAAATACACTCATTGCATTCCTAGCTGCAGCTCTTTGAGGTCTGAATAGTTGAGCTTTACTAGACGGCTTTTTTGAAGCCTTGCGAACATTCTTTAATTTCTTACCCCTACGATTCTCAGAAGATCTGTTGGAAGCTTCCACACTCTTCCTCTTAATGCGTCTCCCAGAAGCAGTAAACTCAGCCTAAGAAACAACAAAATATCATCCTGAGTAAATTTCAGAAGGAGAAAAAAGTAACATACATCAGGAAAACAAGACTTACTTCCGCTCTCTCATTCTTCCTTTTGGATCGACGAAGGGCGTCTTTTTGCCTTTGCTTAACATCATTATTCTCCGCATCATAATCCGTATCATCGTAGGAGCTGGTCCCTAAACTTTCCTGCTCTTTGGCACTGGAATATTCCTCCGCTGCATCATATTCTGAATCTGCGTCATCAGTCATAACTTCATTTTCTGGTTCCCACAGAGCAACATCCAAAGGTTCTGGAATATCAATAATCGCTTCAGGATCTGGCAAAGGCATCATCTGGTAATCTTCTCCTAAGCTGAAATCCGGACCGATAGCAAATCTTATATTAGATGGACGCCACTCTACACCCAGTGCTCCAAGACGCCGGCGCTGGTACATACTTTGATAAGGTTCAGGATATGGGATCATGCCTGAAATTACAATCCGTTTTCTCAACACAATGGGGGCAGAAACAGAGAAGATGCATAATATATTAAATTATTTTAAGCTCACTTGAGTCACAAAGAGGGTCCAAAAGATTTCTTTGGTATGGACTAAACTGCGACTCCTGCATTGTACATCCACAATGACCATAGCGTTACATATTACTTGTCAAAAGTTAGTCTTCAATAAATTAACGTTTACAAAGATAGGTTCTCACAAGTGACAAATCCAGTATAACAAAAGATAAATCTAAAGTAGCGCATTTGTCAAAAAAAAAATCTCTTACTTCTTAACCTGAAGCCAACATTAGTGCAAAAGAATGACACGTATTGCAAAGATCATAATATTTAGATATTTCAGAGAATCAACCATAACATATAATAAGCACACGAACACATATATAATGATCGTCTAGTGTATGGTATAATGTGTACAGACTACAGAAAATAACTTTTCTCTGACCTGGTCAAGAACATTCCCTAGAGCATCGCGGATAAGAGGACGATAATCTCCCAAAAAGAACTGTAAGAATAGCAGATGCAATCATCATGATGCAAGCATGTAAATCTTTATTTGAAAGAACACGCAAAGACCAGGCATGATAAAACAACACCTGGTCATATTTGGCATCTTTATGAGATTCCCCTTGCCCGGTGTTTAACAGGTATATCTGGCCAATATCATCTGAGAGCACAATTGATGTCCCATCTCTGATTCACAAACAGCATAGTTTACATCATTGTATGACAGATATAAAGTTGCAGAAAATGCAAGTAGATATCAACAAAAAGAAACACTACAAATGATGGATAAAAAGCATGAACTTAATTTTAATTATGAATCCAAGATGAGTTCACTAGAGGACAAGTGACATATTGAATTATCACAACCAGATGGAATTGAACTCTTCTTACAAATATTTAAAAAAAATTAAATAAATAAAATAAAATAAATAATAATAATAAAATAATAATAACAACAATAATAATAGTTTTCACTTACGAAGAGAATTTTCCATCAACCAATTTACCACGTCCGATTTCAAATACCCGAACTGGAGTCCCTTCCCATATCTGAAGTTCAAAGCACCAAATAAATTGATTAAGCAAATTAAAAGATGCAAGGAAATAGATTTTTTTTTTTTTTTTTTTTTTTGGGGGGGGGGGTGTTGGACTTACATCCCAAATTATGGTTTTTCCATCATAACCAGCGCTCATAGCTATCCGAGGATTGAAGGGGTGCACATCTAAAACATATGTCTGAAAATGAGAGAAGATAATTATATCAAACACTTGCGGCAGACCCAACTTCAGTACAAGGGAAAACTAGATATTTCCCATACAAAGCGATTCTGTGGTTTGTGATTAGAATGGAACCCAAGTGTTATCTCTGGAACTGTGTTAACCAGTAATTTACTGGGGGATAGAATAGCTTATATAGCATCTAGAAGTATCACAGTTGATGATTCTAGCTATAAAATAGTCTGGGCTTCACAGCATCCTTTTAAAGCAACCTTCCAAAGATAAGTAACAACAGTTGCACAAAATTCTACTTATCTCCAAAAGTCATAGCTTCCACTTTTTACGCATGTGATGAAATGATATGTTATGTATGCTTACAAAAAAAAACTCGTTAAAGAAATAATTAGTATCACAAAATAAGTTAACCAGCACTCACAGATTCAGTGTGACCGGTCAAACAATGCACTAAGCTTCCATCTGCAGCATTCCATACGCATATTCTGCAATCTGCAAACCAAAAAAAAAAAGAAGTCAGAGCAAATTAGATGCTGCTATGTAGGGGTTTTAAGCTAAACGGTTCAGTCAATCATATTCATTTATGCAATTAATAACCTTTAAAGAAGCAGGCAATTTAACTATCAACCTATGTTACTCTGACACCCTGCTGTATGTCGAGTGCCTGATCCTCGACACTTTGACACAATACGACACCCAGATATATAATGGCCTTGTATGAATTTTCATAAAACCTTAAATGTCGAAGGATTCAACACCGTGTCGGACACGACACCCAAATCCAAGCCTGTGCATCATACTTCGCAACTTTTTTAATAAAATGAATTTCATTACATTTGACATATAAATTTATCATATACCACTCTACCATTAAATATTGCTTTCTTCGTTCCCCTAATATTACAACTATTACCATTTTAGGAAGTTTCACAAAAAATTGAAAATTTTAGACATATACAATACTTGCACATTCTCTCTCTATCTCTCTACTTATCACATGGGTCCCTATCTTTATTTCTCTCCTCATCTTAAATTCCATGTCTTCTCTCCTTGTTGCAATATTAGGGTAACAAAGGAAGTACAATAAAAGTCTCAATTACTTTTTTAAAACATTAGAAGTCTACTGATATCAAAAATAAGATAGATTACTAAAAAATGGTTATTTAATTGCTTAATTGTTTGCTAAAACTTGTAACTGTAACCTCAATTATTATTCAAAGAAGTGGAAGCAGACAAATCCACAAATGTTTTCCAATAACACCAGACATTAGAAAAAATTCATTCTGCCTAAGAAACATGTAATCAAGGAAGAAAAATAAAGATAACACTCAGAAGCCTTAGCCCTTCTTTAATCAAAACAACAAAAAGAAAGTTACCCATAATAGCAGCAAGCACAAAACGATTATCGAGACTCCAGACAATCATATTTACTCCACGAGGAGTTGGAAGGATTCTCCGACGTGGTCCCCCACGAGGTGGTTGTGGAGGCAGTGGTGGAGGGGGTACCTTGAGATGATACGCCTTAGTCCACCGCCCAACTTTTCCCTTTGAGAGTCAAACAATTAATGACTGAAGTTAATTCATGTGTGGAAACTACAAATCATCAAAAAGATATTCTTTACATGTAACAAGAAACACAACTTACCCCCACTCCTCAAAGAAGAGAAATGGCATCATAAAGCATAGAAAACTAAAGCGTAAAAGAAAGTGAGAAAAAACTTAAAGCCATGAACAAAATTTTCCAGATGTAACCCTTCTTCCACTCCAAACTTGTTAGTGCATCCTAAAACACGAACTAGGCAGATTCTAGAAAACTTATTTAAAGAGAAAGCTAATCTCAAAAATTGGGAAACTCACTTGTGAGCTACGCGACCTTGGCACCCAAATGATTGCACTTCCATCACGAGAACATGTTACAATGTTATCATGACTGAACCTGAAAACACAAATAAACAAAAGATCAAGAAAATCCTCTTGGTAGGGTGTTGGGATCTTGGGGCACCGACTAGAACAGTGATTCAAGCTCAATAGCATTTAAAACAGGACTGGAACATGCCAACATGGATCATAACCAGATATCATAGCCACAAGTACCCACCACAAATTTTTGAATTTTAGTGATTGTTCCTCCTTAAGAGCATCACTAGTGACTGATCTTGCAGTAATAGCACAGCCACTGCAATCAAGAAGAGAATTTCTTCAGAAATAATTTCCTTAAAGGTGAATATATTTTTCTAGAGTAATTGACAGACCTAAATTGCACATAATTGACATCATTCTCATGTCCTCGTAACAGATCAATTTCATTATATGGTTGATATGAATCATCAGGACTGAACTTGGGAGCATTCCAAACCTGCAGCAAGAAAATTTAGTATATATACATAGATGCCCATTCGTAATTCAGAAAAATGCAGGATATAATATCAGTCACTAGCTCTAAGAATGGAATATAAGATGGAACCGACGAAATACATTATACAGAAAACATTTGATCCGTTCTTTCTCAAGTTGCGAACAGCTTTTGTATGCACGAAGTTCTAGTGCTGGAAATATCACTATTTGCCATCTGGAATGATTTTTAGCAGTATTTTGGACTGGATCCAGCTAGCTAACACACTTCTTATCTTGGATCGGATGATGACAAGATTTAGCATAAGAAAGTATCTTTTACAATAAAAATTTGTGAAGTAACTTAATAATTATTGTGGGGAGCAACCAAACCCTAATCCCACTTTCAGGTGACTTTAACTTACTTCCATCCCTTTTCCTTCTTTTAAAAGCCCAACAAGCAATTACTGTCCTTTCTTTTACTTCATTCTTTCCCAACATTGATCTTCAATCTTTTTCCTTCAAGCCAACCCTTCCTACTTCACAACCTACGTTTCAGATGATTTGTTGAAATGATCTCAAACCCAAAACCATTCTTAAGAAAGCAGTTGGAGCAATAAGAATGAGTGCTCAAAGGTTTTTAAAACAATAAAAAAAAAGATGCAGCAGGAGAATGATTAGATATATGAAGTTGAGGAGAGGTAAGTGGTAACAGGAGGACAACTTTAAGCAGGGAAGTTGGAGGACGAGCATATAACTCCATATTAACCTCTCCAATTCACTCACTTCCAGTCAAAGTCGCGTATGTTTCCTAAGTAACAAGTTGAATGACTATCACAAAATATGATAGAAGCCTGTAAGCTCTAATGCTCCATAAAAATATTGAGCATAAGTAGCTTGCCAGTTGCCAACACATTTCTCCAGTGACTCTATCTCTGTCATCCCTTCCTCTCACCTGACAATTTAATTCTTTCTTTTCCCTCCAGTCAGCTTCTCAACCAATAAAATTCACTACCAGCAGTTACAAAGCCACCACCAACTTGCGGATTCAAAATCTGCCAAAGCCACTAAATGGCATTAATCTTTCTCCTGCTCCAAATACTTCAAGTTGCAACTTGCAAGTCTTGTAATTTGATTCCACGTGAATAATTTTTTAGTTCAAACATTGAAAAACAGCGATTATTTACCATTGTGCAGTTAATGATCTTTATTATCTAAAGATTAAGATGTGTATCTCAAAAAGGTCAAATGAACTGGACCTTAAAAGTATATGACAAATTGACAAGAATAGCTGTATAGTTCTTAACCAAGGATATGTTAGGAAATGCACATCAATAAGTGCTGCATGCCAGATAGTCAAAACCTAAAACATAAATAGATAGTAAAAATTTACCCTTGCAAAAGTATCAGAGCTACCAGTCACAAAGACGGTTCCATTAGCATTAAATGCACAGCATGTAATTTGATGGCTCTGCTGAGCTGTACCTGCAAATGAGCAGATTTCAATAAAATCACAAACCTCCAATTACAGTAAAATACAAGAAATATATATGATAAACTAACCAGTCCCAGCGTCAGCAGGCTTTGGCACATAGATTCGAGGCTTAAACTGTGAATTCCTTGCATCCCAAATCCTACAGGTTCCATCATCAGACGATCTGCAAGACAATCTCACGTGAGTCTGCTTTAAAGTGGAGTAAATTAAAAATTACAGAATTATCCACTCCTAAAAACTCCAGATAAAAGAATTCGAAAAAAAACTTCTATATTAAACTCATCTGGAAATAGAACTTACGACAAAAGTTGGTATGCGGTCCTGGGACTGAATGCAATTGCAGTAACGGCACCAGTATGGCCTTGCAATATTGAAATTGGGAGCCCATCTGGCAAACGCCACTGTTGAATTGCAAAAAAACTAATACTCAGCAACTAATGAAAGTAATGGCCAAGATTACCAAGCTGGAAGTAGGAGACTCACCACTCTGATGACAAAGTCATTTGAAGCAGATGCCACCAAAGCATTGTTTGAGCTAACAGCTAAGTCAGTGATATCCCCCTTGCATAAATAAGGAGTTCATTTAAATTCATCATAAGCATGTCTAATAAATAATCAATTCAAATTAAATTACTTAGGTCCAAGCAAGGCAGAAAGCAGTCAACTCACCTCATGCCCACGGCAACTAGCCAGGCAAAATGCAGTTTCCATTGACCAAATTTTTACAAGGCGATCATCAGAACCAGTAATTACATGCCTGCCTGCTCGATCAAATATGGCTACAAAACAGAAACAGCAATATTAGTTATGTTACAGTCATAATATAGCCCCAAAAAATTACAAAGGTGACATAACGGGAGCAAGATGAAGCCAAATAGATAAACAGTGAATATGCAACAGCTAAAAATACGAATGTTTGAGTGAGATAATGAAACTATGAAAGATCAATTACAATAGAACAACAGGTCACTTCTGCCGAGGAGGATTCAGAGGAAGGAATAATAAACTCACATACATACAGTATAAAGTATAGCTTTAGCGTACAAAACTAGATATTGCCCACTCAAATCATACAAACAGAATCATGTGAATCATTATCTTCTTCACTGTTGTCATGAGACATCACAACTTTACAAGCACACGCATTTCCAATCATATCCACATATATGCAAGCTGCGAGCACAAACTCAAACATGATGAGAAAGTTACCACAATAAACAGCATTCCGGTGTCCTCTAAGCCTCTTTATATTCTGCATCTTTTGCACCATAGTTGATGGCTTCGCAATGGCATAACTAGCAGCATGTATCGATGGAGCACGATGGTGTCGGGTAAAGCCCCCACCGATGGCCCTCAAATGCAATCCATGTACTTGATCAACCTGCATATGAGGCCAGCGCAAGTAACGCGGCAGAAGCTTGACTTGTTTATCCACTGAATTTCTATCACCTGAGAGCAGAGACCATCACCATAAACTTATCGGTCAAGCATTGAACATAAACGTTTTACACAATAATATGAGCCAAAAATTAACATGCCTTCGGTGCAATAAGTTGTTTCTTGTGAAGAACAGTTCACCTCAAAACTAACAATTATGGTTCCAGTAAAAGAGCTAATGAAATGTTTAGGATGTCAGATATGACAGCAATATCTTATAATAGCAGTATATAATTTTCAAGGCATGAACAAAAAAAAAGGCATTCCCTGAAGAACAAAATCAGGTCTGAAATTTTCTCTGTTTTCAAGTGGATAAGAAACAAAATTTGAGCCTTGGACATGATTGCATAATGACACAAACACAAATTTCCAATGTTAACCAACTACTGTATTAATGATTATAGGTTTCTAAGACATGATAGTCTTCTACAAAAATTGTAAGATGAGCTGGTGCATAAGAATTAAGACATAAGGTGGGAATAGAATTTCAGTTCCACACAGCCACAAATTCTCGCAACAAAATCAGACAAACTATTATGAAAAAGAAATCTAAAAAAAATACAGCAAAGCAGTTTAGTGACCATACAGTTCAGAAGAGAAAAGGAACCAGTTCCCAACAAAGTAGGAACATCAGCAGCATTTGGACCATGGCCCATGCCAAGAGATGGAGAAGGGGAACAAAGCATCAGCTGTTTCAAAAGCCTAACAAAATGGTCTTTTGCGATGTGGGAATACCTGTTCACAGGAAAGGGTGGAAAAACACTCAGACCTCAAGCCGCAATCTATAGAAATCAGTAACTTCTAAATAACAAGATATACAGTTAAAAAATTATTTAAAAAGATAATATATTGTCTACTATATCAGTAAAATTCACATGTAAATTTCAATAACCTAACATTATAATATAACCTCTTATCCAGAGAGAAAACATGAATAACTTTTCAACCAAAAACTGAAACATTCGACAAAACCAGTGATCTTAAAGATAACCATTTTTGCTGCAGCTCATCATTTACCATTACACTCATTTCCAGGCTGAGCTTCCATACATACTACCTCGGTTTCATAATGTTTTTAACATTTACTGTTTGAACAAAAAATTAAGGCAGGAGAGAGAGATAGTAAAGTTAGGTGAGTGGGTGTAGAGAAAGATGGATACAGTAAGAGAATGTAAATAGATGGGTGGGTGTAAGAAAAATGGTGATTAAGTAAAAGTGGAAAGGTGTAGTTATTGGTGGTAAAAGGGTTTGCCAAAATGGAGTAAAGTAGATACGGAGTATGCTAAGATTATTATGGAACATATAAAATCGGACGATGTTAAGAACATATGAAACTTATGTAGTGTTAAATATATTATAATTTCACCACAGATAGACATTCCATCCTAACTTCAATGAAACATGGCTTCAATTGGTAATGTTTCTGGCCTCATCAAAAATACGCTCTTGATCCCCGGATTCGAAAATGAAGATAACGAATGTTGATATTATAATACTTACAATAAAATTAATACTTCCTCAGTTTTCTTTAGAATGCAACACTTTGACTTTTACACTATTCATATACTCCACTTTGAGTCTTTGACTAGTTTTTAAAATTTTTGGTAAGGAAAAATATTGTCATGTGGGATCTTATTAGATTCATCGCGGTTTATATTTTATTAATATCATTTTTTTCCATATTAGTAATAAAAGATACTAATGATTGAAAGAACGCATTGGCAAACGTGCAATGAGAAGTGTTGCATTTAAAAGAGAATAGAGGAAGTACTAGATTCACTACGTGTTATATTGATAAAGCGTATTTAACCAGATTCCATGTGAAACCCTTGTAAAACATATAGCAGGCTAAACGCAAAGCAATATTGAACTATTACTCATGTACCTATATAAAGTAAAAACAAGAACAAAAGTGGTAATAGAAATAACGAAGATAACTAATGTTGATATTATAATACTTAAAATAAAATTAATACTAAATTGACTGAGCATTATATTGATGATTGTATTTAATCAGTTTCCATGTGAAACCCTTCTAAAAATATATAGCAGGCTAAACGCAAAGCAATATTGAACTATAACTCACGTACCTATATAAAATAAAAATTACCACCGATAATGGTAATAGTAATAACAAATATAACCAATGTTGATATAATAATACTTACAAAAAAACTAATACTAGATTCACTATGCATTATATTGATGAGTGCATTTAAACAGTTTCCATGTGAAACCCTCGTAAAACATATAACAGGGCAAAAACAAAGCAACATTGAACTATTACTCGCATACCTATGCAGAAGTTTCTCAAACGTCAAAGGAACTGAGACACCATCATCATTCTCTTCCCCACTTTGAATCCCAGATCTTGAATACCAAGCATGATACCTTCTGGGTAAGAGCTGATGCTCCATAAGTTCGTTCGACAACTGTGCAAAAGTTTTCTGGCATGGTCCAGTTGATAGAAATTGCATGACCAAAAAGTATATTTCCCTAAGATCAATATCAACATCACCTGCAACAGCATGACCATTGACTCGTCCTCGCCCTTCAGAGAGAGAACTTTCTGGCACTCTATCAACAACAGCAGGGCCAGTAACTCTCTCCCGCCCTTCAAGGTGACGATTATCTGCCACCTTCTTCGAAATATTCGACGTTTTTAAATGAACAGAAGACATATAATCAGTGGATGTATAGTTTCTAACATCCATGATTACATGACCAACAAAAACCACCTGAAGCAATCAGAAAGTAAACTCCAGTCACAACTATGAGTATCAAACACCTTTCAGATTGAAATGATATTGAAGGTCTCTTGTAAATAAATTTATGCTTTAACTATTATCAACTAGCTCAAATTAAACTTTACAACTTTAGCTTTCTCTCAAAATTTGACAGTTTCATACTTTAACCCTCTAATTAATCCCAAGTCAGCAAAAAATCCCACATAAATTTCGTCCAAATAATCACTAGAACAAACCCTAATCAATTCAATACTTTGGTTAAAAACTCAATGAAACAGAAATTCAAACTACCCACAAAAATAATTGAACGATTTACAACAAAACCAAATTGAAAGTGCAAAAATTATCAAATGGGTAATTACCTAATTCACCAGAATCGTTGTAGAAAACCCAGAACAAAGGCAAATTTGGGTGTGAAGGAAAAGAAGGGTTTCCGGAAAACGGGGGTTTAGGAGAGAGAAAATGAAGGGTATTTTAAGTTCAGGTGATGGTGGTACGAATTTCAGGGCATTGCAAGTTTTGGATTGTGTTGTAGGAAGAGGGAGAACAGTAAACTACGATTTTTGTCGAAATCTGGGATTTGGGGCTAATTACGATGGTGAAATGAAATGAAAATATTAATCTTGATTTACAAATGAATTATTTTCATTGTTGAAACGTGATTTATTTACATGACCAATAATTATCTTTGTAACATACTAGGAATTAAAAATGATCAAAGTTTCCATATGAGTAATCTCAATCCAAAATGATCTCAATCCAAAATGATCTCACATCCAATACTATTTAGGTATTTAAAATGATCAAAATTTCCCTAAGAATAAAATCTTGATCCAAAATAATCTCAAAGTTAATACGATTTGATAGATACGATTTATCACTTCTTGATACATTGTATGAACATATATTCATTTCGATTTTAAAACTTCCCGTCTTGCATAACCCCAAATTGTTGCAAACTTGCCATAAAAAAGCAGAAATTTACAAATTACGTAGTGTATACACTGTATAGTACTAAATGTCCAAAAATAAATAAATAAATAAATAAAATCAAGCCATAAAAGATTTATATTGTTTCAAAAAAAAAATTATATTTTTTTTATGTCTTCCATACTCAATACACGTAAACTAACATTAATTTATGAGCGGATCATGTTTGTAATGAAATAAATTTTATAAATTGTACTATAAGAGTAGATTTATAGGAGTCAATAATTCATAATCCTTAAATAGGCATTGAAATCTTACCATCATGCTAATTTACAATGCCAATAATTTGCATTTCTTATGTGGTAGCTTGACCAATGGAGTTATGTCGAATATTTGTAAAAACTTGATTGATTCGAGTTGCGTTTTTGCACAGTTGAATGAAAGCACTTTATCACTTAATTTTTAAATGATTGTATATAGATTAAGAATTTTAGATTTAATCTTCTTTGGTAGTTGGTAATAACTTCAAATGTTTTTTTTTTTTTTTTGGACAAATAGTAACACCTTAATTTTTATTACAACATTTTTATGAAGAAAAAACATATATCTATCACAACGCTTCTGTAATCGTGACTACAATGTAATACCCCGTATTTTTATGTATTTTTATAAAGTATTTAAGTATTAATAAAATGTATTGTCAAGGGCTCAAGTATTTTAATTAAATATTTTAAAGGGTTAAAGTATTTTAAATATAAAGTTTTATAAAAGTAAAATATGTTTTGAGCCAAACGTTTATTAATTATTGGACAATGTAAATTATTCCTACATACTTTTATTGGAATAACCCATTCCAAAACCCATAACTTAAGCCCTATCCCATAACTCAAGCCCACATTTTAATAAGCCCAAATTTAACCCTACACTTTCTACTCTATAAATACCCCATGAATCCCCAAAAATTTCTCACACAAAAAGGTTTCTTATTTTCTCTCTCCTTTGTTTCATTAATTTGTGTAATTATAATTTTTGATTTATGGGTTTTGATTTTATTGTTTGAAATTAATTTAATTAGTATCAAATCGTATTTTGATGATTAAACTTTATAATTTTCAGATTTTGTAAATTTTATAACCTAGGGTTTTTAATTATTGAAAATCATGATTTTAGGGTTTTTATGAATAATTGATTTAGGGTTTTTATAGTAATGATGTTTTGAAATTTTGGTGATTATAACTACTTATTAGTTTAACTTAATTCTAGATTATTTTGAACACGTAAATTCATGTTTTAATTATTAGATTTTCGTTCGTTAATATTAATCCCGTTTTAATCCCGATCAGGTTCTGAACTCGTCCGATTTTGATAAAAAAAAAAAAAAAAAAAAAAAAAAAAAAAAAAAGTAGTGTTTTTCGTGTGGAAACAACGTTTAAAGAAAGACTCACTACCTTTGGTAGTGAGCACCACCCTCTCGTGGCCAAATTCAGCCTCTAAATATGATTTTCGGGCAGTTTTTGATTTTAACGAAGTTTTTTTTTATGCTTTAAATTTTATCCTTGAGTTTAAAAAGGGGTAAGAGATAATTTAATGTTTCTATGGATAATTTAAGTATAAAGATGTATTTTGATGAAGTTTTAAAGGATTTTTGATTAGTTTAAAATGTTGGAATTTTATTTAAAGTAGTATAATTGTGATTTTTAATAAAAGGGTGTGATTATCCATTAAAAAGGAGTTTAGTTAGGGGTTTTTAAATAATTTTCAGATTATTATAAGTTATTTAAAGTGAGTTTAAGTTGCTGGAAATTGTGTATACAAGGGTAATTAATATAGTATTATTGTCCCTTTATGTAGGAGACTTGGTTCGGGAATTGTTGTAGAGTACTCGGTTATTTTAAGAGCTTATTTGAGGTACGTTCGCGTACTTAGCATATTTTGATGATGTAGAATCATGCTAGGCTTGATTTCAATCAATTACAAGTAGTATCATGCTAAGGTTTATGTATGGAATTGTGAATTAATGGTGTTGGTGATTGAATTGTGAAGCATGAATTATTTGTGATGGTTTATGGATTGGAAAATTATATTTTGGGCATGTTGTGTTTGAACCACACTTTTATTTATGGCATGTTAGAAGGCATGATTAATTAAACTACATGTTTAATTATGTTTGGAATATTGAAAAGGAATTTTATTATGGTTCAAATAATTTTTATTGATGCTTTAAGCATGAAGAAGGAGCTATATAAGTGTCTATGTACACAAGGAATAAATTGTATGTTGGTGCTTTTGTGCACTTAAGGTGTTTCTAACACCGATGGATAGGATTTTTGGCGCATTATGCGTTTAAGGTGTCTTTGACACTGAGGTTGAATTAAAAATGGTTCAACATTAAATAATATGTGGTCACTAAGTATTCAAGAATTAATTTGGTATGTTTGGTTGATTGAATAATTATTGTTGATTGTTTTATGATGCTTTGAGAGTCATCACCAAGTCCAATAAAAGGTAAATAACGTAAAGTGAAAGAGATTACGCACCAAAACTCTTGGAACGTATATACCTTGAGTATGAACAATGGGGGGAGTTATGGGGTTTTATATTTAACCATAACTTCTAATGGAGTACAGGACGCTGTACATTCCTTTTTATTTATTATAATGCGCAGGAATTCCGCCACCTTTGAGTGGTTTTGTCGCTGGCACGGTTAGCTCCCGTGTCAGTTAACCTCAATTTATTTGGGGGAGGTTAGGAGGAGGAAACTCGTTCGATGCGTAATCAACGCTAAATGAATTATTTAGTGTCTAGTTAATGTGTCTTGTTGATTGTTGTGTGTGCGTGTAAACAGGTGCAATGAGGTAAGTGTGTGTTGATAGGTGAAAGCATGTTAGTGTGTTTAATTACGCTTATGTACTCAACTTTGATGATTGTGTGTGTTTGTGTGTTTGTCCATGTCTTTACTTTGGCCCTACGATGACCCATTTTCTAATGGCGAGTAGTGGGGACAAGTAGAGAGGAGGTTTTCAGGTGATGAAGCATATTCATGAATGGGCATGGGTGAAGAGCGAATCATGCTAGTTTCTATAAGTATATGATGTGTTTAACACTTTAATTATTTATGATATTATTATCATGCATGACTAACGCAAAAGTTTTAAAGTCGGTTTGGTTTTAATAAGGGCCTACAATGGTTCCAAGTTGTAGGATGGTTTTATTTTACTTCGTTTGACTTTGGTTTTGACTTTACTTTCGTTGGTTGACTTTTCAAGTTGACTTGTTTTGAATGGTTTTGAAATTAGTCTTCCGCTGTGTGTCTTTGATGGTTGCCTTAGCCGTTTTCACGGTGGCGGTAATATCTTAGATATTCCTATTTAAATTTTTAAACAGGACAAAACAGGTATTTTAAAAGAAAGGAATTTCTAGGGTGTTACATACAAGTTTATACATTAAAATTTTAACCACTAAACCATTCAATAATTGATGTTATCTTCTTAACATGATATACAAATAACTGAAGATATATCGCCTAAGCCTAGCTAAAAACTAGTTAGTATATGATATCCTTTTTATTTCTCTTTTTATCACATGAATTCCCTCTAATTTTAGGGTTATGCTATATGTAGCCCTAAGGGCTATATATAAGCATTAAATCTATTCTTGGAAATTGTATAAAATTAGGAATTCATGACAAAAACACGCGTAAATCAGTGTAATTAGTGTTTATATTTTCATGATTTCTTAACTATTTACAATTTTAAAGTGTAAATTTAATGCTTATATGTAGCCCTAAGGGCTATATATAGCATTTTCCCTAATTTTATTGTGTTATATGAGTTCTTAATTATTCTCTTATCTTTTTTTTCGCCTCTCCTCCTTTTTCCTCTTTTCTCTCTCCAAAACCCTAGCCTCCATTGTTGAATTTTGAAGGGGCTTCAAAATCGATGGAAAACCTCAATCCTTGTTTCTTTATTGTTTTTTTTAGGTTTATAATAATGCTTCAAAATCGATGGAAAGCCTCAATCCTTCGAAAGACAAGGTTCATCTCCTCTTTTCGAGAGAGAAATTTCTTAGTTTTGAATCCATGGTAGCATTGGTGAAAAAGTTGTCAAGTTTTCGAATACGAACAGATGAATCAGAAGGAAAACATTCTCACGGCTACAAAGGATCGTTAGATTGTCTCTCCAACAAGGCTGTAATTTTCAGCGATATAAGCGGGAGATGCTCCGCAGTGCAAGATATACTCGACGATCGTAGTTTTTATGAAGGAAAATTTTATTTGATTCAATATCTTATGTAGTTGTCAACGTCAAATCTCTATTGTAGATGTCGTATGTGTAATCCCCCGTATTTTTAAATATTTTATAAATGAAAATTTATTTTATTTATAATATTTATTTGTTATTTTTCATAATTTAATTTCAAAAGTTTCAAATTATTAATCTGGGTCGAAAATTATTTGAACAAATTATTTTATGCACCTTTATTCTACAATTTATGTCCAATCATACAAGCCTAACCCATTTGTTTACTTAATCGACCCATTATTTTTATGAGGCCCAATCTTTCTTTTTACCCTACAATAATTCTCTCCTATAAATATCCCATGAATCTTCAAAAATTTCCCACACAAAAAGGTTAGTCTTATTTTTATCCTCCTTTGTTTCTTTATTTTGCTTAATGTTAATTTAATTGTTTTGGGTTTTGATTTTAGTATAAAGATTATATTTTTAGTATCAAATTATATTTTAATGGTATAAAGATTATAAATTTCAGATTATATTTATGTTATAAATTTCATATTTTATGAATTATAAACCTAGGGTTTCAATTTATTGAAAATCATGATTTTAGGGTTTTTATGAACAATTGATTTAGGGCTTTTATAGTAATGATGTTTTGAAATTTTGGTGATTATAACTACTGATTAGTTTAACTTAATTCCAGATTATTTTGAACACATAGATTCGTGTTTTAATTTTTAGATTTCCGTTCGTTAATATTAATCCCGTTTTAATCCCGACCAGGTTCTAAACTCATCCGATTTTGACAAAAAAGTAGTGTTTTCCGTGTGAAAACCACGTTTTAAGAAAGACTCACTACCTTTGGTAGTGAGCACCACCCTCTCGAGGCCAAATTCAGCCTCTAAATATGATTTTCGGGCAGTTTTTGATTTTAACGAAGTTTTTACATACTTAAAATATTATCCTTGAGTTTGATTAATAAAATTAATTATGTTTAAAGTTAATTAAGCATAAATATATGTTTTTATTGAAGTTTCAAGTGTTGGAAATAGTTTCTAAGTACTACTTTTGATGTTTTATAAAGAGGGTTTAATCACCCATTAAAAAGAGAGATTTTAGGGGTTTTTATATAATTTTTAGATTTTTATTAGACTTTGAACTTGCTGTAATTTCATGTATAAGAGTGTATTTTAAGGTTTTTACGAAGAAAATTTAAAGAACTATATATAAGCCTTTAATTTTAACTAAAAGGAAGATTTTAAAGTGTTGTTTGATTTGGATTTTGAAGGTTTTAAAGTAAGTTAGTATTGCTGTAAATTTGATTGATTGGGTATTGATTGAGATGTTATTATTTGGCTTAGGAGAGGAGTTTATTGAAGGTGATTTCTAGTTAGTAAAGTGGCATACTAATTCGTTTGCTCAAGGTACGTACAAGTTACAAAACCTTGCTTTTAGGTGCATGTTTAAGGACGGATCGAGAACTTAGTATCATGTCTAGGGATGACTGGGTTAAATTGTTTGGTTATACATTGTGAATTTCCTTTGACGTGCACTATTCCTTATTGTAATTATTGGTTATGTTCTAATTATGCAAGGTGCGCTTAGAGGCAAAGGTATGTGATTGGTGAAATGACTTAATTATTACTCATTCATGATTTAATGAAATAGGATGAGTAAAGGAATGGTTCATGTCTTATAAGACAAGGTTAAGAGTTTGGGGTGCCTTATGCACTCAAGGTGTTTATACACCGAGGTAGTAAAGGAATAAATAATAAATGTTGCTTGCCACTAATAAATCAAGAATTGAAATTGAAAAGTTGCTTTACTTGATTGAATTGATATTGGATTGATTGTATTGTTATGCATATGAGTCATCACCAAGTCTAAACCTGTAAATCACGTAAAGTGCAAGATGGATGAGCAATAAAACTCTGGATTGGTGCACTTCTGGAGTAATGACAATCAGGGGTTGGGGTACATGGGGTATTAGCCGTGTACTTTTCTCGAGGCCGTCTGATCTACGAGTCTCTTATTTCAAATATTTTTCAAAACTAGGAGTTAGGTGAGATCTCATACTAACTACGGTCACGGAGTCGCGCCCGTGGTCGTTGGATGTTTATTGATGTTTCCGAAAGGAGGCATGGGGTTTTTCTTTTATTGATGTTCCAAATGGAGCATGGGTTGGACAACCTTGTCTATTGCGTAATCCAATGAATAAAAATAATGATTTACCTATTATTAATTAATGGAGTCTTAGTAGTCGTGTGTTGAGTCTATAATTTAATGATGCATGATGATTGATTATTAGTAGCATGTTATGGATTTCTTAATTTATTTTGCAGCTTGTATGTACTCAGCTTTGCTGATTGCGTGCTTTGTGTGTCTTTCTTTGGTCATGGCCTTCGCCTTTCAATGACCCTGTGACGATCCAATCTTTACACTTGTAATATTGGGGAGCAGAATTACCACAGGTTCTTACACATGCAGCATTCATCAGAGTTGTGGGATCTTGAGTAGAGAGTTGGTTGTTTGCATTTTATTTCTTTTGCAAGTTTGAATTTATTTTAATTCGATTTTATTCGACACTATTTCTTTTGGGTTTGAATTTATTTGAACACTGAATTTAATCACTTACTACTTTTATTGGGTTTTGAATAAGGGCCTTAATGGTTCCAAGTTGTATGACTTAATTTGGTTTCATTCGTTGGTTTTGAAACTTATTTATAACTGATTTAGTTTTTCCGCTGCTATTTTCTGATAAAGCCTTAACGTTTGAACACGTGG
The DNA here is from genome assembly GCF_948465745.1 of Chenopodium album. Classification (NCBI taxonomy): domain Eukaryota; kingdom Viridiplantae; phylum Streptophyta; class Magnoliopsida; order Caryophyllales; family Amaranthaceae; genus Chenopodium; species Chenopodium album. Next base: position 85,150,287 of record NC_137835.1, on the reverse strand, counting down.
CGGTAGCACGCCAGTAATTCTCTTGAATATTGTTCAGGGTCCTCAGAGGTTTAAAGAGAGAATTATTGGGGTGTTACAAAGTGGTATCAGAGCCAGGTTCGATTTAATTACCACTAAAGTTACTTTAAAAGTTTTTGGGCGCCTAACGTTTTAAATCTTATGATTCTGGATTTTATGACGTGATTTAAGGTTAAACTTTAATTTCAAAAAAATTATTTTATTTTAATTAAAATAATTCTGCAGTTTAAATAAAATATATGTATTTTTTATAAATTACTATGTTATTAATTATTTTTGAAATTAGTTGAATCTGCGTACTTATTTTATTCTTTGATCCTTAGTATTATTTATTTTATTTTATGTGTGAGATTTGGGTAGTCTTAAGAAGGGCATATAGGACAGATGATTTCTTTCTATGTGCATTATAATTTAATTCTTGGTGCCATTTATTTTGATTGTAGTTTTTATGCAAGTTATATTTAATTGCATATGTTCTATATAATCATGCAAATTTGGGTGTTGTGATCACCTAGAATCATGTGTAAGGATTAAAGAATACAATATAGATTAATTTGTGATGATTTGTGCAATGTAATGTGTATGTATGGATGATCATTATATGAAGCATGTAATTATGTGACTATTTGGTTATGCTTATTTAATGATGTTATTTATTATTTATTTGGTGCTTTAGGTTATTGGTAAGATCTATATTTTTATTATTTAATATCTCCTTCAATTTTTGCAACCAATGAGTGTTTATTTGAGAAACCTTATGATCAAATTAGGAATGTACTTGGAGAATTGATGAATATATATATTTGGTGATGATAAACTACGCGAGAGGAGTGTATGAATTTTGCTTTGGTCAAGCCGCATACTTTAAGGAGAGTGGAGACCCTGCTTTTTTGTAGAACTAGGTAGTGAAAGATGAGTTTTTGTTGTTTTGAATTGCCATGAGAATTTGAGGAGCATAACTTTGGTGGAAAGAGAATAGGGATACGATTCGTGAGACAATTGACTTTTGTTGGGAGTATTTGAAAACCAAGTTGGAGAGAAGAAAATTTTGAGGAGCCCATGGATTCATAAACATGGAAATATAAATCAGGCCTTTTGGGTTAATTAATGTATTAACAATCATTATGGATTTAATGAATCGAGTATTTCCATGAGTACAGTAATTCGATAAATATATGGCTTTATTAATGATATCTTGCTATACTTGAAGAGTGAGGAGAATTATAATAGACATTTGAGGATTCTGTGACATTTTAGGGACGACTTGTAATATGCTCAGTTTTCGAAGTGTGAATTTTTATTAATGAAAGTAAGTTTCATTTTGGGACAAAAAAATTCAAGTGGTGAGTAAGTGGTCTACACCTAACAATGTGACCGATATAAGTTGTTTATTGGGATTAGATGTTTAAAGAGGGTTGTAAAGGACTTTTGAGGATTGTTGTATATACATTGATGAAAGAGAGTTAGTTTGAATGAGATGAGAAGTGTAAACAAACCTTTTAACTCTTAAAGAACATTTAATCGTTGCACTTGTTTTAGTCTTGCCTAATAGGAGTGGTGGCCTTGAAGTTTTTACTTAATGGATGTGTGTTGCAACAAAATGGAAAAAAATGATAATGCTTCTTGCCAAGACAAATCTTATGAGACCAATTACCCTACCATGATCTTGAGATTGCGTATATATTGTTTACATTGGAGATTCATTTGAAATACAGTGTCACCTGTAAGATTTTTACAGCTCTTAATAGCCTTTGGTTGTTAGTTAAGGAGAGCTAAAGAGATTATTGAGTGCCTATGATTTGAGCTATTCAAATTTGAGGAAATTATAGAATAACAAGTTATGGATAAATTATTGCAGAAAGAAGAAATGAAAAAGAAATGCCTAATGATATTATTGAGGTGAGTTACGGGGGCGTAACTCTTTTCTTTAAGAGGGGTAGAATGCGATGTAATTTCGCGATTTTTACCTCAATTATGCTATTTATTGCTTGAGTTTGCATTATTTTGCTTATTAATATGCACTATTGTTGTATTTACATGCAATTAAAGTATGTAAACTTTGGCCAAGTACGAGTCTATTAAGCATAAAGTTCAGTTTGTTGAGTACGCATGTTGAGAATCAATCAATTTACAGCAATATAAAACACAAAAGTTTGAATGGTTTTGGAAAATTTATGGCTTTTGGGTTAAGTTTCGAGGGCGAAACTTCTTTTAAGAGGGGTAGATTGTAATCCCCCGTATTTTTCAATATTTTATAAATGAAAATTTATTTTATTTATAATATTTATTTGTTATTTTTCATAATTTAATTTCAAAAGTTTCAAATTATTAATCTGGGTCGAAAATTATTTGAACAAATTATTTTATGCACCTTTATTCTACAATTTATGTCCAATCATACAAGCCTAACCCATTTGTTTACTTAATCGACCCATTATTTTTATGAGGCCCAATCTTTCTTTTTACCCTACAATAATTCTCTCCTATAAATATCCCATGAATCTTCAAAAATTTCCCACACAAAAAGGTTAGTCTTATTTTTATCCTCCTTTGTTTCTTTATTTTGCTTAATGTTAATTTAATTGTTTTGGGTTTTGATTTTAGTATAAAGATTATATTTTTAGTATCAAATTATATTTTAATGGTATAAAGATTATAAATTTCAGATTATATTTATGTTATAAATTTCATATTTTATGAATTATAAACCTAGGGTTTCAATTTATTGAAAATCATGATTTTAGGGTTTTTATGAACAATTGATTTAGGGCTTTTATAGTAATGATGTTTTGAAATTTTGGTGATTATAACTACTGATTAGTTTAACTTAATTCCAGATTATTTTGAACACATAGATTCGTGTTTTAATTTTTAGATTTCCGTTCGTTAATATTAATCCCGTTTTAATCCCGACCAGGTTCTAAACTCATCCGATTTTGACAAAAAAGTAGTGTTTTCCGTGTGAAAACCACGTTTTAAGAAAGACTCACTACCTTTGGTAGTGAGCACCACCCTCTCGAGGCCAAATTCAGCCTCTAAATATGATTTTCGGGCAGTTTTTGATTTTAACGAAGTTTTTACATACTTAAAATATTATCCTTGAGTTTGATTAATAAAATTAATTATGTTTAAAGTTAATTAAGCATAAATATATGTTTTTATTGAAGTTTCAAGTGTTGGAAATAGTTTCTAAGTACTACTTTTGATGTTTTATAAAGAGGGTTTAATCACCCATTAAAAAGAGAGATTTTAGGGGTTTTTATATAATTTTTAGATTTTTATTAGACTTTGAACTTGCTGTAATTTCATGTATAAGAGTGTATTTTAAGGTTTTTACGAAGAAAATTTAAAGAACTATATATAAGCCTTTAATTTTAACTAAAAGGAAGATTTTAAAGTGTTGTTTGATTTGGATTTTGAAGGTTTTAAAGTAAGTTAGTATTGCTGTAAATTTGATTGATTGGGTATTGATTGAGATGTTATTATTTGGCTTAGGAGAGGAGTTTATTGAAGGTGATTTCTAGTTAGTAAAGTGGCATACTAATTCGTTTGCTCAAGGTACGTACAAGTTACAAAACCTTGCTTTTAGGTGCATGTTTAAGGACGGATCGAGAACTTAGTATCATGTCTAGGGATGACTGGGTTAAATTGTTTGGTTATACATTGTGAATTTCCTTTGACGTGCACTATTCCTTATTGTAATTATTGGTTATGTTCTAATTATGCAAGGTGCGCTTAGAGGCAAAGGTATGTGATTGGTGAAATGACTTAATTATTACTCATTCATGATTTAATGAAATAGGATGAGTAAAGGAATGGTTCATGTCTTATAAGACAAGGTTAAGAGTTTGGGGTGCCTTATGCACTCAAGGTGTTTATACACCGAGGTAGTAAAGGAATAAATAATAAATGTTGCTTGCCACTAATAAATCAAGAATTGAAATTGAAAAGTTGCTTTACTTGATTGAATTGATATTGGATTGATTGTATTGTTATGCATATGAGTCATCACCAAGTCTAAACCTGTAAATCACGTAAAGTGCAAGATGGATGAGCAATAAAACTCTGGATTGGTGCACTTCTGGAGTAATGACAATCAGGGGTTGGGGTACATGGGGTATTAGCCGTGTACTTTTCTCGAGGCCGTCTGATCTACGAGTCTCTTATTTCAAATATTTTTCAAAACTAGGAGTTAGGTGAGATCTCATACTAACTACGGTCACGGAGTCGCGCCCGTGGTCGTTGGATGTTTATTGATGTTTCCGAAAGGAGGCATGGGGTTTTTCTTTTATTGATGTTCCAAATGGAGCATGGGTTGGACAACCTTGTCTATTGCGTAATCCAATGAATAAAAATAATGATTTACCTATTATTAATTAATGGAGTCTTAGTAGTCGTGTGTTGAGTCTATAATTTAATGATGCATGATGATTGATTATTAGTAGCATGTTATGGATTTCTTAATTTATTTTGCAGCTTGTATGTACTCAGCTTTGCTGATTGCGTGCTTTGTGTGTCTTTCTTTGGTCATGGCCTTCGCCTTTCAATGACCCTGTGACGATCCAATCTTTACACTTGTAATATTGGGGAGCAGAATTACCACAGGTTCTTACACATGCAGCATTCATCAGAGTTGTGGGATCTTGAGTAGAGAGTTGGTTGTTTGCATTTTATTTCTTTTGCAAGTTTGAATTTATTTTAATTCGATTTTATTCGACACTATTTCTTTTGGGTTTGAATTTATTTGAACACTGAATTTAATCACTTACTACTTTTATTGGGTTTTGAATAAGGGCCTTAATGGTTCCAAGTTGTATGACTTAATTTGGTTTCATTCGTTGGTTTTGAAACTTATTTATAACTGATTTAGTTTTTCCGCTGCTATTTTCTGATAAAGCCTTAACGTTTGAACACGTGGCGGTAGCACGCCAGTAATTCTCTTGAATATTGTTCAGGGTCCTCAGAGGTTTAAAGAGAGAATTATTGGGGTGTTACAGTATGACTTTTAATTAATGAAATATTTTTGCTATTAAAAAAAAAAAGTTTATGAGTTCTTAATTAATTTTATTTCTTTTCATGTAGAATCATCACATTAGTTCATTAAGAATGTACTAGATAAGGTCCTGTGCCATGCAAGGTAATTCGACTACATTTTACCAATAAAAAAAATTGTATTCAAAATAACACAGATAAAATACACCTATAACATATTTATTATCAATTAATTTAAACGAAACATGAAATAAAACAAAAAAATAAATTAGACAAATCTATAACCCTTATAAAAGCCCCAACCACCCTTACTATTCCAAATTTACTGTTCCTTATGAACAGGAAATTGACTTTTCTGCCCTCCCCTGCCCTTACCACCCTTCCCTGATTGCCAAAATTGCCAGGGGTGGTTCGGTCTTTTCGCTTTGCCATTCCAGCTGTTGTGAGTGAGCTGACGCGTGGCATTCATCCTGTTTGATTAGCTTTGTATTCTTTCTTTTTTCATTGTTCCATCCTGATTTTTGCTTTCTTTTTCCATTTCGTTTTTGTTTTTCCTTCTTGATTTTAAATGGGTGTTGCAGTGATTAGTTCGATGGCGAGGTTTCATGGAGCTGCTGGTGGTGTGGCTTTGGATGTCGTTGTTGCTTGCTGTAATTGCCGGTGCTATTTTAGTCTGAATGAGCTGAAGCGTGAAATCAAACAAATGAGGGAAGCAATCTGATCCCGATCAATAATTGTTCGATGAGTGCCATCAACAACTAAAAAATCTGCATTAATTATGTAAAAATTATTACCATTTTTAGCTTTTATCTTCTTCATTTCGTTCTTTGTAAGGTATATGGCTTTGTTTTAAAATTTAACAATTTTTTCCCCGCTTCTTGTTGTTAATTGTAAATAGATAATAGTGTTTTTTTGTTTTGGCAGCTGTTAATTTCATGGAGTGGTTTGATGGAGCTTTTTTGGTCGCAGCTGTGGATCTGGTTATTGCTATGTGTGAGGTGTGGTTAGTTATTGTTTCGCATTTTTTGGCGAATTTTAGTTTAATTATTGTTGAGTTTGATGAGTAATGTGATTTGGTTGATTTAATTAATTAATTAGTTCATTGCTATGTTGTTTTAGTTTAGTTAGTTAATTAGTTCATTAGCCTAATTAAGTATGTTATGTTTTAGCTTTAGCTAATAAAATTGTGAACAAAAATTAATTTCCTGTAGATTTCTATTATGAATTAATTAGAGATTAACTTAGCCTCATTAAGTATGTTAATAAAAATTTGGCTTTGGAGGTTACAGTGGGAAAGGAAATTTGCTTTGGAGACTACACTGTTTAGATACAGTATTTATACAGGGAATTGTCTGGTACTGTATTGTGTATGTGTATATAAAATTTGACAGAGGGGTTTTAGTGTGTGCTTATTGTCTTTTTTTTTTCCCCCGAGGAGATTTAAAGATGGCTGTTTTTTGGTTATAATAATAGAAATATATTTAATATGTCCTTTTAAGTTGCATATCTATTATTTAATAGTTTTTAGAGGAGAGATATTTGTTTGTGGTGTACTGGATCAATTTATATGGTGTAACTTTTTTGGCTAATAAAATATAATGGATATGTCCTTTGCTTTCAAATTCTATATTTATATGTGCTGCATATTTGGTTTGCCTTTTATTTCTTTTTGATTTCTGGCTTGCTTCTTCTTTATCTTGTGAGAAAAGAAGGTTGGTTTCTGAAACCTTGCTGCGGTGATTGTTTAGCTTGTATATTTCTCATAAAAATGTAATATGCTTGCTGAAATTCCATATGGATGTCAATTGTACAGACAACATTGGATATTGACTTAATGAATCTTGAACTTTTACTCTACATGATCACCTGGACATATATTGATCTACAATTACTCACTTTACAATTATGATGTTCTTACAAATAATCTACAACGATTAATTGAAATTGGCTGTTTATGCATTTGTGTTATTTAAAGTTAATTTATGGAACCTTGGATTTGGTTAGATAGCTTATGTTTTTAATTTTCTGTGTTTTCTGTTTTCTCCTTTTTCTTTTCCTTTTTTTCCCCCTTTTTTGAAAAATAAATGAAAAAAAAAAACAGAAATATTGTAGGACTGTGCAGTTGGAGCTGGCTGTGGTGTTAAAATTGCTTGCTGCTATTGTTGGTAAGTTTGCTGAGTTCTTTTACATTGCATATTCCTTCTGTGGAAGGGAAAAGAGAACGGTTGTTCCCGATAACCACTTTTTATGATTGGGCTTAGAAAATGCTTTTTTTAACCCATTTTATAAACTTTGTACATCGCTTACTTGAATAACAGTTCTAATGCGTTCTATGAGGACTATATATTATGAGAGTGAATTTAGGAAGTAGAAGTAAGACTTAGCTTAATTGGGTCCAATTAATCTATTACACTACTACTAATTAAAATATAAACACTAAATTAATTGATTTTCTTTCTTCGTTAATATCTTAATTTCTTTCTGCCTACTTTCCTTTTTTGCCCTTTAAGAAATTAAAAAGCTACATTTTCACATGTAAATTTTTGGACGGTTGTGATTGAGTTGATGGGAACCAAGTGTGGGCCACGTGGGTATATCCGACAAATAATAGTTGTCTGAGTGGGGCACTTAAATCTACTCATGGGGGTATTTTAGATGCTATACTTAAAAATGGGCCCTCTCTTATTTCTTTCTCTATCTTGATCTGGCTATAAATATAGCACTTGAACTTCTCATTTACAACAACAATAACACAACAATATCATTCACCGTCTCTCATCTACAAAATGGCTCAAAAAACAACCCAAAAAAATAATACATTCCTCCCTCCTCTCATCAATCTAAAATCACTAATAGCTTTCCTAAGGATACCTCTACACACAAAAGGTTAGACATGCTCAACCCCAAAGTTGATGGTAAAAAGGGAGTTATCGCCAGAGCTTGTGATAGCGTATTCCCTTAAAATATTCTTTAATACAATTATGTCACCAACGGCTTAATCAACACCGTCGGCACCATACTTGTATTAAAGTTTATTAATAACGCCCAAGTTATGCGTTGAAGCAAATGGTATTGGTGTTTACAAGAAAGAAATGGAAAAATCTTTCACCGGATAAACCCAACACCTACTAACTAACTTGGGACAACGACGTCTACATATAAAATCCTTTAATTTAAGGAAATTTGTATGCTAGGCGAAAATGAAATAGATTTCTTATGTAATAATTTTAGAAAAACAAATGTACAATCAATATAAGTTTGTATGTCGTACTTAATGTATTTTCGCATTGCAAAAAAAAAAAAAAACAAATATTCTTCCTATCAATAATATTCAATAATTCCAAGATAGTTTCATTTGCTCGTTAATCTTAGTTAGCTATAGATAGATTAATTTATTAGGATGGTTTCATTCCAATAAGCAAAAAAAGTTGGAGTAAAAAGGTTTCTCATGGAATTGTTATATAGTAAGGTAATAATCAAAGAGAACATCAGTAAAAAAAAATTGTTACTACTCATATCCTTGTAAGACCTGAAAGAAGACTTTTCTACTCTCTTCGGTTCATATACTTATTGTTTTAACCAATTTTGTCTACAAAAAAAAAAAAAAATTAAAAAATAAAAAAAATAAATAAAAATAAATAAATAAAAAATAACATAAAATGGGGAGAGCATAACATTTTGGGCTAGATCCTCAAAATGGGGACAAATTCCTCAAGGGTTCAAACCAAGTCCAGTAGAGCCTTGGCTTTATCCAGATAGGCCCAATTGTTGAGGCTACACCGACCCATCAGAATCTAAAGCTCATAGAAGCACAATATTTTGTTGATTACTGTGAAATTTACATTGATATACAAACAATTAGAGTCCCCATCTATAGCATGATCATCAAAGTTAAATAGTCTAGGAAACTACACCTTCGAATTATACAGAACTCATAATCAATCAAAGCATGCAACAAAACAATCGAAATATGGCGAATTACATTAAAGGATACACAACAGGTAATTAGACACTAATCACAGAAGCAGGATCACCGTTGAGGGACCGCGCGCGTAGCGCGCGGGCCAACAACTAGTGAGTACATTAAAACTACATGTTAGACAACCTAAAAATTCAATGATAAATTTGTGTCAATTTTCTTTTTATTAACCAATGAGTATTTATAATTATGTATTACAAACACCTATAGGAATAATAACCCCCATAATGACATTTGGTCAATTTTTTTTCTAATATATAAAAGTATTGGAGATACAAATAAAAAAGAATTACATTTTATTTATTCAACTTTTCTTACATGATTATTAAAGTGTAAAAAAATCAAAATTCCAACAACAACAACAACAAATTAATTATATTGTCCTATTATTAAAAGATATGAGAAATGATGATAGCTATAAAGGTTTTTTTTTTTTTTATTTTATTTTTTAGCTATAAAGGAAAATATATATTTCGTATAAGATACATATACTTGTAAAAGATTTGGAATAATATTATAATAATTAAATTGTACTAAGATTTTTAAAGAAGATTTTAGCAAAAAAGGGAAAGGGGTGTTTTTGGAAGGAAAAAAAACTACACCAAGAACAGAGCTTTTTTGGTGCAGCAGGCCACATCGTGTGGCCTGCTGCCAAGTCAGTAAAAATAACAGATTCTGACGCGCGCGAAACGGGGTTACTGTTCACGCGCATAACGGGATTACTGGTTTTGTCAGGGTTACTTGTATTTTTCAGGAGTTACTTGTATTTTTTTTTCAAGAGTTACTTGTAATTTTTTTTTAGGGGTTACTTGTATTTTTTTTTTCAGGGCCGGGGTTACTTGTATATTTTTTTTCAGGGTTAATTGTATGGATTAGTTATTCAAGGGTTACTTGAATTTTTTTTTTTTAGGAGTTACTTATAATTTTTTTTCAAGGGTACTTTTTTTTTTTTTTTTTTTAAGGGTTACTTGTATGGGTTAATTCAAAGGTTACTTGTATGATTTACTTATTCAAGGGTTACTTATATGAGTTACTTCAATGGTTACTTGTATGAATTACTTATTCAATGGTTACTTGTTACTTATTCAAGGGTTGCTTGTAGGCCCCATACTAAACCAGTAACACCTTACAAGTAACCCTCGACCAAAACCAGTAACACCCTACAAGTAACCCCCGACCAAAACCAGTAACACCCTACAAGTAACCCCTGACCAAACCAGTAACACCCCCACAAGTAACCCTTGACCAAAACCAGTAACATCCTACAAGTAACCCCTGACCAAACCAGTAACACCCTACAAGTAACTTAACCCCTGACCAAAACCAGTAACACCCTACAAGTAACCCCTGACCAAAACCAGTAACACCCTACAAGTAACCCCTGACCAAACCAGTAACATCCTACATGTAACCCCTGACCAAACCAGTAACGTAACACCTACAAGTAACCCCTGACCAAACTAGTAACACCCTACAATTTTTGACGTAGAATGTTCGATATGAGATTTCACGAAGAAAAGGAGCTCAAATTACTTTGGTTCTCATCGATTTCACTACTTCAAATGTTGTTCATGATCTTAAGGATAATTAGTCAAAATTTTTCACAACAATTTGACACCAAATTTCTACAATTTCGGGCTTTAATTGTAGCAATTTAGCAGAGAGGAGAGAAAAAATGGATAGAGTAGAGATATGGTTGTTGGTGATATGTTGTTTGGCTTGAAGAAGAAGCTAAGAAAAGAGGAGAGAGAAAATGGGTAGAGTAGAGATATGGTTGTTGGTGATATGTGAGTTGGCTTGGAGAAGAAGCTACGAAAAAAAAGAGGGAGAAGAGTTGTGGTATTTTTTTTTTTTTAAAAAAAAAAGAAAAAATTGTGGCTGGCCACACCGTGTGGCCAGCCACATACAAAAATTTGTACACCAAGAATTGACACGTATCATTCTTGGTGTCCGTTTTAGAATTATGTTATTCATTGATTCTTTCTACATATTGATACATTTGTATCTATACTTCTATATTAAAAAGCGTTCCTAAAAGAGAATATGTGTCACGTGTCACCCTTTTAAGCTCTATAAACGTGCCAAGTCATCAATATATGCCACGTCACCTCCACAAATTAGATTTGACATCTAAAAAATGTCTATAGCAAAACTTGAACTTGAGACCAATATATTAATACTTGAACTTGAGACCAACAAGTATTACTATGCAAGTCTTACCGCCTTAGCTATACATGTATTGTGTAAACCTATCCAACAAAATTATAATTAACTTGGATAAGATGATTAGTCCTTAATTGTACTATTCGTTACATATCACAGATAATTTAACAACTTGTATTAAATTTTGTTACAAATATTAAATATGGTTCTTCTAAGACAAATCTTTTTTCCAAATATTAAATTTTGAAGATGATTTTCAATATATTAAGCAAAAATTAATCGAATGTTAATTACAAACTAGCAACTTGGGGCATCGCCCGAGCCACACACTAGTTATCTAATAAAACGATGAGGTAAATGACTAAAGACTTTTTTATCAGATAAGCAAACACTCGTACAGGGTAAACTTAATCATGCGTCGTGGTCTCGTGAGTGGGTCGAGTTGGCCCGTAATACTAGATTATGACATTTTTTTATTTTTTTATTTTATTTTTTTGACACAAGATTATGACATAGATATAGTTTTAGTGTTTACATTTCAGGGTCAAAGTTTAATCAAATTATATTACCCGAGCATCGATAGATGGTAAACTAACCATGGGTCGTGGGTGGACCGACTTGGCCCGTATTACTAGATTATTACTTTATGAGAATATCACAATTTCAGAAAGGAACTTCAAACTCAAATCCTCTCTTCTGTGACTGTAATTAGCGTCTTCTCTAAACCGCCCCTTTTTATTTAAAATCCTTTGTTCAATCAATTTTACTTCAATCGACCGACTTTTAAACCCTAATTTTTCCACAAATTTATTCTCCCGCCATTAATCCCTAATTATTCAGCTTTCAAATTCCTCCCTATTTCGTACAATTTCGAGAATTCGATCGCAATAACACTACAGTAAATCTCATCATCGTCTGTTGTAAGCTCAATAACAATTCCACTAGGTTATTTCCTTGCTAATTTATGTTATAAATTTGGGAAATTTCAAGTTTTGATTTACATTATCATTGTTTTTTTGAAGTTCTAGTTATATAAATGATCTGGTTGCCATTGAAATTGAAGAAAAATTTGAATTTTAGGTCACTATTACTGAAATTAGTGATTAGTTTGGTTGTTTGAGAGGAGAGAGAAAGGGGTGGAGATTGATTGAGCAATGTCGTTTGGATTCGGGAAGAATTCAGGGCCGATTGCTCCACCAAGTGGGCCAACCTCTTTCGGGTCCTTCTCTCGTCCTCCGTCGCCGACTCCGTCTCCTCCTCCCTTTCCGGACACCGGTTTCTCTGCCGGTCCCGGTCCACGATTCCCGAGCCCCCGGTATATCTCTCATATCTAGTCATTGTTGAGGAATTTGAACTGTTTAAGTTAATTGTTGTTTCTCATACTGCCTTTGTAAATTTTTTTATTATTTTTTTTTTAATTTGATTGTAGGACGTTTGATGCTCATACTAGAACACGACCGCCTTCTCTTATCGATAATGGCCATAATGCTCGTCTAGTAACAAGTCCGTCTCAACCATATGCTGCACCAGCTAGGTAAGATCATAATCATGTTGTTTTCATTTTATTTTATATAGTGATTCTAGATTACATCACTTGTATTCAAAGCATTGTTAGCTTTTAGGACTTGATCAATCATGGTATGGGAACACAGTTCACTTCATAGTTTTGTTACACTAGCCTAAAATAGTAGGGGCGGGGAATAGCGAATTGGTGATACTGAATTATCATATCCCGTTGATTTTCGAAGTAAGTTAGCTATGGATGAAAGCATTATGCTGACTGGTAGTAACATTATCAACTCTATATTTGAGTTTCATAATTTCAAGTGATTGTGCAATGTGCATACTGTCTTTTTGGAGAGTCTTCATGACTAGGTGATTATTATATCCCGTTGATTTTCGAAGTAAGTTAGCTATGGATGAAAGCATTACGCTGATTGATAGTAATATTATCAACTCTATATTTGAGTTTCATTATTTCAAGTGACTGCAATGTGCATACTGTTTTTTTGGAGAGTCTTCATGACTAGGTTTTATTTCCTTAATTTAGTACTTCCTTACTTTTTATTTTTACTATCAATTTGAAATACCGTTAATTAGGAGACGTTGTGTTTTCCTTTTCCTTTGTTTAGAGCTCCTTTGTTGCATAGGGGTGATAAGCAAATCCCATTAGCTGGAGATTTTGGTAACCAAAGTAATAAGAGACCTTTTCCATCTACTCCGCAAGATCTTGGAACAACCACGTCTTCTAAGTTTCCACACTTTCAAAATCCGGAAAGGTCCAGATCACCTCCTATTCGATATGATGATGATTTTCTGCAAGATCCTGCTAGCAATATCATGGAACGGTAAGCTTGACTTGTTCCTTCCTTCATCAGGTTTTTTTCCTCCCCTCTGTAATGAGTGCAATATATTTAAAGGTTAATTTTGTGTAATTTCATGATAATATGAGGTGCACTTAGCAAGTAAACGTCTTATCCACCCTGCTGGGCGACTTGTAATTGCTAGATCGATTGCGTTTGTGGGTGCTATATGAAGATGCAGGTACAATTTACAGTTACTCGTGTATCGGATGAGAAGGTGCAATGGTTATCTTTTACAAGTCAAAATACCCTCTCCTGTGTGTGTGTGTGTGAAATTTCTTCTCATATGACGAGTAGATGTCAAAAGTGCAGAAACCATGTCTAGCATTCTCTCTATATATTGTGCATCCCCTAGTTGAATTTGAGGAGGAGTTTATGCATATGTCACTCTATAATCTTATCAAAATCCTTCAAATTAAGCCACCGGTACTTGGACTATTTTTTTTTTTATGTTTTTCGTTTTAAAGTTATTACATTGTTGGCGATGTTCTTTACAATAAAGGCAAGTTAAGTAACCTTTTAGGTTCATGGACTTGTCATGCTGGACTATCGAATTTTGTCTTTGATCCGTCTTGCCTACAGTTATAGACCTCAGTATGTCTTCAGATTTCACTTGGGTTTTAGTTGATTTACTGAGAAGTAGGTAGAGATTACAACTTTCAAGTCATAAGTATTTGTTTCTGTTTTCTGTACGCTCAACAATTTTTCTTATTGTTTTCCAACGTTAGAATGTTGAACTTTGAGCTATTACCTGTTTTGAAAAATTGTTAAGGGACCTTTTGAACTCTCTAAATTATCCTCTTGTTTAAAATCTGTTTTATGGTAGATTTCATCTTGAATGTATTTCCTAATTTCAATTGTTCCACATGATTTAGCAATGCAGATGTTTCCTCTGATTATCATGACCGTGTAACTACACAGAGAAGGCAGTCACCTTCTTCAACTATTGCTGCAAGTCCTTCAATAATCCATCCCCAACCTTCTTGGAGTAATTCTCAAAGGTCAGTCAATGCTCCATTGCTTGATATCAAAGAAGGGTATAATATGAAGTACTTTTTTTTTTCTTTTTTGTGAACTTATTACAATCTAGGTAGCTGCTATATATTTTCTGGGCCTTGCCAGTTGAACATTAATTTCTTGGTTATTATTACTAAATTATGATTCACACGGATGGTTTTTATCTTTTTGATAGACCTGTTACATCTTCTCAAACTTGGGGTGTCCCTGGAAGACCTGGTGGCCGCACCACTAGCTCACAAAATGAAAGAAGCATTTCCCCTACAAAAAATGTTAATACTTGGAGTTCAAAAGAACTGTCTCCTGAGGATGATTTTCAGAGGAATTCTTATGTTCACCGAGATGTTTCTAGAAGGTGGAGTAAACTATTTTCATTGTCCACTTTCTTTTCATTTTGGTCTGAGATTGAACAAACTATGTGATCTATTACATGTGTAATGATGTCCTCATTGTCCGTTCCCCCCCCCCCCCCCCCCCCCCCCCACCCACCCACACCAAAAAAAAAAAGGAAAAAAAAAAAAAGATACAGAACTGCTGTGATGGGTTTGTCAGTTTTGGGCTCAAATCACAACATATATTCATGCCAGGCTTGGATACGTCATATATTCTGAGTCCAACCAAGTACTTAATTCTGTAGATTCTGAAGGTAATTCTGGCTGCATGCATTATAATGTTATAGATGATAAACTTTTCTTGAGAGGAAACCTTCTGTAAGATTATCTGGATTTTCCTGGACTGTGCCCCTTTTGATGATTCTCCCCCCCCCCCCCCCCCCCCCCACCCCCTTTTTTTTTTTTTTTCCTTTTTTCTTTCTCTCACTTTCTTTCTGTTTGAAACTTTGAACTACAATTGTGTCAAAGTTCACGGATTAATTAGTAGTGTCAACTCTTGGAACATAATATTAACTGTGCTTACCTTGAAAGCCTTATATTTCTTGAAAGCTTTGTTTATCTGTGTAGTCAACCTCAGGGGTTGCATTTCTAACTAAAAGCATTCCTTGTTTGCTTGGATTCCTGTTTTTGGCTGAGCCGTCCAATTTGTTGAGAGTCATGAGTAATTGGATGGTATCGTGATGGTCTTTCTTATAATTGCTGAGAAATTACGTTTAGTGAGGACTATTTTGATGATGTTCCTTAAGTCAAAGAATCTCAATTATTGACCTCCAACTTATTTACCGTCTTGAAAATATCATCTAACATGATCTCCGTTTGCTGTTCATTTTATAATGAACTATTGTTTACTTTTTCTGGAAATGGCTTTGGGTGTTACAAAATGGGGAGGGGCTTATTTATCTTGCCTAGGGGCCAGCATTTCTTTTTGCAACATGGGAAGGGGCTATTATTGTTGGGGGGTTGGTGAGGATGAATTCTTGGGCTGTGGTTTGACATGTCATTCATATCTGCTCACATTAGCTCGCTAAACATAGTTCTTAGCACAAAAGCAGGCTAGATAGGGGGTTTCCTTGAAATGCCATTAAGCAAAAGACGGAAATGTTAAGTTGTAGTAACAGTGATTTATTTTTTATTTTTTTATTTATTATTTTTTTTTAAATCCTGTCTGCCTGATTAGTTAATAACTTGTCAAGGATTAATCAAACATTGTTAGGTTTTAGTGTATTTATTAAGGAGCCCTTTATACCGAATAAATGTTGTGACTTTTGGTGGCGTTTTTGGTACACAACAAACTTGCAGTATTGTTTTTGGATTTAGCTATGCATATAACTAGACACTTGTAGGGTTTTGATTCACAATTTCTGTACAGGACAAGCTGAATAAGATTACTGAAGTTTTTTTAATTTTACTTTTGCCCTGAAATAATTTTTGGACATTCATAAGACAATGCAGTTTTTAAAGCTCTAATTTCTGTATGATGATGAGATTATTAAATTTTCCTTATCCCTGAAGTTAATATTGGAATAATGTCTTAAAATATATTTCTTCAGCTGGCATGTCCAATAAGGCTGTCATGTTCTCCTAGGTCAGGATTCCATATTCATGTTTCTCAATGTTAAGTTGCTTCATCTTCAAGTCTGCAGGGACTGATTTCTGGGGACACAACTGTCTCAGAAATGGTGTGTTTATAAACTTCTACTGACTTATAAAGTATAATTTAATAATTTATAGTTAATTTTCCTTCTTTCTCTTCTTTTGCTTTTCCCATTTTAAGCTTGTTTTGTTTATCGAAGTCCGATTATGTAATTTACTACCTCAGTTACCAAAAGCTCTTTACGGTTATTGTTTGCACACAAATTAATGCAATTGGTGAGAGTGTGTTGATGTAGTGAGTGGGTGTTAGAAGGTGGATAGTGAGAGAGAGTGAAAAAGGTGGGTGGTTGTAAGTAAAAAGTGGAAAAGGTAAGAGATTGTGTAAAAAGGTAGTGGTGTAACAAAAAGTTAGAAATAGTATGAGACTGTGGAAAGGTGTTTGCCAAAAATAGAAAAAAGCAAAAGTGTAAAGAACTTTCAGGAACGGACTTAAAAGGGGAGCATAAGAACTCTCAAGGACGGAGGTAGTATGATCTTTGGCTAACATGTAGTATTAGCCTTTTAGGAATGTGAGACAAGTACATACGACTTGATTCAGATCATCTGTAGTATGTCACCTCTTCCTTTATGTGCTTTTGTTAGTGTTGATCTAACTTCTAATAGTGCTAATATCTTTTTCAGGCCCTCTTTGTCTCCTCCTAAGTCAAGGATTGGAATGAGTAGTGGTCAACTACCTGATTCACAATATAATCATCAACTATCGCCATCTGTTGATAGAATGAATGGCGATACTTATATGACCAAGCCTGCGAGCCACTCTGTTTCTAAGCGAACTAGATCACCTAGCTCTTCTGCTGGTCAAATTATTCAAATGAACTCCAATCCTACTGAAGATGATACTGATAGGTACAACTGTTATGTACCGTTTCCATATTTTCAGCAGTGATTGCTTCTATATTTCTTTGAATATGTATTACTCTTCTAGAGTGTAATCTTTGTTATTTTGATTCAGAGAAGAACAAGCCAAGGCAAAGCGATTGGCTCGCTTTAAGACTGAGCATGACATAGTTGAAAGTGAACGGGGTGACACAATTCAACGTGGTCAAAATTTCACTAAGGGAAAAGTTCCTTCAATAACTGATCGTTCTGTTGTGGAAAAACAAAAATCTTTGGGAGACTTACCTTCAGGATCATTGGAAAACCAGGATATTGATAATGAAGACTTGCTATCAAGCAGTGCTATTGTGGGGTTGTGTACTGATATGTGTCCAGGTATATGTCTTAATGACTAAATCAATAGATAAACTTCTCAACATTAACCAGCTTTCTACACTTGGCTTGAATTTGTTTGAGGAAAGACTGCTGAAATTAAAATTTTCTTCCTCTCCACATCCTGTGTTTGGATTACAGAACTGATGCTGTCAATTTTGATTGCCAAAACCTCAAACTCTGCAGTTTAACTTTTGAGTGAAATTAGTTTGATTATTTGTAGCAAAGCTGGTGGATTGTGGATCCATATCCATCTGTTTTTATTGGGTGATCAACGGTCAAGGGATTGATACAAGTGAGAAATTTTGCAATTTACCAGGAGTATCATCGCTCATCTCTAAGGAACTCAAACCATGAGTCTAGTTTGTTCTGGACCTCTGAAGGGTTTAAACTGTCCAAGTACCCATTCGTAAGTATCTTGATTCGAGACAGCAACCACTTTTGCTGCATAGGCATGCAGTGTGACCTGCTCTTACCTAAGTTAGGCCATGTAGAAGTCAAGCTGTTATGCTGTAGCAGTTTGGCCTATCTGCCAGGAAACAAGAGTTTACTTGATTGGGATTCATTCAATTGACCAGCATCAGCATTCAAATTGTAACTTAAAAAGTTTTTCTATTGAGTATATATATATATATATATATTTTAATCTTTTGTGATATACAGAATCAGAGAGGGGTGAACGAGAACGGAAAGGAGATCTTGATCACTATGAGAGATTGGATGGGGATAGAAATCAAACTACTGAGACACTCGCTGTTAAGAAGGTAATGTCATCTATGCCTCCCAACTAATAGGATACAAAGTGATATAGGAGTTGCTAATGTTTCATGGGTCTGTTTTCCTTTTTTGTATTGCAGTATAATAGAACTGCTGAAAGGGAAGCAGAGTTGATTCGCCCCTTGCCAATATTGGAGAAGACAATGGATTATCTTCTAGGGTTGCTAGATCAACCTTATGATGATAGATTCCTTCGCTTGTACAATTTCATGTGGGATAGGATGAGAGCAATACGAATGGACTTGAGAATGCAACATATCTTTAATGAAAGGGCCATAACTATGCTGGAGCAAATGGTTTGTTTCATATCCTGTCTTAGCACCAAAATTGATTTCAAGCATGCTATATGGGTGGAGATTATTGTGTGCCATTGATGTCAGTCTGTTTATGAGCTATGTGCTTGCTATTAATGTTGGTGTATTTATGAGCTGTGTGTTTTTGGACTGGAGTCTGATCCATTGGGTCTGTAGTCAAAAGAAAAAACATCTGGGAATGCTTGGGTTTTATGTGAACTTAGAATGAAAGAAATTCATTATGTTTAGACTGAGTTCCTGATGGAGTTAGGAAGACTCTAGTCAGTGACTCACTTTTAATTGCTGTTATACTACTCAAATACTTTGCTTTGATGATTTTTAATCTAGGAAAAATAGTCATTTGGGATCTTGTTAGTTTTGTCTCAATTGATTCTTTTAATCTTTTAAAACATCAAATTTTTGTATTTCTTACTTATTGATAATTAAAGATATTATTGACTTAAATAATACATTGTCAAACGCAAAATGAGAATTGTTGCAAGTAAAAAGAAACTGAGATATATATAGGGATCATTGTGTTTCTGCATAGATTTCCTACTTTTCCAATTCAGTGCTATTCTATTCTAAGGGCATGCTATTGTGACAGTAGAGTAATTGCTGCATTCTTGGGTACTGTAATTGTATTTTTTTTGGTCCGGCTTTGATCCACATATTGGTATCTCGCTGCATCTTTTTCATTTTCTAGAAACTACATAATTTGTTTTTCTGTGTGTTCTTCTTTTGCTTCAATGTGTTTTTATGCTGACTTCAGTGCGCTGACCTGTTGCTGGCCTTTCTTTCATTGGTAGGAGAACTTAAGTGAGATGATAACCTTCAAGGTCTAATTTTGATTTCTAAATTTTCAGATCCGGCTTCATATACTAGCTATGCATGAATTGTGCGAATTCTCAAAAGGAGAAGGCTTTTCTGAAGGATTTGACGCTCACCTCAATATTGAACAGATGAACAAAACATCTGTAGAATTATTTCAGATGTATGATGATCACAGGAAGAGAGGAATCTTTATTCCTACTGAAAAGGAATTTCGTGGTTATTATGCTCTCCTTAAACTGGACAAACATCCCGGTTACAAAGTAAGCCATGCCATGCTTGAAATCATCCCCCTCTCTCCCCCAGAAAAAAATATTAAAAAAAAAAACTTTTTTTTTTTTTGACATTTCCTTTAATATTACCTTTACATTATTATATCTTTAACTGGATGAACTGATGTAGGTAGAACCTTCAGAGCTCTCACTTGATCTTGCTAATATGACGGTTGAGATAAGGCAAACACTAGATGTTCTATTTGCACGTGATGTTGCGAGGTTGTTTCCTGGTGAAAAGTTTGTTTGTTGGTTCATTTTTAGAGTAATATAATGACTAGCATGATCTGTGTATTTCAGATCCTGTAGAACTGCCAATTTTGTAGCTTTCTTCCGGCATGCAAGGAAAGCAAGCTATCTTCAAGCATGTCTAATGCATGCTCACTTCTCAAAGGTATGTTTTTGATGCTGCTTGTATCAAGTTTTTTCAAGTATGCCTACTTGTCATGGTTCTTGTCTGATCTTGACACTAATGCATGATCGCTTGTCAAAACTTTATTTATTATAAACCAGCTTGGGCCATAGCCAAAGAGGGCATGAATCTTTCTCTTCTTCTCCTTTTGTGTAAGCACTCTGTTGTATATGGAGGACACAGATTATGATGAACTCGATCAAGCTACGATTTAAGGCAACCTAACTTAAGTGTATTTTTTTTTTGAAGGGGAACTTAAGTGTATTTAGCTCAAAGAGAGTGATAGCTTTTTATTCTGGTGCAATGAAGAATTCTTAAGGATGTAGGCTTAATCTGGGAAGTTGCAAACTATAACTTTTTCATGGAAGGGGGCTGAGGTGGCACAAATTTGATTTTATGAGGATTCAAAACAATAAGTTAACTAATGGTACAGGCTTCCTTCATCTGTGGATACAATTTTGTATCATGTTACTATCAGTGAAGGAATGGCAAAGTATTAGCAAGGTGTATTCAAACTTTTGACTAGAGACTTATTGTATTAGATACAATAATGACTAGTATGTAAAATTTATGTGAAAATTTTCTTTCATTGTATATTTCTGTATTTGTATTATTAGCAGATGAATGCAAATTTAGTTTTCAATCAGAGCATAACTATGAAAACTTTGTATTTGTACTGTGTTCTGACCAGTTGTGTCTTCTTGAACAGTTGAGGACACAGGCACTTGCTTCTCTACACTCTGGTCTGCAGAATAATCAAGGTATCCCTGTGGCACAAGTTGCCAAGTGGCTTGGCATGGAGGTAATTCCTTGTCCCTTCCCCGCCTTTAGGGAAGAAGTGTTTTTTTTTTGTTTTTGAAACGTTAATTAGTGCATTTATCAGGGTGAGGACATTGAGAGCCTCTTGGAGTATAACGGATTCTTAATTAAGGAATTTGAAGAGCCGTATATGGTGAAGGAAGGTCCATTTCTGAATGATGATAAAGATTATCCCACTCGGTGTTCAACACTTGTTCACAGAAAGAAATCTGATACCATTGTTAAGGATGTATTATCTTCACATCAAGTAACACTGTTGCCATCTGAGCCTAGAAAGGAGCTTCAGTCAGACAAGCAGAGAAAGAATAACCATGCAGCAGTGAAACCTTTACAAACAAGGATTCCTCTTGTTTCTGATGATGGACTGATGGACATTGAAGCTGTCTCATCACCAATACGTAACATACAAGACCAACCAAGTCTTGAAATATCAACAAACATGATATCACGTGATATTCAATCTTTCACGGATCCCCGTCACATGGTTTCTGCAAAATCTCCGAAAGAAAACATTGACACTTTTGCAAATAGCATGCTGAATCAGCCTTCTCCAGTATCCCCAAGACATGGCTCTTTTATTGCCGATGCTGGTCAATTGAGCTTTAAGGAACCTCAAAAGAGTTTCCCTGTACAACCATTTGTTCCAGTTGCCAACTCATCCAATTTTGTATGGACAAGGCAGGATAACTTCATAGAACCTGTCAAAAGTTCTCTGGAGATTGTGGTTCAATCTGAACCCAAATCAGTACGACCAGAAGTGGTGCCTGCTTATGTTGTAAAAGTGCCAACACCTGTTTCTGAAACCGATTCTAGTGTTGTGAGCTCAATACAAGATAATGTGTCCATGAAAGAAATGCCAAGCGAAGAATTGTATGATGTGCAGCAGAAAGTTGATGTTGATATTGTTGAAAACTACGACGAAGAAGTTGCTGAGGCTAAGCTTAGGCTGTTGCTAAGGTTTTTCTTTTGTACACTAAAAGTCTAATTATGCATATCTGTGGCATCAGTTTACATTCCATTTCTCTGTGCAGACTATGGAGAAGGCGCTCTGTTAGGAAGAAATTTATCCGTGAACAGAACAGATTAGCTGCAAATGTTGCTTTAAGTTCACTCTCTCTCGGGCCACCAATTCGGCAAAACCAAGATGTTAGTTTCAACTTTTCATCTTCTTTTCCAGTTTTTTTTTTTTTTTTTTTTTTTTTTTTTTTTTTTTTTTGTTGCTGTATTATTAATGTCCCTTTTTTGTGTAGAAGCCTACACCTTGCCAGAAGTTAAACATTGATCAAGCTATGAATGAAAGATACGAAAAAAGCCAGCTGTCTTTGGTGAGATGGAATGTCTCTGACCTTGTGGCGAGTAAGCTGGCGGAAAAAAATGAAAATGTGAATTGCATATGTTGGAAGGTAATCTCGTTCTCTTGGTTGCAACATGGAATGGAAGCAAGGAGTCCTGTATCACATTTGTCACTAGATGAATGGTTGCGTTACAAGCTGATTCCTGCCAGAAAAGAGGAATCAGTGGAGAATTTGGTCATTTCAGCTCCAGGGTTGTCAGTTTGGAGGAAGTGGGATTCTGATGAGTCTGGTGACTTAAGGTGCTGCTTATCTGTCGTCAAGGAAACACAGACTGGTGCTTTCGAGAAAAATCTAGTTGGAGTTAATGCTATACTGTTTCCCATATCAGAGACTCTCCCATGGGACATTCAAAAGGCTCAGCTTAACAATCTCGTGACATTACTACCTGCTGGTGCTTGCATTCCTCTTTTGATTACAAGTGGTTCTGGCGAAGCTAACTTTGCAGAAGTTTCCTGCAGTATAGTTGATAATCTTGGGCTTGAAGACCTTGATAAGTCACGGATCAGCAATTTTATGGTATTTCGCCTAATTGAGGAGGGTCAGGGGCAGTTTCATGGTTTTTTTAGCGATCAAAAGTTAAAGGAGGGGCTGATGTGGTTAGCCTCTGAATCACACTCACAACTTGGTCTTTTTTGTGTAACAATACGTGAGTTGGTTTCCTTTCATCTGAACTCATGCTTGGATGCGCTCGACCTTATGGGTGATAAAGTAGGTCCATACCAGTGTATCTCAGCCTTTAATCAAGCTTTGGATCAATCGATTAATAATATTACTACTGCTGCTAACATGAATCCAACTGGGTGGCCTTGCCCTGAATTGTCATTGTTGGATGATGCTACTGCTGAGTTTAAAGCCATGAAGCAGTTCTTGCCAACTTTGGGATGGAGCTCACCTGAAGAAGTAGAGCCGTTAATATCTGCATTAAGAAATTGCATGCTGCCACCTTTTCCTGATGACGTATCTTGGCTGAGCAGAGGCTGCAGTAGTGAAAAGGATATTGAAGATCAAAATCATTTTCTTCAAGACTGTTTGATCAGATACTTCACTCAATCAGTTAATATGTTGAATTTAATGATGGCAACTAAAGAAGCTCTTTTGATGGTTCAAAAATACACTAGACTTGAGCTTCATGACACAGAATACAAGGTGGTCCCAAACTGGGTGCTCATTTTCCGACGAGTATTTAACTGGTATATAAACAGTTCAGCAAGTTTCTCATGTAAAGCTTACATTCTCGAAGAATCTTTATCAGCCGGTAGTCCTCTGTTTTTTGACAAGTTGGAACTTGAAGTTCCTAAATCTCACTACATTACTCATCCCTCGTTGGATGAGATGGTCGAGGTCAGTTGCAGCCCAATTGTTTCCAAAAGAATAAGATCTTCCCCCAAGGCTCTTCAAAAAGTGGCAGCAATAGCTTCTAGTGAGAATACTTTTGGGATTACTATGCCTGATCTGGTGGAAGAGAGAAACCACTGCTCAGATATTCACACTGTTCAATACTCTGATATCTATCCGAGAAAAAATAATACACCCTTGGTTCTTGAAGATGAAAAGAGAGCTGATAGGCTGAGCCAATTGCTAGATCAGTGTAATGTTTTGCAGGATGATATTGAGAAGAAGTTATCAATTTACTTCTGATTCCGTCTATTTCATGTAACATGTTCAGACATCCTGTAACATAATGTATCATTAGAGCTATTTCAGAGGGTTATAAATTAGAGCTTTTGCAGCTTCACCGGGTTTTTCAAGTGTGAAGCAGCCTTTGTACAAAGATTGATGAATTGATAAGATAATTTCAATATCATAATAGAAAGTCAATTTTTGATATTCTGTTGTATTAGAATTATGATTAATTCATCAGTTCACTTTTACAGTACTTTTCCAGAACTGTTGGTCCAAATTTTTTCTTCTTTCTGCTAGTCTGTTTCATAGAAATAGAATTAATTGAACCCCCAAACTTTTGCAGCTAATTATATTAAATTGCCAACTCGCCATAAACAAGAAAAATCTACCTCAAAATTACAAATCTATCATACTAATAAAATTACAACTCATCATGAAGGGCACCCAAAGCTTGTCTCTGCATGAGTGATAAACTGATAATAAATACATCCAGCAACATTTAGGCATCAATGAATCGAATATCGAAGGTGTTGGGATGGATCTGCCACACATTCAGGGCCGCGTACTCTTCTAAACATTCTTTTAACTGGGCTTCACTATATCCCTGTGACAGAAAAGATACCAAAAGATTTGTCAAGTACATGTAATTTAAAATGAACAAAAAAATCCAGAATGAGATAATAGAAGGCGCCATTCAGATAAAGTTGATTGATGATCATTCTCAAATTTGGATAACATCAAATTATGGTTAATGTCGTCAGTTAATTACCTTTCGGGAAATCCAGTTAAGAGCATGTGCGTAGCTGATATCCAATCTGTTAGTCCTTGCAGCTTCATCTCTTAAGATTGAATAAATGTCAGATATGGCATCAAGGCCAGATTTATGGCGATCGTCTGAGTACAGGGAGAATTTTGACATTTGCATCAGCCTTAGTGCCTCATCGACATCACTTTGTTCCACAATACTTGAAAAACGGAGTCTAGCAAGTGCCTACACACGTTATAGCAATCACAATAAGAAGAATTAAAAATCTTCTGTATTTAGCTTCTTTCCAACTAATTGCTTACTGGTGTGCCTAACACCTTCCTAAGTTCAGACAATAATAAATTTGTTGACTTACAGCAGATAACCGTAGAATGCTGAGTAAAGTTCTGATAGTTGTATATGAATGGGGAGTGTCTGACCGGGCTTCTTCCTGTCGTATGCTGGAGTATGCACTGGCAATATACTCCTCAAGCTCCCTAGGTACACTAGGAGACACTTTTCGTGCAGATGCAATGTATGCCCTGAGAATCAAGATTAAAGTGTGAAAACTTGAACCACTCTAACCATATACAGTAATATGACTCAAACATTCAACAAGACTGAGTTTCAAGACATATTACAGAACAAAAATTTAAGGGGGATGTGCATTTAGAAAACTGGAGCCCAACCACATCCACTGTGCGGAAAAAAAATATAATGTATAATAGCTTGACAAGGAAGAGAATAGAAGTAGGTCCTACCTAAGAACCGATGGTTCCAGAGGAGTGAACCCAAGAGCAGGAGATTCCTTATTTTGGTGAACATAGACAACATGCCTTGCCAATTCAAGATCAGTATCCATGTCTGCTTTGTCTAAGATTAACCATAAAAGGTCAAATCTTGATAAAAGAGCTGGAGGAAGATTAATATTTTCAGCTGGTGTTCTCCGAAGATCATACCGTCCCCTGAAACATTTCAGAAACAGCTTTAACTGAGGTGCTTTGACGATGCCTTAATGAATTCTTTTTAAGACACAAGGCAATGAAAGTGAGTTGCACAATCTAATTTGAAATTTTACCAAGCAGGATTTGCAGCTGCAAGAACTGCAGTCCTTGCATTTAGTGAAGTTGTGATCCCAGCCTTGGCGATGCTTACTGTCTGCTGTTCCATTACTTCATGTATTGCTGTGCGATCAGATTCTTCCATCTTGTCAAACTCATCAATAGCACATATACCCATATCCGCTAGCACCTGGTAGAAGCCAGCAATCAGCATAGTTTAAAGAAACCCTATGAATTCTACATCACCTAACAATAACAATATCTTCAATGAACTGCTCCAACACAATAATAAACAGCTCAAGGCATTAAAAACCACTCTCTTCAATTCTTCATCAGAGAAAGGTGCCAAACTTGTCATATTATCTAGAGTTGCACTTTTATAACAAATCTAAGACATGTCAGTTTATTAAACAAATGGGTATATTGATTCTTGTGAAAGTATTATTACCAGTGCCCCGCCTTCAAGGACCATTTCATTGGTGACTGGGTCTTTCTGCACAGCAGCAGTTAGACCAACTCCACTGCTTCCTCTTCCAGTGGTATAGACACCCCTTGGAGCTACATTTATTATGTGCTTCAGAAGCTGACTTTTGGCAACACCAGGATCACCCATCAAGCATATATGTACATCTCCCCTTATCTGCAATCCAAAAAGAGATCTTTACAGGTTAAAGGTCGTATAACAGGAAATGTAAAAGAATAATAGAATCTCATACGTGTGAACTCAAAAATTATGAAAAACCTAGTGCTTTCCACCTCCCACCCCAGCCATAAAACCTGCCCTTACTACCCAACGATTTTTTAGGCAACTGTAAAACTTAAATAATGGACAACAGGAAAGCTAAGGTATTAAAGAAACAGGATAAGAGTGTAGCTCAAGCAGACACCACTTATGAGAGGAATACAAAATGTAATAAATAATCTTTAGTATCCAATTATCATAGTAATACAAAACCACCCAATGATTAACTCATCAACTGATCTTTTCAAAGTATAAGCAGCCTGAGCAAAGTGGGGAGGGGGGGTTTAAATGTATTAAAAGAGAATATTAAGATGTTTTTTCTCTATGTCTGCTTACTTGCATTCCATCTTTTAGTTTTCTGTGAGGGGCACCAACAAGGAGCAGAAGTAGGGCTTTCTTAACATCTTCATGCCCATAAATTTCAGGAGCTAATGATCGTGACAACTTATTATAGATGTCCCCATCCTCAGATAAGCGAGCAATATGTTCTTCCTCATCATTCCTCAGCTCATACCTGTAAAAAAGAAATTAAAGGCCTTTTTCATGGAGTTTCTTGTATAAATGTTATTCTCTACAAACACTTGTGCAACAAACAAGAAAAAGAAGATAACTAATAATTTTTTAGAGTCAAAGAGGATAAATGTCCAAAATGACTTCAGAGTCTTCTGAGCTAGAACTCAGTAAGGAAAGCTGAGATGAAAGATTGAAACGAATATAAGTAGACCATGGCAGTGAGTTCAGATGGGGTAGTAAAGTATCTTACTCTTCATATTTTCGTTTAAAGTGAGTGACGGACATAGCCTCCAAGTATGTATCTGCCACTAAGCCAGCTCGCATAGCTCTAAATCCAGTATAAGGGATTGGCAGGAATATTCCTGATAATTCAACAACATCACCAGGCGCAACCTGAAAATATTACAGGGAAAAGTAAATACAAACTACAGGGAAACTACCACTCATATAAATCTAAAGAGGGACAACTGCACCCTCCTCACTCAAAACTAAGACGAAAATATTCATCACATATTTTTGACAAGAGAAACATAAAAAGCTAGTCACTACTATTGATATGACATATATACTCTGTAGAGTACACCATGAATTTCTTCTACTGGGAGGCTTTGACATATCAATATTTTTCACATAAAAGCATATGCAAGAAGAAGCCACAACCTTTCTAGTCAATTCGCCCCTTAGATGGATTGTCATGGACCTTGGGATGTGCCCTTTTGGAACATGTTCAGCTAACTCTTGAATCTTGGCCTAAGTATCAAAAGTAAACTCGGTGAGTCAAGACATATAAAAAGCATCGAAATAGACACAAAAAAAGGCAACTAATGCTTAAGTTTCAAGAAGGTAAAACATATGATTTCATCTGCCTATCTTATAATAGGATGAACAAAGTTAACAGGTAACCTCTTGAAACTTCAGGAACTTTGATGCTCTCAGCTGAAGAATGAGGTTTCCCTTTGTGTTGTTTGTTTTGCAACGATTTGAAGGACATTCAAATAGGGGCATGAAAATTCTGGCTGTTACTTCCTGTTCATAACAAAAGTTAAATAAGCAAATAAAAACAGCACATGAGAAGCTAAGGTCTTCAAAATGATGTAAACTCTAGAGCCAGTAACTTTCTGAAGATGGATAGTACTATGGAGCGTGTATAGACTACTATTGAAATTAATGCCACATAGAATTAATGTACAAATGTCCACAAGAATGTGTTTGAAAATCATCGGTAAAGTTACCTGATAGATTTCAAAACCACAATCCTCGCAAGTATAAACTGCCACCTGCATCAAAGGCTTAACATCCGAACAGCGAGTCACAATCCCTGATATTCTGACAAGCTGTCCTATGTAGGAAGCCTTGACCTCTCGGATTGTAAAAGGCCGATCCTTTGAAGATGCGTGTACGTAAACCTCACTGTATATCAAGCAAAAAAAAAAACGTTAGGAAATTGCATATGCTATCAGGTAGCGCCACCTTAAGGCACCGTCCTTTACAGAAGGAAAGCCAACCACAAAGTAAACTAAGCATGTTTAATGTAGGTAAAGATATGGACTACTTCTGAAAGCCTATGCAATGGGACAAGTCATTGAGTTTAGCAAAATAAACTTTGCATTTTAACATTATTCCTCGATACAAAATAAGAAAAAGTAGACAAGTGGATTCATAATATCAAATGGAGTATATAGCTTTTCTTATTCAATATATTATTGATGACTTGAAATGATAATGCACAATTGATTATAAATCTTAATACTAATGCAATACCAAATAACTCCATTGTCCACCTTATCTTAGAAACACTTAGTTTGGAATGAAAATTAATTCTCCAAACCAACCACAATAAGTAGAGCACTCTTCACACAAAAGTCACAATCTTTACATAATTTTCAGCACTTCACAGTTCACACTCACCCCCTTAAATTTTCTTTCATGTTATCTAGAAATATTTTCTTACACAATTCCTGTCTACATTTCAGAATTTACTGACTATAAGCTGCAATGGACAAACACGCACTCATAGTAGCACACACAACTACACAAGCATTCACTCAATTAACTAACACTACATTAGGTTATAGACGATTTAATAAATGAAAAGTGTCCTTACTAAAACCGCTTGATTTCAGCCGGCATTTTCTGAAAAAGATCTGATCCATCAGCATTCTCAGTCCCTTCTTCGGCCCTCTGAGTCATCAGAATGTCATGATCATCATCAACAAACGGCTCAGTGGGCTCCGGCATAAGCTCATCAATAGCCTCCGCAAAGATTCCAATATACCTCTTTGTATTCTCAGTTACTTTCCTCACAAACTCATCATCCGAGTCCTTGTACTACACACATCAAAATTGAATATACTTAGAACCTAAAAACATCAATATGAAACACTAATTGCATCAAAATTTGAAAAAATACAACTTACATTATATAAATCTTCCAGATCTATTTGTATTGCTCGACTCTTCCGATTCGCCACGTCTTGCTGGAATCAAAATCAACATGATAAAAAAAATTAAAAAATCAATCTTCTTTTCAATCAACATAAAAAACCTAACAATTACATATTTCCGAACTTAGTAAACAAATAATTCTTAAAATAACATATAGAACCTGACAATTACACATTTCCGAACTCAAAATAAGCAAGTTATTGTTCAAATTAATATCAAAAACCTAACAATTACACATTTCTGTACCCAAAACGAACAATGTATTCTTCAAATTAACATAAAAAACCTAACAATTGCACAATTCCGAACTCAGCATAAACCCTAACAACTGCAAATTTCCGAAGTAAAGCATAAACCCTAAAATGAAGAAAACGAAGATAAGAAGTAAAAACTTACAAGAATATTCATATACTTGGCTTCACCATGAATATCAGCGAAGTTGACGAGAAAATCTCGAGCAAGACCTGTTAAACAAAACCAAAAGCAATAAAACAAAGAGAGAGAAAAAAGAGAAGAGTGAAAATCGTCGAAGAAGAAGAAGGACATAGAAATACCTCGATCTTGTTCATAGTCGACGTCGTTGTTCATTCTTGCAGTTGGAGAAGAGAGAGAAAGTGTGATTCTAGAGAGAGAAAGTGGAGAGTTGCAGAAATGGCGGCCAGGAGAGAGAAAGAGGGTAAAGGGAGAGAGATAGGGGAATTTTGGCGGGAAAATGGGTGAAGAAAAGCGCGGGTTGATGACGTGGCAAGTTAAGGGAATTGAATGGAGTTTTTGCGGGAGGTTAAAAAAAAAAAAAAAAAGTGTGGCTGCTGGGATTCGAGCCCAGGTCTCCACGGCCACAACGTGGAATTCTAACCACTAAACTACAGCCACTTTGTTGTTCATTAAGGAGGGGATTTGTAACATAGTTCATATTTTTTTTTTTTTTTTTTTTTAATAGTTTCCCTTTGCATTCCTTTAGACCGTGTTCTTTTTAAGCTTCTGAACAGTTCAAACTTCAAAATAACAAGGCCTAATAATGCTTGAACAAAAAGTTTTTAGCTTGTCAAATAGATGAACAAAGCTCGAACAATATCATTTTCAACTTGATAATGTTCATTTATAAGTTTTTCAAGCCCAAATAAAAACTGAGTACAATTTATATATCTTTTATCCCAAATAATTTGTAAAAAGTATTAATTATTTCATCATGTATAGCAGTATAGGCATGAAAACTCAGTCATTACCTTTTTTCTATACATAAAATGAAAACATCTTATATAGAATTAAATGGACCCGTTAAAACTTTAAAGAATTTATTTATTTATTATAAATTAGGACTTGTTTTATATCATGCCCGTTTTAAACTCGTACTTATACTCGAAATGTAAATGATAGTGTTTGTAAAAAAAGTCGAACAAGCTAAATTTTAAACGAACCAAGCCTGAGTAAGATTTTTAAAAGTTTGTTTAAGTTTGGAATAGTTTGAACATGAATAATTCTTACGAAGTATCAAAACTCGACTCGGCTCAAATCGAATCAATTGCAGCAGTGGACCGCATTAGATCATTTAGTCATAAATTACTCCGTAACGTATTAACGTCGTCATTGTTTCAAAACCCTAACATACTGCAACCAAAGCTTCCTTTGCTGCACCAAAAAAAAAAAAAAAAAAAAAAAAAAAAAAGCTTCCTTTCAATCTCTGAAAATTGAGAACTTGTGAAGCTTTTTTCACAGAACAAAAATGGCGGGCGGAAAAGTCAGAAAAGAGAAGCAAAAGGGGAGCAACCATTTTCAAGGAGGAATACCCTTTCACAAATCAAAGGGACAACATATTTTGAAAAATCCAATGTTGGTTGAATCAATTGTTCAGAAAGCTGGTATTAAACCTACAGATGTTATCCTGGAAATTGGTCCAGGTACTGGTAATCTTACTAAGAAGCTTCTCGAAGCTGGCAAGAAGGTTGTTGCCGTTGAATTGGATCCTCGTATGGTTCTTGAGCTTAAACGCCGTTTTCAAGGCACCCCTCTGTCTACTCGTTTGGAGGTTCTTTTTCCCACCTTTTTTTGTTATTAATTTGTATTTTGTTGAAAGATTTGATCTTTTTTCTTCTTTAATTGATGGGATTTTGTGGAGCTTGAATTTATTATAAATTTAAGGTTAGAAATTATAGAAAGGTGTAAAATTGGGCATGTCACAAAATGTTTCTTTAGTGTTAGGCAATATTGGGTGCAAGAACTGAAGAGGAATGAATTGGAATTTCAGTAAAAAGTTTTGTAGTTGATTTTATGGTGTGTCATTGTTTAAGATATTAGTTGAACTTTGTTGTTCATGAATTGCTATTGGGTAAAGTAACTAAGTAAGAGATAAGGAGATAAAGAACAATGTATTATCTCAAAGAGGTTGAATGTGCTAATAGTAATTTATGGTCTATTTAGGTTCTAGAAGCACATAATTTTGGGATCAAATTGATGTTAAATTGTTTTGTACTGTGCAAATGGTGTAGTGCTCTGAAGTCCAAATAAATCGTGTGTTCCTATATTTTTTTGTAGAAGTGTGTTTGGCTGAAGGCAAACCTGAGAGAGGTAGACACCATAGACCTACTAGGGGTATTCAATTACACTTTGTTTGGATAGGAAGAAATGGAAGGAAAAGAAGAGAAGAGAAACGGAGGGGGACAAAATCTCTTGTTTGGGTAAAAGATTAGGGGAAGGAAGGGGAAGGAGAGGGAGGGATCCATTTTCCCTCTCTCTTTTATAACCATAATCTCTCCAAAATTGGAGAGATTTGGAGGGAAAATGGAGCTCACCTCCCCCTCCTTTTCTTTCCCCTTCCCTTCCTCCATTTTCCATCCCCTTCTTTTCCTTCCTTCTTTGCTATCCAAACAAAGCGTTAATGTGTATTGTAATGACTGATGTGTTAAAATATGCACCTCTGATTGCCAAAAAGAGTAATATACAGTGCTGTGTTGCCCTAAACCTTCCTTGGAAGTGTGGAAGAAAATAGTGTAATATGCTCTGCTCATTACTGGCATATCTATTGCTTTCATGTGTTCTGCTTGTAGCCCAATGCCCCATGGTATTCTTTTTCCTTGCGCCGATTTTTGGATTTTGAATTGGATTTGAATTGGAAGATGTTTACTTCTTCATGGAGATTGCATTGTTTGGATTAGACTTTATAGAGTACTATTTTGACTCTTGAATCTGCTTGATTTTGTGGCTTGACAAGTAAATGGATTATTTGCTTAACATCTTAATCAATTATAAAGAGTATCCCCGTAAGTCCTGACATTCTTTGTCTGCAGGTTATCCAAGGAGATGTTCTCAAGTGTGAACTTCCATTTTTTGATATCTGCGTCGCCAACATCCCTTACCAGATATCTTCCCCACTTGTGTTCAAGTTGTTAGATATCAACCAAAGGCAAAACTTCAGATGTGCAATTATAATGTTCCAAAGAGAGTTTGCAATGAGGCTGGTTGCTCAACCAGGTGACAAGCTCTATTGCCGTCTCTCAGTGAACACTCAGCTCCTTGCTCGGGTCTTCCATCTCCTCAAAGTTGGGAAGAATAATTTCAGACCCCCACCTAAGGTCGACTCCTCAGTCGTTCGTATTGAACCAAGAAAGCCTCTTCCTATACCAGCTGGCAAACTTAAAGAGTGGAATGGTCTGCTCTCTTTATGTTTCAGCAGAAAGAACAAAACACTTGGATCAATATTTGGCCAGAAAAAGGTTCTTGAAATGCTAGAGAAGAACTACAGGACCTTAGAGTCTTTAGGACAATTGACAAATGACTCAGAGGCAATTGATATGTCTGTTTTAGCCGATGAGAAAGATGATCAGGTAGACGAGGATGAAACTATGGAAGTGGATAATGGAAAAGCCGATGAAGATGAAATGGATGTTGAAGGTTCGGATGCAGACTCTGATAATGATATGCAAGCAAATGATCCTAATTTTAAAGCTAAGGTGATAGATGTGTTAAAGCGGTATGATTACGCAGACAAAAGATCTTCCAAGCTCACACAAAATGAGTTCATTCACTTATTATCAGTTTTCAACCAGGCTGGTATTCACTTCACTAGTAAAAAATAGTGATTCAATATGTAATTTATTTCCTTCTGATAAATACATGCACCCAATTTTGTTTCTTGCTTTCATTATCCCATACAATTTGTGATATCCAAATATTGTAAACTTGAGTGGCAACAATTTTGATCTATGTAGTAGTAGAATCTGTTTTTCTTCGTATCTTCATTATCTTATATACTCATACTCGTTGAATGTTTATCAATATGAAATATATACTGTATGGTTTGATTCTGATCGAAAATACTCGTGTTGACAACGTGAGCAATGCAGATCACTTATTGAACCGTTTGTCAGTAAAAACTTGGGCTATATAGATTACTTTTGGTAAACTTGGCTATATTTCTTTACTAACAACCATGAGTAGACGTAGTAGCTGTTAGCAGTCAAAGGACGTAAAGAGTTACGGAGTAACTCAATAATCGAAGTACGGTAGTATGAGGGAGTATGTATAATCTGTTGGGAATGGTTAGCATTTATCAGTCTCAATATCAAGTATTGCAGGGCCGTGTGCGCCTGTGCGGTTACTCATATTGCTGTTTAAGTATCACCATTGACAAGGAAAACATAACATAAAAACGGTTGCTTATATTTATAGAATTGTAGGAGTAAACTAACATCCATTCGGATTACACTTAGTACCTACTTTGGGTAGCCTATATGTGCCTGCACACTGCATAAATAAATAACAGGATTTTGCAGGCACATTTCTAAGGACCTATTGATACATAAAGTAAATGTATAATTGATACAATTATCTTAGTTTATAACAGATTTTGTAGTACTTTTAGAAGCTCTTCACCACGGAGTGGCTTTGTCAGGTGGACATCCATTCCAGCCTCAGCAATCTTCCTGCCTTCCTCTCCATCAACCTCATGAGCTGACAGTGCAATAATCGGAATGTGTACTCCGTACTTCTTCTCTTCTTCTCGGATTTTCTGTGTTGCTTCGAAGCCAGTCATCACTGGCATCTGAGATAAACACAAGATACCTCAGGTTAGTAAAAATTGTGAATTAGTTTATGTTATAAGTTGAACAGAAATAAATTTGGGTAGCTTACCTCACAATCCATGATTATAAAATCATATGGAAACTTAGAGGGTTCTCCACTTTGCTGGTTGCTCAAAGCTTTGCAAACCACCTCAAGAGCTTCTTCACCATTTTCACATGTTTGAGTTTCGGCACCTAAACGCTTAACACATGCTTCAGCTAGCATTCTTTGTAACATATGATCTTCAACAAGCAGTATTTTCTTCCCTTCCAAAGGAGATTTCTCGGTCTCTGCATCCCTGTTAACACAAAAATATGAAGTTGAAAACATTTTCTTTGTATCAAACACAACTTGTAAGTGAATATACTAATATCATTACATCACCTTGGAACTTCTTGTATTTCTCCCATTTGGGTAGTATTAGTCATCGACGGGGACTGATTACTGCTCGAGCTCATTAGAACTTGAGAGGCTTCTTGTTCATGAGCATAGTTTTCACCACTAGTAGTTAATTGTAAGCTTCGCCTATTTCTTACTAGCTTGATCTCCCCATCACTAGACCCGATATTGTCTTCTTCAGTTTCCGACTGTGTGTTGCTTATTAAAACTGCAACACTAGTATTGGATCTCTTTGATCTCCCAGAAGTAGGAGATCTTACAGAATCACCCCCAAACTCAGGAAGAAGGTTCACAATCCTTAATAAGCGTGACACTGCCGTGACCCATGAAGAGGCTCCGATATGATAAGATCTGTCGAAGGGAGACTCTCATCTGGTAAACCTTGTAAGTTAGCCCTGCTGGTGCCAGGCCTACCGAGCCAAACTACCTTGATACATGTCATGTATAAGTCCTTTCTAAACTCAGACACCAATCTCTGCATTTTCTGAAAATCATCCCCTGCATTGCAATCTATTACAAGCAGTATGCATTCCATCATATTGAGAGGAGGGCTGTTACTCAAGTAGGTTCCACAAGGAGGGCTCGTGTCTGACCTCCCTGACGATGAGTTAAATAGAGGATCAATGAGCATAGATTTAACCTTCTTAAGAGTCGGAGAGAGTTGCTTCCCCTGGCTTAGGACCTTCAAGTTTACACCAAGGTTCTCCATGTATCTATGGATCATTCCTCTCCGCGCATCATTTTTCATCAAGAGAATCACTAAAGACTTTTCACCTCTAGGACTACGAACACACGCGCTTAACCCTGAGCCCGAGTTGATGTCCCTATGCTCTATCAATTCTTGCCTTGGGTTATCCAAACATTCCTCTTGTACTATAAAAAAGATGTTGAATTTGAAGCATGTCCCTTGTTTGCCATTGGCTTTGTCTACGATTTCTATGTCTCCCCCCATCAATTTTACCTGCAAATTATTTTCATACACCACATTAATTAGTTCTACATTCAAATGGGTGTATGAGACTATCAATAACATTTTAGCAAATAGCTAGATTAATTAAAATGTTAATGCCAAACATACATACCAAAGATTGTACAATGCCTAGTCCCAAACCAGTTCCAACTTGCCCTGCAGAGTTTTCTTTGACTTGAACAAAGTTCTCAAAGATCGAACTACGCTTGTCCTTAGGGATCCCAGGACCTGTATCTTCCACCATAAACTCAAACTCCATGCAGTTTGAATCTTGCTTGATTATCTTCATGTCTTCGAGATCATTTGACAACCTGTTTGAAGTTATAATAGGGTTCTCAAAGCTCGGTTTCTTAGCTTGGCATTTGATACAGATGCTCCCTTGTGAAGTGAACTTGATTGCATTGCTTAGCAAGTTGCCAAGGATCTGCTTGAGCTTGCTACGGTCACCTCTTACTAGGGAGTACTTGAAGATGGAACCATCACAAGGGTCTAGGATCACCTCGACTCCCTTTTTCATGGCAACTGGGTGGTGTAAATCAGCTTCGTCTTCAAGCAGTTGTGCTAAGTTGAATTCATTCTCATCCAATTGCATTTTCCCTGCTTCTATCTTGCTGTAATCTAGGATGGAATTCACTAATGCTGCATATTTCAACAAGAAAAAAAAAAAAAAAAAAAAAGATGAATTAGTTGTTATGAACAATCTTTCATGAATAAAACATGTATGTATACATATGTTTATACTTCGTATTACCTAAAAGATCCTCAACACAAGTATCTATCTTCCTCAAGTTAGAAGCAACTTGAGAAAAGGGAGAAAGATCAGAAGCAGAGAGTTCGGTCAAGCCCTTGATGCAAGCTAAATAACCGCGAACATCATGGTTAGCACTCGCAAAGGCCAAGCTTTGCTTGATGCTCTTTCTCTCAGCTTGTGCTGTTTTCTCCATTTCCTTCATGTATGCTGCACGCAAGTGCACTTCCCTCCTAGCCGCTCTAACAACCAGGGTGACAAGCGCGAACACAGAGATTATCATGCCAATCAACATGATAATTAAAAGTATCAATTCCACCTTTGTGTGATTGTGGACATTGATGGTTAATCTATTGCTTGGATAAGCCAATACATATACCTACAATAGAACCATACAATTATTAACATATGAATATAAAAAATGAAAATTTCACAATACTATATATGTATATGTAATATTGACAATGTATATAATTCATATGGATTAACAAGATCGAAATCATACCATTGGCACCCTTGCAACATCAATCGACGAGCAATAGAAAATGAAATTGGCTCCTCCAATGTCTAAGGCGGTACCACCAATATTGGTAACACCATTGTTGTTGGAATTGCATGAAATTTCACCTATATAAGTTTGGTTGCTACCTTGCACCAAAGCTTTGTCATTCTTAATTTTGATGTCGACGTCTTTTATACCATCCATTAGTACCTTGTCACCACCAAGGGTTGCCATGTACAAACTTGCACCCAAAAGATTTGTACTAGAGAAGAACGTTGCTACTTCTTCACTAGAAAACCCGAGAGATATAGCTCCGGCTCTACCTAGCCTCGCGGTGTCTAAGAATAGAATCGACGATTCTTTTCCATCGTTAGTACTCCATCGAGAACCTAATGATGCATAGCCATTTGCGCTATCCATAGCTACTTTGAACCATATCTCATTGATTACAATGAGGGGTTTTGTGATGTTGGCTTCTCCAAGTAATTCTCCACTAGTAGATTTTACTAGTTGAGTATACCAAGTGTAATGATCAAGATTATTTGCAAAAGTTGAGTTTGAGTATAATGCAAATATTTGATCATCGACTTTGATATATGAAAAGAAGAGGCCATCCAATCCAATGTATGAAGCTTGGATTGTATGAGGTATGACCAATAGTGATATGAATAATGCAGGCGCAACCTGAAAATATATCGAAACTTAGTCAAAATAGTAAAAATGTTATTAGAAAACATTATAAACATAAGTAAATACACTATTAACATTAATCATTAACATGAATTTCGTTTACTTGTAACTTAAATTTAATTTCATTATCACCTTTTTATGGTACTTAATTCATCAATTGAGCTATCGCCTATAGTTGTTCAAAATATTGATAATTCTTTTTATATATAACAATAAATATAAAATATTCCTTGATCTAAAATAAATGTCATTTTGAGAAGAAAAAAAATTGATAAACTTTTTAAGGGGATTAGTTGAAATTAAATGTGATTTAATTTAATAGAATAAATTATTACGGTTCAATACAATTCACTTTATCAAAAATTCTCATACTCCTTAAAAATTAATTAAACAAAATAAAAGACCATTTTATTTTTTTCCCTTGACTTAAAGACGATTGTTAGAATATTAGTTTGATTTTAAGACAGCAAATGGTTGTAATTGTACTATCAAATCAATCATTTATTAGATCGATAGAATTCGATCTTAATTTATGTTATTAAACAGCTTTGATAATTAATACCCCTTATTATTATTATTCATTCACATAAACATATCAAAGCTGTAATTAGCCAACTATATTTACATACCATTGTGCCACGTATATATTATCCTAATAACCTTGTCCTTAGTTGTCATATCAATAGAAAATCTTAAAATTTGGAAAGTTATTGTATAGTATCTCAGTAACAAATATTTTACTCTAGAAATCTTGAAAATTATAGTCTGTCTATTGTAATTGAGATTATTACATACCATTTGTTAATAATTTATTACTTGATTACTTTTTATTATTACAATAAGAAATTTTTGTTTGTTATTATGTTAGATAAACATACGAAGTGATCGACATTTTTCAAAATCTTAACAAAAAATTAACCTCAAATTACATGTACAAGTACTATACTTTATAAGTTAGGTTATTTAAAATATTTATGTGAAATGTGTGATTCTTTTTTTTTTCTATAGAATATCTTTGTGATTTTTATTATCAATATCAATGGAGATTTCACTACATCTGCTATATAATCAGCATGGTAAATAAGACAATCCAAAATAAATCGTAATCAAAAAAATATTTAGGCTAAAACAAATCGCAAAAACAAAATAAGGAAGATCACGAACCTCCTTTTGAATATCAGGAAATAAAAGTTTGTCACGCGTATTATCAATGTTCAAAACATTTACTAGATCAATTGCTGATGAATTTATGGGAGGAATTAGTTTTGCTACGTCTTGAAAATTTTTAATTAGCTCGAAACTAGTATAACTCGTTTCCTTGCCCAAATTCTTCTCGATGTTTTTCATCATCTGATACCATATCGGGATGATGACACTAGGCAGCAACAACACAGCAAGCGTCTGTATGTAACATGTAACAAAACACGAATAAATTTCAAATAATCATTTAGGTGCAAAAAAAAACATTTTTATCAACTTTTTAAGTAGTTAGTAATATATATAAGGAATAATCATTAAATTTAATTATTTTTTTTCTGGTTGTATTGCTTACCAAGAAGGCAAAGAGAGTAATGGGCCTCAGCGCGATTAATTTGACAATTTCTGCCATTGTAGCTTGCAAGTTGATGATGGACTGTATCCCATTGTTATAGATGTATGAAAAAAATCAAGAAGAAAGTAAATAAGCAAGAAATAGAGCTAATTATGAAGAGAGTTTTATCCAAATGTTTAAACGTAACAAAGTTCCTTATATTTTTGTAGAGGCAATTAATTATGCCTTTGGTTTCAAAAAAAAAAAAAAAAATGCCTTAGTAAATTTAATAAAATAAGAAAATTGGGCTCTGTTCCTGTTTTTGCCCAAAGGAATAAAAATTAAATAGTTTTTTTTTTTTTTTTTTTTTTTGGGGGGGGGGGGGGTAGTTTATAGGGGAAAGAAAATAAAAGGTAATAAGAAATATATATTGAAAAATTTATAAGTAAATGTTTTATTTATAATTATAAACTATATAAACTTGAAACTTTTAATGAAATAAAGATAACTATTTTTAATGTTTTGAAAAAAGATACTTAAGACCTGAGATCGAATCTCATTGACATCACTATTTATTGTGACTTCTTATAGATTGTGAAGGAAAAAAAAAATAACAACTTTAATTTGTACTCTCTAATTCTGTTTGAAAATTTCATTTGCAAAATTTTTTCTTCCCACTCCATGAATGAAGAATATAACTGTGTCATTTTACATGAGGTATTTATACAAAACAATGAGTCAATCATGATATCCAAACAAATCAATCAGATTTGAGGGAAAAGCAATGGAAATGGGTTATGATCATTAGAGATGTTCATATAAATATTTTCATTCACACCAAAAAAAATTATAAAATCTTTCCGGATGCTAAAAGATTTTGAATCCAAAAAAAAAAAAAAAAAAATAACTGAGAGAGATCATCGTCAATTAGAAAAGGATTATCAGATCATTAAGGCTAATTTTTTTTTTTTTTGGTAACCCAAATCCATTTGATATTTATCATGAGTAGGCACGTGCGTGAGCTTGCAAAGTGAAGCACGTGCGTGAGCTTGCCAAGTGAAGCACGTGCGTGCTATTTGAAAAATCATAAGATCTTGTTGAAATATTTCAAAATTTAAAATTGATGTACTAATGTGGGGTTTACTGAAAATGTACTAGAAAATGAATTTTTACATTAAATTGTTTAGCTTGAAGTTGAAATGTATTGACAAAACATGTCAAAATTCCTTTGAAATTATAATTTTTACTACCTGAAAAACCAGTTAAAATCAGTTTAAGATATGTATAAATTATGAAATGAATGTTTATAGCAAAGCTCTTATTATGACAATCATGTATTAATTTATGCTACATAAATTAAAATTTTGGATTCAAGAAGATCAACTTACCAATAGGTAGAAATATGAAAGGAGAGGAGAATTGCCAAAAAAAAATGTATAGCAACTTAATTTAACAAGTGAGAAATGAGGGATTTAATGTAAAGGATTGTTTTTAGCTCTTGTTATTGTGTTTGAAGAGTGTGCTTAATGCCCTATTTATATACTATTTTATGAAGATCTTATAAAATTTGAGACAAAATTAACCTTGCTAGTAGGTGGGATAATTCATTTTGTGATGGTCTTTTCTTTTATTATATCGAATAATTAGTAATTGTAATAATAATTATATACGAAGTAGTTTATTATATGAAGTGATGCCTCCTTGCATTCAAGCTTAGAGCATTTTTTAATTGTCTATTATTTATTATATGTATACGTATATATGGTATAATAAAGTCATATTATATTGATCAGAGTAGTAGCTTCTTTATCGGATAAATTTAATTAGCAGACTAATAATATATCAGGTATTCAACATTTAGCTGGAATTTAATTTCTATATAATTTAAATTAGTGTAGACATTTCTATGTAAATGTTACAATTAAATGGAAGATCATACAAATGCATATTTTTGTCAAGCGTGCATGAAGCTTTACGTATGTGTACGTGAATGTTGAAATAAATGTACTACACAAGAAAAAATTAAAAAAAAAGTTTCGTTGTTGACTTAATAAAGAGCACAGACCCTGTGCTGCTGGCATGCTGTGGCCTGCTCTGTTGGAATCTTTTATGCTCTGCTATGTTCTGCTGAATTCTGTTTTTGACTAAATAAAGAGCGCATGCCCTGAGCTGCTGGCATAATGTGGGCTGCTCTGTTGAAATCTTTTTATGCTCTGCTATGTTTAGCTGAATCTTTTTATGCTCTACTCTGCTTTGCTCAGAAGCTCAAAAGAACAGAGTGAATAGGTATTAGAAGAGTATGCGAGAAAATTATTTCAAAAGTTATCGATTATTATTTTAGAATTCCTTTCTTTTTTGGCGCAATTACACCATAATTTTGATATTAAAGAAAAGTGGATAGGTATTAGAAGTGATCAATGTACA
Source organism: Chenopodium album (assembly GCF_948465745.1). NCBI lineage: Eukaryota > Viridiplantae > Streptophyta > Magnoliopsida > Caryophyllales > Amaranthaceae > Chenopodium > Chenopodium album. The sequence goes on along the minus strand of NC_137835.1, from coordinate 85,108,291 downwards.
TTTTTTCCAACTTAATTATAAGCAATCTGACCTAGGTAATGGAACGATCGAATTGAAATAACCATGTGTGTACATTGCATGGTAAACGAAAGAGATTAATTAAACATCAAGTTATAATTAGCAAATGAATTCATATGATAAATTATAATAATCGTGCTAAATTTAAATTTTATTTGAAAAATAATGATGAATTTATGTTGTAACCATCAATATACAAAAATCAATGCTAAACGATATTTGTAGTATTTAACTTATTTTTGTGTAATATAGTGGCTCATCAACATCTATTATATTGTTATTAGATGCAATATAATTTTATTTTTAGACACTTTTTACCAAGGGAAAATTGGAATTTGGACCCTTGTTTTGCGTGCGGCTGATAATTAAAAATTCAAAAAAAATTAAAAACTTTTAAATAATAAATTAATTTAATTAATCATTTTAAAAACAATAAAAATATATTTGCAATCTCAATGGATTTTTGTTAAAAATCAATTGGGTTTTAGTTGAGTATTGTGGTAGATTTAGAATATCAGAATTGGGTATGAAAAAAAAAATGTTTATGTGGATTTTAATTATTATAACAATAATCTGTAGCAAAAGCAAAAGAAATCCTTAATATTTATTTTGATTCTTTCAAAAAAAAAAATATTGATTTATTTCTATTTTTAATAAGGACCCTTTTATAGTTATCACAGCTTAATATCTCAGATTTTTCATTGTGTGATATTTCTCTAAAAACTTGATTTTTATTTCCATATTTCAATTACAAAGTAGCTGGTTGGATATCATATCCCACTGGATATTAAAGATTTTTTTTTTATGCAAGGAAATTATAGATTTTATATCTCATTGGATATTATTATGATAATAATGCTTATAATCTAAAAAATTTAGGATTTTTTTTAATTAATATTACACCCTGTCCCAAAATAATTGACAATTTGCACCTTTTTTCACAATTCATATAATATCTTTGATTATATTTTTTATTAACATGATAAAAACATATTTTATCATAAAATATGTGATTATATATGTATGAATATGATTTCTTTTTTTTTTAAAAAAGATTTTATAGAAAATAACACCACAAAAAAGTCACGATTATGATTATATAAAAAAAAAGGAAAAAGAAAAAAAAAAACTTGTATTATAACACCCAAAAAAACCTAAACAATTGATTACACCACCACTTAACGGATTCCTGGGATCCACATTGCCACATGTCACTATATAATAAGGTAAAAAAAATTTAAAAAAAAATAAAAAAAAATACCAAATTTAACCAGCCCACTACAAGAAAATAACCTTTTCGTAGCGATTATTTTAACCTTTAGTATCGATTGTAATTGCAACAAAAAGCTTTCACAACGAATGGTCATTCGATACAATATCCCCCGTTGCCTTAGCCTTTAGTATGTAGTGGTTTTCAATATCGCTGGGGTTGGCCTCAATAATCGATACGAAAAACTACATCCAATCGTGGTGATTATTGTAGTGATTACAATCGCTATAAATGTTCAACTCATTTGCTTCAAAAAAATGAACATGCGTATGATCTTTACAAGATTCGAACATGCAACCTCAAACTCTTATATTAAATGTTTCACCAATAAGCTATGACATATTTTATGTATTCTTTGTCAAACAATATTTATATATCTAGTGTTGAAAAGGTTTTTCGTATCGATTTTTAGGATTTAGTGGCGATTGTAAATGATACGATTTCTCAAAATTATATAAATGTGTAAAAATAGTGTGGATATGTATTATTATGCTTTCCGTATCGATTTTGTATGGAAAAACCATGGCGATTGTAAAAATGATACGACATCCTTAATTATTTCACAAACATACTTGCATATTGTAGCGAATGAACAATCGCTACGAAATAATCGCTACGAAAAGTGATTTTTCTTGTAGTGGCCCCACCACCACCATTGCCGATGTTGGCATCCCAACCCCAGCCGATGGTGCTCCTTTCCCCGCCTACCCCAGTCGACGCACCGCCATAACCCAAATGCACCTACGCACCACCCTAGCGCAACCTCCAGCGCTTTCCCCACCTACCCCAACCCGCCTAAAACCACCCTCTTTCCCCACCCTTGAAATGGTCAAATTGGCCATTCTGGATTACCATGGTCGATTTCGGGCATTTTGAGGATGAAAGGGTAAAGGATTGGTGGTTTTCAATCATTTTGAGGGTGAAAGGGTTTAAACGCCAACGCCAGTTTTCGTTGGTGGCTGGGCTGGCGTGTTTCAAGGCTATGGTGTTTTAAGGTGCCGGTTTTTGTTGGTAGTTGGGCTCAGGTGAGTTTTCACCAATGATGGCAGTAGGCGTGGCCGGGCTTGCGACAGTGAGGCTTGGTTGGGCTTGCGGTAGTGGGGCAGGTTTCATCAGTTGAGGGTGGTCGGCTAGGGGAGCTGGCAGCGGGCCGGGGGTTGAGGTGATGGCGATGGAGGCAGGGGGAACTGGCGCTAGTGGTTGGGTTAGTAGCGTAGGGTTTTTTTTTTTTTACTTTTTTTTAATCCAATAGTTAACTAACACGTGTATATATAGTGTGGTGCCCACCAACAGTTTTTTGGATGGCGTTAGTGAGTGGTGGTGAAATCCAATTTTTTGGTTTTTTGTGGTGTTATAGTAAAAGTTTGAAATTTTGTGGTGTTACATTCAAATTTTTGGTTATTTTGTGGTGTTATTTTCTAAAAAATCTTATTATTATTATTATTATTATTATTATTATTATTATTATTATTATTATTTCATTTCATGCCAAAAGCTAATGAGCGCCCCCGGGGCGTTAGATAAGAGAATTAAAGTGCAAATATTAGAGTAAAATTAACATTAATTACACCGAACGACGCGTGATTTTGTCGTGAATTCCTAACTTAATACCATTTCAACCAATATAATTTATCCTTATCTAACGCCCCGGGGCGCTCGTTAGCAAGATCGTTATTTCATTAATATTTAATTAATAAAATAAGATCAAACAAGTGCATCGGACATGTGTGCAATGTTTGATTGTGCCAATTATTCTGGGATAAAAGAGTATATGAAGGGTCTTAAACTCTTATATATATTTTGAGATGTTTATTTAACATGATAAAAACATATTTTATCATAAAAAATGTTATTAGGGGTTTTTTTTCGTTGTTGTTTCAATTCATGGACGTTTTGCTCTTTTGTTTAAATAAATTTCAACAAAAATATGTTAAGGTTAAGTTTAAGAAAAACAATTTCAGCATGTATAATTTCTGTAAAAATAAGTTATGTTCAACATAAATAATAAATACTCCCTCCATTCCATCTATTATTATTTGCATCACTTTGATCGACGCATTGTCGAGCCATAACTTGAACCTTTAATACTTTAGTTGTTTATTAGTACACATTGTTCTAATAAAATAAAATCTTTAAAATAGATATTGGTTGTGTTCCGTGAAAATCTAAAAGCTAAAGTTGATTGTGTTAACTAATATAGACTAGATGATTGTATTAAATGATGATTTGATTAACAGATTGCATGAAAAATGTTTGATAAATAGTTTATTGTTTAAGCTATTTAGATTATATGAAATGACCACTAAGCTAATTGTGAGAGTAGATAATTGAGATAGGTTTTTAGATTTAATGGGGGATTTCATATCAAGACATCAAATAATCTGATGAAAAAGTTCCTATTTAAAATAAAGCTTGTATAATGGAAAAGTTCTTTAGTTTAGCTCTCCAGGACACCAAACACTCTGAATTAACTTATTGTAGTCAATAAGCTAATGTTGATCAAATATGCTAACTTTTCCCTAATAAGCTATATTCCAAACACGGCTTGTAAATAATCCAACGATCTATTATACGAGGTATAATAATATAATTCATCCCTTTTTAATTGCACCATTTGTGATTTCACATTTGTCAATACGTTGCTTTGACGATCAATATCTTCAATTATTCTATGGTAAAATTATAAAATAAAATTTTTAAAAAAAGTTAATATTTGAAAAGCATATATCCAGACAAACAAGACTAGATCTTACAGATTAATAATAAAGAATGGTAAAAAGATATTGTGTAAATCCCTATCCTTATCTTTGTCCCTATCTTATAAAAAGTATAAGATTACTTTTATGAATAGTGTGATGTCAATTATATCCTTCAAAATGTGTATTTTTATTTATACTCTAATTGATATGTACAAGTTATTTTCAAGGAATAGTGTTTGGCAATTATACCTTCAACAAATTTTATTTACTTTATTTCTATCATCAATGTTAGTTACTTTTGTCATATTTTATACCTCTAAATATAGTTATTTGCATATCAACAACTAAATTTGTAATTTACCCCCAACTAGAGATGGCAGTGGATCTTGGATCTGATCTGGATCCGGTGGATCCAAATCCGTTTTATAGGATCTGTATCTCTAATTTTTGGACTCGGTGGATCTAGATCCGGATCCGAATCCGTTTTGATGGACCAGATCTGGATCATTTCTGATATCTGAATCTGGTCTAGATCCGACCCGTGGATCCGTTTTATAATTTTTTATACATTTATTATTGGTATTATTTAAGATTTATATACTAATCAAGTTGATTAGTCTTATATAAATATAAATCTATAATTTTCTAGGTTATTACATACTTTGTTTGTTATTATTTTTGAACTAAATTTTAACAATTTCAAAACAATGATTTAATTTCAGTAAAAAAAGGGGGGGGGGTGTTGAATTATGTAGAGATATATTAATTAAACTCTGGATCTGGATCCCAAAATTTTGAATCCGCGGATCCGGATCTGGATCCATGTCCTTAAAATGGATCTGGACTACCCTAGTTATGTAAAAATCCTAATGGTGCATTTAAATAACGGCTAAAATAACATTTATTCATTTTATTTATAAAGGTAAAAAAAAAAAAAAAAAAAAAAAAAAAAAAGAAAGAAAAAAAGATAGGAAGAGTATGTGATACGTAGTTATGCATAAGTCAAAGTAACATAAATATTGAGAGTGAGGGATAACTCAAGTGGTTAGAACTTCCCTCCCGGTTTTAGGAGATCCTGAGATCGATTCTCACCTCCGCCCTTGTGGCTCTCTAAAAATAAAAAAGTAACATAAATATTTGCCTCAAAAAAAACAAAACGTAAATATTGCAAAAATGGAGGGAGTACTCTCTATTTCTCTAAGTAAACCCTTTACATCATTTGGGGAAAAAAAAAAAGGAAAAAAAAAAAAAAAAACCCCTAGACAAATTCCGGTCATCATTTTGGACCAAATCAGCATTTTCATGAGTTGGGCTTTTAGCAATGATCTATTGTGGACTTGTGGTACAACGCAACCAGAACACTACTTCTTTCATGTACAAATTCTTATATGGACCCTAGTCCATCTAACATAGCTAGACCCCTATTAAAAACACAACCTTATATAAATGAAACACAACTTCATTCTCTTCTTCTTCTTCCCACCATCTTTACAAAATTTTGTTTCTTTTTTTTTACAGAAACTCTCTCTCTCTCTCTCTCTCTCTCTCTCTCTCTCTCTCTCTATTCTTCTTCTTCTTCTTACTTCATTCTTTTTTTTTTCAAATTCTTATTTTCTCTCTCCTCTGTTCTTTGATTTTTCTCCATTAAATTTTTGCATTTAACGTGATGGAACAATTTTAAATTCCCAAAGATATCAATCCAGGTTTGTTATTATGAACTCATTGTGATCAATATTAATTTATTTTTTGATTTTGAGATGAATTTGTGGATGAATTAATTGTTTTAATATTAATTGAATTTGTGAAAGCTAATTTGATTGATTTCAATTCGTAATCGATTACCTGATTGTTTTTACAGTTCTCATTAATTTGTGTGTATTTTTTTGATTTTAAGATGAATTTGTAGATGAAATCATTGTTCTAAAATCAATTAAATTTGTTGAAGTTAATCGATCAATCAATTCGTATCTATTATGATCGATTACCTGATACTTTTGAACATTTAGTAAACAAAACTGAACATTTGCAAATTTTTAACATTAAAAAAAAAAAAATCTGAACATAAATTTTTTTGAACATTTAGTGAAAATATCTGAACAATCGCAATGTACCACGCCTATACTTTTGAACATTCAGTAAAAAAAATCTGAACAATTGCAAATTTTGAACATTTAGTAAAAAAAATCCGAACATCGCAAATTTTGAACATTTAGTAAAAATATCTGAACAATCGCAATGACCATGCCTATACTTTTGAACATTTAGTAAAAAAATCTGAACCTTGCAAATTTTGAACATTTAGTAAAAATATCTGAACAATCTCAATGCCTATACTATTAAACATTTTGTTAAAAAATCTGAACAATTGCAAATTTTGAACATTTTGTACAAAAATCCGAACACTGCACCACGTCCATACTTTTGAACATTTGATAATAAAATCTGAACAATCGCCTGTGGTCCAGCTTTCCTAGATGAACCAAGGTGCATATTAGACTTATTGTCTTTCATGGTTAAAGTGAATGACAAATAACCTCTCATTAGATTTTAGGCTTAATGGCCTAATTAACTCGTACAAAAAAGAGCAAATTGCATAAATATTCCTTTTGTTTAATGTTCCAAAGTTTCAAGTGTCCGACCTGCAAACACTAGATCAAACAAATCGTGAGGATTGAGATCTGGTCAGAGTCCTCCTACCGATTAATTAAAAAAAAATACTTAACATTACACTTATGTTACTCTTTTGCCTAATGTGTTACTCTTTGGTAGAGATGGTCAACAAGTCCATCCGAAAACCAAATCTTGTATGCCTCAAACTACACTGGCTTAGACCTGTCTTTAGCCCAGAGTTGAAAACGAAGAATGCAAGCACACAATGTTCTTAAAGACAGTATAGTGGAAGAGGACTTAAGACAGTATACTGGACTGCCCTAGAGCAGCTGTATGAAGAAAGGTTGGTGATTTCAGCAGGACTGATCAAAGATCCACATCGAGATAACAGCACCAATTGAGAAGCCAACCCTGTCTTAAATCTACATGCCAAAGAAACTGCTGTTAAATGATATTCGAAATGTCAAAGTTGTGTCGAATAAAGCTCTGTATAAACAGAAGGCTCAAGGTGTATAAGTTTTACTGATAACACAGAACCGTATCTAATTACCAGGAAACCACCCCATCACACCAGTCATCCATCCCACAAGAATTTTAGAGCACTGATTTTTCGCACCAAGCATAAGACACAAGGATGATTGCTAAGCCGGTAACATAAGATGTAAGATAATCATGATGGCCTGGTGAGGCAGTTGGTTCCAGTCAAGTAAAGAATAGTTGCTAATTCAATATTGCAGATGATCTAAAAGGACAGAGAATGGCAAACAAAAGAATATAAAGAACTTCCCATCAAGTTATAAAAACCATTAATCCATAATAATATAAAAACAAAAATTCAGAAAAACCAATGGACAGTGTAGTTTTTCATAAGCAGCCAGTCAATTTCAAGTAGAGGAATGGAGAAGTACACCTATATCAAAACCACAGTCCTCAGCAACACGAATCTGTATTCACATGAATATGTAGAGTTTGAATGTGTTTTAGTCATACATTCATCAATATGAGACATAGGAAGCCAGGAAGGTTATGTTAAAAACAAAAAGAATTAAGCAAGGCAAGATATGCATAAAAGCAGAACAAGAATCCTATGATCAGTGTAAACGAAGAAATTTCAACTACTATTCACAAGAAATGTCAGCTGAATAATAGGCAAGCCAAGGTAAATTACAACTACTTTTACAGTGGTGGAAATATTCGGTTGGATATCAATCAATCTTTATAAATCTTCACTAGTTTATGCATCAGGGTCAAACGTGCCTCTTCTAGTACCTCTTTTCTGGGTCATCTGAGCCCATCTTGCGAAGACTTCAGAAACTTCAGAATTGCCAGACAGCCTCATCTTTCGAGCCAGCTCCTCCAGAATGTTAGGCCGTCCGACCTTAGAGAAATCAGCTGCAAACCTGTTGAAATCAAGTTCTGGAACTTTCATCCCTTTATTGATCATTTCCACAACATGTTTACATGCCTCCTCGGATCGCCCTTGCCTAATAAGCCCACCAATGAGAACGGTGTAAGAATTCTCATCAGGGCAACAACCTCTTTGGACCATCTCATCCCACACGGCACAAGCCATCTCACTGTTTCCGGCAATGAAATAGGATTTCATCATCATATTGTAAGTGTGAATAGTCGGCTGAATTCCGTTCTGAATCATCTTCTTGTAAATGCGAACGGCATCATCAGGCATTCGCCTGTTTGTCATCAATTTGATTAAAGCATTATACAGCTGCCCATCCGGTGGATAACCCTTTTCCTTCATCTCCTTAAGCAAACCAAATACCATGTCCATCTTTTTAATGTTCCCAAATCCTGTTATCAAACAAGTATATACACCAGCATCTGGCTCACACCCTGAAGCCAGCATCTCATCAAAGTAGGCAACAGCTTCTCTCAACTTAGAATGTTTGCACAAGTCCCTTATCAATATAGTATAGCTCCGGACATTTGGAGTTGGCCCCTTGGCCTTCATGACCTCGAAAAGTTTGATTGCATCAGATTTCTTATTAACTTTCAGCAATCCATCTAGCATTGTATTATGGGTAATAAGATCAGGCTTCAAACCCTGATCAATCATCTCATTCCATGTCTTTCCAGCTTCCATGAGATCCTTCACTCTACACCAACCACTAAGCAAAACTGAATAAGTCTTCATGTTTGGAGTAAACCTACTCTTCAACCTATCGTACAAAGCTTGAGCTTCCTTCACCATCTTTTCTCTAGCAAGGGCATCAAGCATGCAATTAATAGTTTCAACCCCCGCTTTAAAACCATAATTCTTCATCAACTCAAACACCCCAACAGCTTTCTTCCTCTCTTTACCAGCAGCATAAGCTTTGATAGCAATCATAAAGCTGTCCATATCTAAAAGCCCTTTTTCCCCCATTTCCTCTAACAACGAGCCCATCGTCTCAAACTGCCTTGTCTTCCCCAATATCAATAACATGGCATTATAAGTCCTAGAATCATGCGAAAACCCTGGTCTTTGCCCAGCCCAGCAAAAGAACCGAAATGCCGGTTTCCTAGCATGCTTAAACCTTCTCAAAACATCAACAACCAAATCATGACTCAATTCAATCCCAGATTCACTAAGCACAGCCTCCATATTTCGATCTAAGGCGAACAATTCACCTATCAACTTAGCCACCCTACTAACTTCCTCTGGATCAGCACTCGACTCAAAGGTACCTTCACTCCCTTCTCTCTCCTCATCATCCTCACCATCACTATCTCTCTCCTCCTTACAACTAGAAAATCCTCTATAGTAACCTCCAATCCCCAAAATCCCCATCTTTTTAGAACCCCCAAAATTGGGCAATACCCAATTCGAATTACAAACAGAAACCAACAACCCACCAAAAGAAACCCCGGAATTCACAGAAAATGGCATTGATCTAACAAAATAAACACTGGGAACAACTGAAATTGAAAACCCATGTTCAAAATTCTTCAAATTACAACCCCTAAACTTCAAATCTAACAATCTTTCTTGTAAAATAGGTAGTGCAATGGAAGATGACAAATAAGATGAAACTTGACAATCAAAACGATGAACACAACCATCAAAGTTAGACTGATGAAAACGAGACAAGGGCACAGAGCTACCTTGAAGAAAGCACACTTGCTGCTGTTGCTGCCATCGAAAGAAGAGAACTCCTCTTTGACGTCGTAATCGTCCCGCACTGAAGGAGGAGCATAAGGGGGTCGAATAATGGTGGTGGAAGACATGAAAGGAGGTTGCTGAGGAGAGAGAAAGTGAAGAGGTAGAAGTGAAAGTGCGTTTAGTTAAGGAGAAGAGAGTCATTCGCAGGCCATGAAAGAGGAGAGAGAGTGAGAGTGTCAAGTGTTGTTGGAGAGACGGGTGGTTAGATGGGTGCGGCGGGTACTCGATGGCGGTGGTTGGAGTGTTATTTCTTGAGAGTTATGATTTACCCTTCCCTTTGATGACTTGTAATTGCATTTTTACTCCTCCCTCCGTTCCTTTTTGTTAGTTACGAGTATCACCTGTCTTAAAAAATAATAATAAATAAATAAATAAAATAAAATGGTTAATGAGCAACTTTTTTTTTTAGTAGCAATGTGATCGAGTGAAAAAGTATACGAGTTAGGTCAATAATCTATGAAATCTAAGTTTGCCTAATTTTGCACTGATTTGGATTTTTCGCTCAATTTTTGGCTGATAAGTCTTTGTATTTTTAAATAGTTGATACACATTTTGTAATGCAAAAATGAATTAATGATTATAAGATCAACTCATGTCTTTAATTACGGAGTATTGGTTAAAAGAAAAAAGGTTACTACCATGCATGAAAGTATACGTGTGATGTTCATAAAGGCCATGTTTGGTAAATGGCTTTTTGGTGGCTTTTTGGTTAGCTTTTGGCTTTTTTATGAGGTCAAACAGCCAAAAAATGTGTTTGGTAATTGGCTTTTTAGCCAGTGAAAAAGCTGGCTTTTAAGCCAAAATGAAAAAGCTGCTTTGAGTAGCTTTTTTGTTGGCTTTTAGCTTGTTGGCCCACAAATTATCTAATAAACAACCAACTACCAACAATTAATTTACCAAACACTTTTATAAACAGCCAGTTTTAACCGCCAATTTCAAAAGCCACTATAAACAGCAAAACATACCAGCTGGTCAAACAAGCCAATTGAACCAGCCAACAGCCAACCGCCAACAGCCAACAGCCATTTGCCAAACAAGGCCAAAATGTTTATGCAACATCTTTACCGTACAACTCAGTTGTGCAGCTTGTGCCCAGTTTACTCATTTGCGCATATGATAAAATCAATTTTATTTTATTATCCAATATTTGACAAACTTGCTTATTTTATGCAAACTAGATAGCAAAGTGGATGGTTCCACCCACCAAATGGACTCCCAAAGTATATTAAAGTTTATGGAAAGCTTCTCGTCAGTTTTTTTCTTTAAGTCCCAAAAAGTAAAAAATTGTCCAAAATTGAAGGCTATAATTCATGTTTTTGGAGCAATTTTAGAGGTTTTGGGATCCAATATCGAAAACTTTGAGATACTAGAGAATACATCTCGGGATCATTTAATGTTGTTTGGAACCATATATGACCATTATATGTTGTCATAAATGTCCGTGGTGGCCTTGCATTAATAAAATTAGCACAAGTTGTAAACGTGTTAATTAACAGTTTAAAGACAAATTGGATGGTTCCATCCATGCAAGTGAACTCTTGAAATGTATTGGGATTCATGGGAAGCATCTCGGAATTTTTTTCACAGCTAAAAAAAATTTAAAATTAAAATTACTCCGTAGGTTAAATTTGATGTTTATTTTTTCCAAAACGAACTGAAGGTGTGGGAAAACCCCTAGGTTAGTTTTAGGAATTGTGATTAAAGTATTAAATTAAAAGAGATTAGAATACAATTAAGGCCATTCCTCCATTCTATAGCCACTAACTAGGTGGTCTAGGTCACTCTATTTCTTTCTTATTTTCCCCAAAAAAATAAAGCCGGAAAACCAGCAAATCAATCTTCCCGCCAAACTACATTCTCTGTCTTCTGTAAAATTCCCGCCATTTCCCACCATTTTTACGCTATTTTCCTCACTATTTCTTCTTCCTTACCTCCATTCTCTCTCTCTCTTCATCTTCTTCCCTTCTCTCTCTAACATTTACAGTGAAGCTTTCAACAATGGCGCCTTCACGCAAGGTCACTAATGGCAGATCACCATTGGTAAACAAACAATACCAAATCACCTCTTTCTTCTCCAAAGCTGATTCTTCTTTACCCAAATCAAAACCCCAATTATCCCCTCCTAAATCTAATCAAACCCCATTTCCCAAATCGCAAAACCCTAACCCTAACCCTAACCCTAATACTAGTCCGGGGTCATCTCCTCCTACTACCCCTTCTCCTATTAATGCAAAATCGAAGTCGAAATCGACACCTAAGCCTTTGTTGGTAATTGGGTCGCAAAAATCGTCTCCAACGGAAGTGAATTTGAAGGGGAATTTGTTTGGCGAAGAGGTGGTGAATCGGAGAATTAGGGTTTATTGGCCGATGGATGAGGCGTGGTACGAGGGGTGTGTGAAGTCGTTTGATAAGGTTTCTGGGAAGCATTTGGTGGAGTATGATGATGGTGAGGAGGAGATGATTGATCTTTCTAAGGAGAAGATTGAGTGGATTGAAGTTGAAGGAGGAGGGTCTTCTGTTAGGAAGTCTAGGAAGAGGAGGTTGAGGAAGGTGTCTATTGTGGTTGATGATGAGGAAGAGGAGGTGGGAGAGGGGAATGTGGGTTTGCTGGAGGACGATTCGAGCGACGAGGATTGGGGGAAGAATGTGGTTGTTGAGGAAGAAGATTGTTTGGAGGAGATGGATTTGGTGGATGAAGAAGAGGAAAAGGAGGTTGAGAGTTTGAAGAGGAAGAGGGGAAAGGTTGGAGGGAGCGAGGCGAAGAAGAAGAGTAAGGAAGGCGATGGAGAGGCGGCGAATTCAAGTAAGAAGAAGAAGGTTGAGGTTTGTGTTTTTGGTAGCAAGCCGGTGAAGCCGGTTGCCAATGTGCAAGGTAATTGTTGGAGCTGATATATGTTATCTTATGTTGTCATTAATTTCATTTTTTAAAATTATTGTATCAGATATCATATAATTGCTTAATGATGTTGTATTATTAATTTATCATGATGTTCTGTTCAGCAACAAGATTATATTGTTTCCTCAAATTAGAATAAGATATGATTTCTTCAAATTAGAAATCAGTGTTATTTGTCTGTGTACCTCTACTTTGGTGTTTTATTAATAATAAAACTGTTTCAGTGTCAGTCTACTTATGACCTTTGTATTAGTAACTAAAATTATTTCCAATCATGGAATACAGATTAGATAAATATATTAGTAAAGTTCTGTTACCCCAAATAGTATGATTTTAGAATTTGAACTTTGATGAATGGTTTGTAGCTTGCAAATGCATTTAATACTCTACTTTGCAGTATTGATGTGAATGATCAGTCTTGTATTCTCTCTTGTTATCAGCATTTTGCATGCTTATGTGTAATGATGAACTATTGAACTTAAAAATAACAATCTCATTTTTCTTTGCGACTTTCTAAGCCTTTTCTCTATATGCTATATGATTGTTGAATTTAAACTTGACTGAAAGATTCAAAACAAGCAAAATGCCTTCTAGTTTTTATCAATTTAGATTGTTTGTTCAATGTTGGCCAGTGCTTTATGTTACCAGTAGTTTTTTTTTCTTCTTATGTTTATCCTTTATATTGGCTTTGAACTATCTTCTGCAGAGGCAAAATCACATAATGTTCTTGACAGCACCACTACTGATGCATTGGAGAGGTTTGGTATTCGTGAAGAACAGAAGTTTCCATTCCTTGGAAAGTATGTGCTAGTTCAATCCTTAGCTTCATGTTTTCATTTCTCATGCTGTGTAATTATAATGCACTTTGTTTTTGCTGTGATCGATGGAAGTTGCTGGACTAGTCCTTTTTTTTTTCCTTGAGGTGATATCTTATTCTGTGGTGAATCCCTTTCTTTTTTTATAGGGATCGACAAGATGCCAAAAGGAGACGTCCTGGTGATACAGATTATGATCCCAGAACTCTTTATTTGCCCCCTCAGTTTCTTAAAAATCTGACGGGTGGCCAGGTAGATATGCTAAACATTTAACAATGTTTAATACGAAGTGATAAATATTTGTTGCTGAACTTGTTTGATTTTGTGGTGTAATTCCTTTTGTAGAGACAATGGTGGGAGTTTAAATCGAAGCATATGGATAAGGTCCTTTTCTTTAAGGTATTAAATTAATCATATCTGATACGCAAGACTTTATGCTGCGACGGTTTCTGCTTTTAAATTATTTTGTGTAACATGGGTAATGATTATGATTGTTCTGTTGTATCAGATGGGAAAATTCTATGAGATTTTTGAAATGGATGCACATATTGGCGTAAAAGAACTTGATTTACAGTACATGAAGGTATATATATTTTGTTTTATATTTATCTTTAGTGTGTATTTCTATTCCCTGTTAATTTTTTGAGGATTTAGTTCCTGTTTAGAACAAGTAACTTAAGAGAAGTCAACATGAAAGTATTAGGAATTATCTTAACCAATCTTATTATTTTCATTTGCTCCCTGTCTATTATTCTCTCAATAAAGAGTCTAAAAATTGTTCATATTGCCAGGGAGAACAGCCACATTGTGGATTTCCTGAAAAGAATTTCTCAATCAACGTTGAGAAATTAGCAAGAAAGGTTTGTTGTGCATCTAATTTAATTGTGTTGCTACATATATATGATGGAACCTGACTTGAGCCGGAAAATGATTTCATTTGAGTTGTTTTGGTTTGCAGGGTTATCGAGTCCTTGTAGTGGAGCAGACTGAAACTCCAGACCAGCTTGATATGCGCCGCAAAGAAGAGGGTTCGAAAGACAAGGTTTGGACATTCAGGGCTTTTACTTTGAGCAATCAGTTAATATGCTGCACTTATATGCCTCTTGCTATAATGCATGCTTTCTCTTATAAAGTAAAACAAAAGGAAAATTATTGGGGAAAGTAAGCTACTCACGAGCTAACAATGGGCTAACTGATTGGCAATGCCAAGATATCCAGTTTCCTTCTGGAGGTAGTGTTTAGTTGCCTGACAAGGAAAAGATATAACTTGTTTATATTTATGAGAAATGCCGTTGTAACCCTTGGAACCATCAACGCGATGATCCCTTGTTCTTGTCGATTGGTTGATGGATTGTTTAATACCTTTGAGCTTTTTATTACTCAGTTCTACCACCTAACCATTTGTACATACAGGTAGTGAAACGAGAAATATGTGCTGTAGTAACAAAAGGAACATTGACGGAGGGAGAGATGCTGTCAGCAAATCCAGACGCTTCTTACATTATGTCAGTGAATGAAAGTTGTTTAGTCTCTTCAAATAAGGAAGAACGCCTGTATGGTGTGTGCGTTGTTGATGTCACTACAAGCCAAGTAATTATTGGCCAGGTTCCTTTTTCAATCTCAAAGCTCATTTATGTTTTCTTTTAATTTGTCTATGCAGGCTTGCATAAGATGGCATTGATGATTTTGTGTAAGTGTTTTGAGGGTGTAGGTTTAGCTTAGTACAGGAGATGTCCAATTTTGCTCGATGAACAATTTACAGAAAACTGCTATTAGCTTGATTTACTGTATTCACTTGTTTTTCTATATCATGGGTGGACTGGTGGTGGTGGTTATAATAATGCCTTCATTTTTCAATCTCATGCTTATTTTCAGTCAATTATGTATTAAGCCCAGTTTTAAGGGATTTGTTTTAAATTAATACCCTTCCCCTTGCATTTTTAATCTACCTTAGACTAAGATCAATTTGGACCCTTTGTCTCCTGTATAAGAGTACTCCTTCCTGGGGCTAGGTAAAATTTGAAATTTCAGTTTCTAATGGACAAAAACTTGCTTTTTAATTGCCTCCCCCTCCACCTGAAACAAAAATGTGTTGAATGTACTCTTATATATAATTATTTATCATAACTTGTTTTCCCTTCTTCAGATAAAGGATGATTTGGAAAGCAGTACTTTATGCAGTCTTCTATCCGAATTAAGGCCAGTTGAGATTATTAAACCTGCTAAAATGCTTAGTCCTGAGACTGAAAGGGCGCTTACCAGGTATGCTAGGAATCCCCTCATCAATGAGCTGCTTCCGAATGCGGAATTCTGGGATGCTGAGAGGACTGTTCGTGAAGTCCAGCATTTCTACAGCCGGATCAATATTTCGCCGGTTCCTTCACAACAAAAGGAAGCAACTGATGCCACCAGCTCCAATATAAAAGATGAGTCATGTTGGCTGCCAAAGCTCATAAGTGAGCTGTTGAGTGCTGGAAGTGATGGCAGTCTTGCATTATCAGCCCTTGGAGGGATCCTTTACTACCTGAAACAGGCTTTCTTGGATGAAAATTTGCTTAGATATGCAAAATTTGAATCACTTCCATGCACTGATTACTGTAATGTCTTTAAGAAACCTTATATGGTGTTAGATGCTGCTGCATTGGAGAATTTGGAAATATTTGAGAACAGTAAAAACGGGGGATCCTCCGGGTAGGTACCTTCACACTTGTGAGTTTTGATGAAGTCTTTTTTTGGTTTTGGCAAATATGGCTTGGATTGATTTGATTTTTTTCCCCATCTGTAAAGGACATTGTACTCCCAGCTTAATTATTGTGTGACCGGTTTTGGGAAGAGGTTGCTCAAAACATGGCTAGCAAGGCCTCTTTATCATGCTGAGTCAATTAGGGAACGACAAGATGCTATAGCAGGCCTTAGGGTATGCTCTGCTTTCTGCTATTTTTAAGCTTATATAACATGGTGCCTTTGAATTTTAATTTTGTATGCTCTGCTTTCCGCTATTTTTAAGCTTATATGACGTGAGTCCAGATATGTTGGTCACAGATATATGCCTCGTGATTTTAGCTTTTTTTAATGTTGCAGATAGGAGAAATAGCTACTTTTTTATCTGTCATTACTCAATAGTAATGAAGTCCGCATGGCTGATATTACTTTACTAAAGCACATAGGTTTGAAATCTTTGATAGCATTGCCTTCATTGATTATTCTCTTCAAACTTTAGCTAATTAGCTATTCATTACACTTGCTGCCAGTTTTCGTAGTTTGGATATTTAACCTGCTTCATGCCTCAGCATATAGGATAGAAAGCTTCGGGTATTGTGCTAAGTAAAGAAGTATGTTGCCCACTTTATGCCTTTTTGGTTTAAATACATGGATCATATTTACCTGCCTTGTAGATCTTGATATCGCAGTGTCATCTAAAGTGCAGTTTTTATTTTTAGATGGCTTGTCCTGCTTAAGGTGTTGTAGAGGGAAACATTATGGAACAATCTCCGTGTCGTTTTCATGTACCCTGAACTAAATGAATGTCTCTAATTTGGAATGATCCTTCGCTTCTCAAATATATACTGTGTTAATTGTCTGATGTGATTATTATACATTTTTCTGCTTTTGTTTCTCTGCTTTTAACATCCTTATACACACAATGTCAGTTTTTCTTAAATTGCACAGATGGTCAGATGCAAATAAAAAGTAGGAGAACATCTCCTCTGCTAAAACAACCAATAAACCATACTTATTTCAGAGTCATGGTTTAGACTATGACACTATGTTTCATGATCCTTGATAGAACTGTTTTGTTTTCCGTCTTAAGAAAAAAGGGTTCTAAATTTTGGTTTTTGTTTTTATAGGAAAATATATCATTGGCACTTGAATTTCGTAAAGAGCTATCCAAGTTGCCAGACATGGAGAGGTTGCTCACGCGCCTCTTTGCTAGCAGGTACAGAAATCCAGGGATCTCTAAATTTACACAATTTCCCATTCCAGAAGTTCACCTTTTGGTTCACTTGTTCCATGCAGTGAAGCTAATGGGAGGAATGCAAGTAAGATTGTTCTTTATGAAGATGCTGCAAAAAAGCAGCTTCAAGAATTCATATCAGCATTACGTGCTTGTGAAGTTATGATCGTGGCATGCTCTTCTCTAGGTTCCATCCTGGATAATACTGACTCTAAATTGTTACATCATCTGTTAGTCCCTGGTACTGTCTAAACTGTCGTATCTGCACTCCTGTATTTTGATTATTTTTTATATACTGTGCTAATATGCATAGCATGTAATGTGCAGGCAAAGGTCTCCCCAATATGAGTTCCATTATAAAGCAATTTAGGGATGCTTTTGATTGGGTGGATGCTAATAGTACAGGTCGTATAATTCCTCTTGAAGGAGCTGATGCAGAATTTGATTCTGCCAGTAAAAAGATTGAGGAGATTGAATCTGATTTGAAGAGACATATTGTGGAACAGAAAAAATTACTTGGGATCTCATCGGTAATTAACACTTTATTAATACAAAATCAAAACTTTCTCGTTGCATCTTATGTGCTTCATTAATTTGTCTCCTTGTGGTGTCTGTAGATTACATATGTTACCATCGGAAAGGACATATACCTGTTAGAAGTTCCTGAAAGATTGAGTGGAAGTGTTCCTAAAGACTATGAGTTACGGTCATCCAAGAAGGTAAGGAAATTGTGAAAAACAATCCAATCATGCATTTAATCAAGCTTTACTGATATGACTTGGATCCCAGTAGGCTGGCAAGTTGTTACCTGAATAGTGGTGCGTAAGCGTTATAAATGAGAATCCATTGCCATGGATGGTAACGTGAGCCAATAGTCATTGTATATATGTGTTTTGAATTAACTGGCAGATGTGGGATTTTGTATGAGACACTGTAATCACTCCTTGAGAGGTTTTGGGGATAATTTTGTGAAGTATTTAGTATCCTAATTGTGATGTGATGGTAAGTGAAATATTTGATTTTCTTTCTCTATTCTTCACTTACAAGAATAATGTGAGACTGGTCAGATCCTTGAACTCCATGTTCTTCACAATCACTCTGCTATTCTATTGGAGAGTAATTACTACTATTTTCACTTCTTTTTATAGTACTTTCCCTTTTCTACTAATGTTGTCTGCTAATGTAACATTATCTATGTTGACCTCCTAGTACTTGCATCAATGTTAGTATGTGTATTATCGTTTCTCTTAGTTCTTAATCTTGTGCTCTGGTGGAGTTGAGTGATGAAAAGACCAATCACATCATCTAGTAATTAAATTTCTAGTGTATGATACAGATGCAAGTTAGTTGATTGTTTATCTGATTGTTTCTTACCTGATTCCCACAGGGTTTCTCCAGATATTGGACACCATTTATCAAGAAGATGGTAGGGGAACTGACACAGCTTCAAGCAGTGAAGGAATCCAAACTAAAATGCATGTTGCAAGATTTGGTAGGACATTTTTGTGAGCATCACACAATGTGGAGAAGCTTGGTTGCTGCTGTTGCAGGTATATGGTACCAACAAATGTAGTTCTCTGTTGTCTCTATTTTCTATACAACTAAATTCTTAATCTTAGACAGTGTTTTGTTGGGTGGAAAACATTTTCCATGAATGTGATTATCCCAATATCCTTAGTTTGGTTTGTAGAGGGGTGGAATACGGTTTTCTCAAGGGTGGAAAATAGTTTTCCCTAGGATTGAATTAGTGTTTCTTTTGTAAGGAAGGGAAATCACAATCTTCTCCTTGCTCCTTACCTCCCTTTTCCTCTCCTTTCCATCTTCTCCCTTCCACTACCAATTTCCTTTCTCTATAATTTTTCTTGCAAAGAACCAAACAAAGGAAAATTAGTTTACAGTTATTTTTTTCATGGAAAATCCACTTACATTTAAAATGTTCTCCGTCGACAGTGCCTTAATGTAGTCTATCAGATAATGTATTCTATACACGGCATCCATTTAACTATGGTTTAATTTCCACTACTCTTCATGCAGAACTAGATGTCTTGATTACCTTGGTAATTGCTAGTGATTACTATGAAGGACCAACATGCCGTCCAAGTATTTCAACTGGGATCAATACTACTGAAGTACCTCAATTAGCAGCTAAAAGTCTGGGGCATCCTATAATTAAAAGTGATTCTTTGGGCAGGGGTACATTCGTACCCAATGACATTAATATTGGTGGCTCAGATCATGCTACCTTCATCTTGCTTACTGGTCCTAATATGGGTGGAAAATCAACTCTTCTTCGCCAAATTTGCTTAGCTGTTATCTTGGCTCAAGTAAACCTCTTCTCATGCAAGTATGTTGAATTGTTATCTTGTTTCAATTTCTTTCCCCTCACAGTTGGCTTTATCACAGGTTGGAGCAAATGTCCCTGCAGAACACTTTGAGCTATCACTTGTTGACCGGATATTTGTTCGTATGGGGGCAAAAGATCACATTATGGCAGGACAGAGCACATTCTTAACAGAGCTCTCAGAAACTGCATCTATGTTGGTGAGCTATTCTGGATCTTATTCCATGTTACTATTGTATCCTCGGAACATACATTAATAGTGTGCAATGAGATTTGTTTCACATTGTTTGAAGTTTCTCCGTTCATCTCAAGGCATTTAGTGAACAAGAGGTTTAACTTTTCCAGCATAAATTTGCCTTGGTTTGGGAACCATATATTAGATTAATAATAGCTCAATGTCAATGCTATGAGAATCTAATGTATGCATTTCAAATCTGTGTTGAATAGATTCTTGTTTGTCTGCTCAAGATTATTAATCAAGACTCGAGCTTGTGTAAATGTATGGAAGCAATTTTAGGCTTTTAGCTCCCTCCTTCTTTAAGCTCACAGTTCTGTTTTACTTGGTTGCACAGACATCTGCTACCCGTGATTCACTTGTTGCATTGGATGAACTAGGACGTGGCACTTCAACTTCAGATGGACAAGCAATTGCGTAAGTGCCTTTATTCAATCTAGTTAGCAGCTTTGCCTTGTTTAGCCTAGAAGTTGTACCATGGACCATCATTTTCTTTTACTTGAGATCAAGTGCACTAATGCAGGGTCATCTAACAGTTTATTCTGCCTTTTCCGTTTCTCTACAGGGAATCTGTCCTTGAACATTTTGTCCGCAAAGTGCAGTGTCGCGGAATGTTTTCTACTCATTACCACCGATTAGCTATTGACTATAAAAGAGATCCCAAGGTCAATTTTACGTCTCTTGATTTTAAGTGTTTTTTCAGTTGATGAGGTTTGATCGAGTGTTTTTCCAAATGGTTCATGTAGTTTGTAGCGCATTACGAGAGCTGCTAATAGATGAGTCTATGCTAGGATTTTTTTTTGTCTCTTGAATTGCTAATCAAAATACTCTCATTTACAGGTCTCTCTATGTCATATGGGATGTCAAGTAGGAAAAGGTGATAGAGGTTTGGAAGAAGTCACATTTCTGTACAGGCTGACTCAAGGTGCTTGTCCCAAAAGTTATGGTGTTAATGTTGCACGGCTAGCTGGTAAGTTTATGGAAATTCTTGCGTTTATAGAAACACCAACCTTTGAGCTAGGAGTGCATATTATGATCACCTCCCAATCAATGTTCCTATGAATATGAACATCTGTCTTAAATTTCAGGAATTCCTGATGGTGTACTGTTTAAAGCTGCTGCCAAGTCGAAAGAATTTGAGGCTGTTTATGGTAGGCACCAAAAAAGATCCAACAACAGTGTCCCGGATTGGAATGAAAAGACCATTAAATTCTTCCAAAATCTGATCAGTATTAGTTCTTCAGATGACTCCTCAAATTCAAGTATTGCCACACTCAGCCAGCTTCAGCACCAAGCTAGGATTCTTTTGGAACAAAATTGATTTGCTTGCATACGATCACTCTCCAATTGGTACATGTCTCTCTAACATTAATATTATGGGTAGTCTGGATAGCCACTCGTTATTAATTCGAGCACTTGCACATAAGCCTCTTAATATCCAGGATTAGGTTTTTGTTAGTTATTCTGATCCTGTGCATCCCCTAACCTTGTAGAAATAGGGTGCTCGCATTGTAAATCGGGTAATCCTTCTAATCTTGTAAATAACTATTGTATCTACGTCAATGTCGAATATATTCTGGATTATCATTAATCTATTTTGTCCTTTTGAAGTGGCTAGTTTAATTATCGCGCTTGACACAACCCAAGAAACTGATGAAATTGCATAGTATATAAGGACTAATCTGAAAGCTATGATGTTGAAATATGTGTTTGCTGTTATCCTTTCCTTATGTCTTTGACAGGAAACTACCTTTCCTGATTTCATTATCGACTGTAATTAAAGCATGTTATATTTGGTTACTTGAAATTTTATCAATCTATATAAAAGCTGTTATATATATGGGTAATTTTCCAAATAAAGGTATCATTGAAGACTGAAGATGTACATTTTTAGTGAAAAACTCGTGACTATTAGTTATTTTTCGATATAAAAACTCGATAATAGGGATCGGGTAGTTGTGTGAAAATGATGAGACGATAAAAACGTTGGAGATGATTTTCAGAATAACACTCACTTAAGGATGGTTTCTTTATATTTTGGTTATTCAGTAATCAGTACTATATACTCTATGATATTATTGGTAAATATATACAGTACAATATTAAATGAATAAATGCTTTGACTTCATTTTCACCCACCTTTTCTTCAGACGTGTGGGAATCATATTTATAATCTTCTGATGGCAGTAAAGTTTGTTGCAAAATTTGGCTGTTCATCTGTCTTTGATACAACTGCTTATAAGACTTAGGATTATTATATACTTGGTATGTATTATATTTATATTTTCTTGATATATATATATATTCATAAAACTTGGTCCAAGATTTGGCTGTTCATCTGCCTATCTTCTATGTTACCTAAAAACAAGCAAAAGCAGTTGGTTGGTTCGTTGAATTTTTGTTTCTGTACTCTGACAATCTTTCAACTAACAATGCACTTGTGACAACCATAAGCAAACTACCTTTCTTCCATTTCAAATATAGTTTTTTGAAAGATTATAATTGCAACAATTTGACTCCACTAGTAGTATACGAAGTATGTGACAACGCATATGTTGTCCATTAACATCTTTATAATTATAAAGGTTTGATACGATGAAAAGTATGTATTACTATATACGGAGTACAAATCAGTAAAAACATATAGTCAATGTTAGTATATGAACGTGTCAACGGTCAAATGTATTCGTAGCAATTATAAAAAATCGGTGGATGTGTATTGTATTTTTCTAAGATTATAAGAGGGGGAATAATACAAAGTAAACTATGTAACCCTATAATAAATTAATAAAATGTGAATGTAAAATCTAATTTCCTTTAGGAATTATTTTTTCCTGTTTTCTAGTATTGATGTACATTGGTGTGTTACAAGTAAACAATGGTGAAAATGTGCAAAGTTCTTATGTTATCTCAGATGAATTTGCTCCTCCTCATCATATGTATCATCTCTGTTATCATTGGTATTTTGCATAAGATTTTCCTGAAATCAAATAATACAATCTTGTTAGTTATATTTCATACCAATAAATCAAGCTTATAGTTTTTAATTTAGCAGAAGTGTATATAGTTCGGCGACAATTTTAGAAGGAAACCGCGAAAAAAATTAAAGGACAAAGGGAGTAAAACTCTTGAAAGAAGTAGAAAATTACATGAAGGATGCGATGTCGTCTAATGCTGTTTTGGACTGCTGATATGGTCCGAATTATAATGTACATTGGAATAATTACTCCACAACTTCGTAGGATTATTACCTGCATTATCATGCAATAAGATTATCAATTTTCAGAGTCAATGTAGATATTAAGTATGAGTAATTAATACAACTTAATATTCATTTATAAAGTATAAGTATAATTTTATTAGCTAAAAAAATGCCAAATTCAAAGAAAAGATGGAGATTCTTACAGTTAAAAGTGAGAAGGGAGGTTGTTCTGCTCCTTCAAGTAGCACATCAAACATGTGTCTCAATAACAAAAGGAATGTAAACTGGCAATATTACAAGAAAAATCATGAATTAGTTTGTTGATTCCAAAGAAAAGTGAGCAAAATTTGACCACAAATTAAAGCTAGAAGAGTGATAGTGAGTTTGATTAAAGCATTGCAAAACCTTTTTATTGTGTTTTTTTATTGTTATTAGAAGGTGTTTTTTTTTATATAAGATCATAAGTTCATTTAGCTAAATTTATGTTCTTAGCTAGGCAATAATCATTGGAAAAAATCGTGCCCATGACACCTAAATACCTTTTGATCTCTCAAGTGATATGACAACAACTCAAGCCTATTATTTGCGATCTTTTAGCTGTTATCACTAGAACACATATTCTCAAGTGCACTTAATAATTCACCGAAAACCCATATAGAAAAAGTAATCACTCACTGAAACCGTCAACACATATGCTCTTAAAGTAAGAAGAATGCAAATCAAATACGAAAATTGACGAATTAAGTACGTATTTAATGTGTTCAAAGCGGATACAATCGGCGAGCCTAATAGAAATCAATTAGCCTAATCACATACACTTGAAATAGAAAGGATGATGATTAAACGCCAGCTGGAATAATTCTATGGGTGGTCTCTCTTCTAACATGCTTAGCTTAGTATAAGATTAAGATAGTGACATTAGCGATCATAATTAACCTAACAAATCAGCCACTATTATGATGTTCGATATTTATTTCCAAAATTATATACTCTTTATAAATATAACTTTCAATTGTGTATAACAGCTCTTTGTAAGTATGGGCCAGCAAAGTGTGCAATCTTGTGGACCCTCTTTAAGATTAAGACATATATTGAGCTAATTATAAACATTATCCTTAGTTTAGATTCTTATACATTTATAAGCACAAATAGGGTAAAAAAAAAAATTGGTGTATAAATTTATTTATGATGTTAATAATAAATGAATTACTTACAATAAGGGCAACTGTTTTGCAGCAAGATGCACTTCTTTCTGCTTCTGAAGAGCATTCAGCAATGGCTAATAAGTCTGAATTTTGAGATTCTTGTTCTGTTCTTGGAACTTCCAAACTTCCCCTGTTGTCATATTTCGAATATTCTATTAGTATATCACACGACAAACATTTGATCGATTAAAGTAATACGAAGAACTGTCTAATAATTCTAATAACAAGACATAAATACTTTACTTTAAGTTGGTCACTTCAATATATTACACTTTTTATGGTCTAAACCTTAAACCTTTAGCATTTAACAAGCGATAAAAACAAGTGATAAAAACTTTATTTTATTACTTTTTAAATGATTAAGCAAATGAAAAAAAGGAAGCAAAAGCAAAATCAAAGTTGTTCAATAGCTTAAAAAAAGGGTTGACAAAAAAGTTACTAGATGTTTCTTATGAAATAGGGAACTAACAATTTTAATTCCTCAATCATTGAGTATTAGAGTGTGACACTTAAAAAATAATAAAATAAATCATAATACAGTATAAAACATAAGAAGTGACATAAGTATTAAGTTTGAACTATACTAAAATATTAGTGATAATATAACTAAGTTTAGTAGTCGGTAAAGTTACCAACAAAGTATGAAAACCTTGAGAAAAAAATAATAATAACTTTAATTTCATTTAGTTTGCCACTACAAAAAAAAACAAATAGGCGTGCTCTAGTTTTAATTCTTTTTAATTTGAAGTAAGAAAACGTTGACAACTTGACACCATTTTGAACAACTCAAAAGAACTACCACTTGCACTAGATAAAACTAGCTAATGACATGATTCTTGGACTTATATATCACACGGGGATGTAACTTCTGGCCCTATGGAATAGTAATATATTCGGCATTTGTAATGAGTCTTGCTAGTTATCTAACATTTACTTACTATGTTCGTCTATTGGAGGTTTTGGGTGAACGTTACGTTAATGTTACTAAATGTACGTAGTATAGAAGATATTTGAGCCCGAAGAGAAAAAGTTAGACATTACTAGGTGTAATGTAGATGAGTTTGGTGTAGATAATTAGGAGGAAGGAATATAAGTTACCTGATGCTTACAACTTGATCAAGTACCACAATTTTCTTGGGTTGTTTGGGAATTGCTGTGTAGCCTGGTTCATATTTCTGCATGAATTAAAAGTCACTTTTTTAAAATCAAAAACTCAAATTTCCCACCATATAAAAAACATAATATAGCCCAATAATTAATAAAACAGTGGGTCATAAATAATACTCGTAAAACAGAAACAAAAGTTTAAAGTGGTGATAAAAAATAAATATTTTCATATTACACTTAAATTTTGTAAGAAAAAAGTACAACACCCAGAAAGTCAATAAATTTCTAACTTAAAAAAAAAGGTCAAAGATTTTATTTTATTTTAAAATTTTTTTTTCTTTGCCTAAGTATTCAGAATTATTTATTTAATTAAGAAATTCGAAAGAAAAAAAAAAAGGAAAAAGATTGAAACTTTAAAAATTTTGGGCTCAGGAAAAAACTTTGAGTTGAAGACAACTAAAACTGAAGGCAAAGCCAAACGTTAGGGAGGGAAAAAAAGATTATCAATTTTAAGAAAACAATTTATTTATTTTTTTTATATTTGACTATCCTAAAATAAAAATTAAGTGCAGAAAATTAACTAAAATTGTACTCCATTGAAAATATCATAATATTAAACTTATTTATGAGTAATCATTCTTACTAATTTTTATTTTGTTCAACACAAAATTCGCTACTTCAAGTAAAATATGATTTTAAAAAAAAAATTAATGAATAAAAAGAATGAAAGAGAGAAAAAACAGGAGAAATAAAACAAACCTGTAAACAAATTTCACAAATAATATCTCCTTTTTCATCACACCATCTTTGAATGCATTCTCTGTGAGCAAACTGCTCAAAATAACAAAAATTATAAATACCCAATTAAAAAAAATCATAACTTTAAATTAATTTCATGATTAAGATAAATTAACTTATAAATTTACCTTGACTGTTCCAGAACAAGAACAAGGAGCTTCTAATTTTCTGCAACTTTCAAACTCAGCTTCATGACAAATTCTACAGTAATTTGGAAAATTATCATCCAAATTTTCCATAAATAATACAACTTCTCCCATATTCAATATACTTAAAACAAAATTTTTTTGAAAAACCAAACTAATTTTCTAGATTTTCAGCTTCTTTTTTTTTCCTTCTCTTTTCTTTCCTCTGTTTTTGGTTTGATGGTTCTTTTTGCTCTGTTCAGCTTGAAATGGAGTTTAAATAAGAGGATCAGGGGAGGAACAGAAATTACAAAAATACCCTTACAATAATATTTTTGAAATGGATATGTTTAGTTTTTTTCTTTTCATCCACTTTGGCAGTCTTAGCTGTTTCTCTCTCCTAAACTTTCTCTCACAAGAAAAGTCCAAAATAGGTTACATCATTTGGATTCCTAGGCTCCTAACTAGAAATACCAATTTTTGGTCACATCTAATTAAGTAATTAGGATTTAATCACTTGAGATTCTTCATATATTGGTGAATTAAGGCCAATAAATTACTTGTATATATCTATGTTTAAATTTTGGGTTTATGTTATTAATTCTTATTAGTATTTTATTTTTTGTTTTTGATTGACTTAGGGTATGTCATACTAAAAGGGATGACAAATACAAGTATATAATTAAGGAATAACTCTAAACAAAGACTTTTTTGGAATTGAAATTGAGATTATAAGACTACACTTTCCGATTAGAAAGATGTATTGTTATTATTTTCATATTTTCTAATATAATATTTGAGTATCAATAGTTTTTGTGAGGAGCATAAGTGTACATACATATATTTTTCTAAAATTGCTTATAAAAAATCAAATAACCGTTACACTAATTGTTACTTCGTATATGTTTTGTATTAGACGCTTATATCTTAAGGCACACAAAAATACGTGCATGGGTATTGAGTATGTCTAATCCTATATGGAATATATTATTGATGGGTATTCAAGATCAAAATTTAAGCTTTACAATCGAGATTTCAAAATTAGATGATGTTTTATAAATGATGGGTATGATAGTTTGAGTTAGTAATTTGTAATAGTACAAGTAGTGCATCGTTTATTCTTTGCAACAAATAGAATCTTAATTTCATAAATAGTCTCTACTAGTCATTAATCAAGCCAAAATGTAGACCACTAACTACAAAAATACAATCTTGTTTTGTTCTTCCATTTTGAGGTGTAGCATTACATGCAATGATCTACTTGTTTTCAAATATATTTCAATACGAAGTTTATGAATTTGGTGAACACTTTGTATCATAATATGATTAGGTAACTATCTTTAATAGCTCATATATTGCATACATGCAATTCGGTTACAATTTTTTTTTTTTTTTTATCTTGGGTTGTAAGAAGTAATGGGGTACACATTAAGCGACGCGTTTAAAGAGATCTTGACCATTTCTTGTATAGCTTAGCAATGGAATTATTTCCCCATTAATTGTCAACGAATTATTCATTTTTGTAATTTTGAATGGAGAAAAAATCTTATTATAAAGTCAATATAGTGTGTTGTTGCCAATCTTGCATTAAATGATCTGTTATTAGATTGTGCAACTTTCTTGATTTAGAAGGTTTATTAGATATTTCTTAGATGTTTCCAAATTATAATTACAATTCAATTCTTTGATTTTCAAATTAATAGTCTTCTTGAAGGTAACTGACTAGCTTATATTATTATTTTGTTAATACATGTGAAGGACTTTAACGTCTTGTTTGATAACCGGTTATAAAGAATGAAAATGATGTAAATGAACATATAACTAAGGTAAACTTGAAAAAAAAAATCAATGTTCGTTCTCATAATCACTCAAGAAGATCATCAAAATGTTCCCTCCCATCCAATACCATCAAAATGCTCCTTCCCATCCCATACCATACCGCCTTTCAAGTGGTAATGAATGGTAATGTAAAAACATAAAGAAAAATACATGCTTAGGGAATGAGATTGGGTTCCCATGAATACTATAGGTTTTGTATTGTTTCACATAAAATTACACTTAAAATTCATTTCCATTACCACAATTTATTACCAACTATCAAACTGCTATAAGTGTAACACAATTTACACACGGGGTAATAAATAGCTAGATAACAGTAATGGTAATGAATCCAAATGTAAATTTGTAAAGAAATATTATGGGATAATAGAAGACCAACCAATCAAAACACATTGTTTATCAAATTTGTATGCAATTTGTTGATTAACTGATAAAAACCTAACTTGTGTAATTGTAAACGTGTTAAATTAGTGGTGGTGGGGCTGGTGAGGTTGTATGGTAGTTATTTATATATACTCGTAATAAATATTGAAATTTACTAACCAAAAAGGCAAAATTATATTTGTTTGACGATTCAATTCAAAAGTGAAGCCTAATATATAGCAAAATGTTTATATGAAATGCATGGTAATTGTAAGGCACGACGATTTTGGACTATGCATACGAATGCGGTATGCCACAAATCCACAATATATGTTGTTGCAAGACAATATATGCTAGAAATATTTTTTAAAGTTTGAGAGACAAAGAAACAAATTAAACTAACAATATGTCAATCTACTTCGTATACTATTGAGTATTGATACGATTTGTCTAATGTCACTAATGACCTCACCAATGACTTAATGAGGGAGTGATCTAGTGCTCCTTAGTTTTGGAGCTTGATCTCTCTCTATGATTGGTTAGACTGAATTACAAAGCTTGTACACCGTCTTTAGATAATAGAACACGGTTGAAAATATACGTAGAATATTCTATGTTATGATAATTATTGACCATTATGATAGTATCAAAATTACTCCATTAAAGGTTAACTGGACACAGCTGAACTAAACTGAATTGAGCTGAGCTGAGCTGAACTGAACTGAACTGAACTAAATTTCAACGTATGAGAACAGGCCCTTAGGGCCTATTCACTTCATCTTAATTTCATTTCAGTTCAGCTCAATTCGGCTCCAATCAGTTCTGTTCAATTCAGCTCCTAATTTCCTTCTCTCATAAAATATTCATTTCAGCTCAGTTCAGTTCTGTTAAGTTCAGCTCCAATCAGTTCAATTCAGTAAATGTGAACAGACTCTTAATATAAAGATGTTGTGATTAATTAACACATTTTTTGTAATAAAAATAACATTACAATTAAAATAGAACAGAGGAAGTATACTCACAAAAATTGTGATTTTGCCACATATTTGTAGAGTGGGCCATGTGGCATTCCCTTAGTTTGAGCCTTTGTTTATGTGTCGTTAGTTGATTAGAACATGTGGCACCTTAGGGGAATGGCACACCTAAATTCAATACAATAATAATCTAAATTCTTTAAAGGGTTATGTATTGGAGTTATCGTTAAAAACTTGTGGAATCTACCATGATATGATATCCTTAAATTAAACCAAGGTATAATATAATTCTTACAACAATATTTGCACCACTAAGAACATATATAAAAAGTGCGGTTTCATCACTAGTGGGTCCCTCATGAGCCGCCCTAAATATACTAAAATAAAATCTAACTTATATGTATAATTTATTTTAATTTGGTGCTTAATAATCATAAAACGTCGAGTATTATTGATCCATTAAAAGTTTTTAATACATGCACCCTATCCCTATGTATCTAAATAACCATAATATTTGTTTTTTAAATGGTTGATAGACTTTGATGGATCGAAATAATCGAATTATGTACGATAAATATAATATTGTTAAATTGTTAGATTTGTATTGATGTGTAATGATTAATTGTAGAAATTATATAATTAATAATATAGATTTGTAAACCACATATTTAGAGAATTTAACATAACTTTTCTGATCAAAATCATAACTAAATTGCATATTTGACATAGCTCACAAATACTATTGTTATTTAATTATTGTATAAATCATTAATATTGGTCAAAATGCATGGATTATATGAAGTATAATTAAAGCAAAGGTTCAAATTGAATCATTTTATTTATTTTATTTTTTATTATAAAAATAACAGGTCCTGTATAAGGCGGACTTACATTAAATTTATTGTAAGACGATCAATTTAAAGGTAACTTTAACACATTTTATATAATAACTTTAATTCCTGTGAGGATAACTTTTACTCCGTAATTTGTACTCGTAATAAGTTTGATTGTATTTTAAGTGTAATTTCCAATGGATACATGATATGAATGCTATGATTAGTCAAACACATTAGGAGTATAAGGGATTTTAAGGGTAAACTTTTGGTGTTTTTTTTTTTTTTTTTTTTTCTTTTTTGTTGAGGGAAGCGTAAAATCTATGTTAGGAAAGTGATAATTGTATACGTACTTTGCAGTATAAAAGGGTAACTTTAAGTATTTTTAAGATAATTTTAACCTATCTTACAATAACTTAGTAAAAGTCCGTGTTAATTAAGATTTTGTGTTTTTGATTTTTGAAGTTCATGATATATATTTACTCATGTGCTGTAATAAGTAGCCAAAGCCAAAAAAAATAGTGAATTTAATATGGATAATATCTGTAGGCGAAATTTATTGTTTGTTCTTCAAAAAAAAAAAAAAAAAAAAAAAAAAAAAAGAAGACGTTGTCATTATTATTATGTTATTTTTATTTTTTTTGTGGGAATTTCAGATATATGTCATAATAAATAAAGAGGAGCTACCAATCGATTAACGGCTAGAATAGCAAAAGAGTTGTACATAGAATTGAGTACTTGAATTTAAAAAGAGTGGGGACATAAATATGAATATGAATTGAATTGATGATTGATTCATCTCATAATTCATCCTCAAACTTTCAAAACGTACAAAATATACATCACAACACGCTCTCACCGAAAAGCATCTCCTAAGCTGTATTCTTCCTTTTTTTTTTTTTTTTTTTACGCGGGGAATAATTATGCTTTTATTTTTCTTATTATTTACCTAATTTTTTGTTATTATGCCACCTTGGCGTTTACATTCTTCTTATTATTATTTTTTTTTATTTATTATTAATTTTTTTTTCATTTTCTAAACCTATGTATTGATCATTGCATGGCTCACATATCTCCTTTCTAACATTAAAATTATACGTGTTCTCTAAGTTTTTAAATTATTTATCCTTCTATGGACGAAATATTTATTAAGACAATCTTTAGCTACATCATCAAAAGATTAAATAGATTTTATTGATATATAAATATACGTAGCATGCATGTACAAAGGTAAGTGACAACTTACTAGTAATAATTTATTTATAGTGAAATACAAATTTGAGTTTATATTGATTTTGTAAGGTAATATACTTTAGTTTCAATAAATCTTTAAGGTGTTGTAGCGTAAAAAGATTTCTACTTGAATATATATGTATGGTTACCTGAATACTTTATGCATTTCCTCTCATCATACAATAATTAACAGACTGTAATGGTATAATTTAACTGTTAAACCAATTCATCAACATGGACAACATCTAATGCATTTACGTGCCTAAATTAAACGTTATACATAGTCCGCACAAGACCTGGTTATTGGACGGGGCGGTGCAGGTTGATTGCGGTGCAGGTCAAGGAGGGTCACCTTTTACAGGGTCAGTAGCGGGTCGGGCCAGTGTAGGTTGTGGGTCAATAACGGGTCGGTAATGGACGGGCCAATAAAATATTTATCAAAATAAACATTGAGCAATGTCATTATTACGAACAGAGTATATATGAATACAAATTTATCTATGTAATTACTTTTACATTATCTATTTTGTTTGTCTATTAAATTGAAAAACATTTTGGCATTATATTGACTCTATCCAATAAGGGTTTTATCCGTTAAAAACCCGTTAAGTTTGACCCTAACCCTATTATCATTGAGTTATCTTATCCGTTAATTATAGCTCTAGTCCGCACTATATATAATTAAGTATGATTCAAATATTTTATATGAGGACTAATGGAAGATGCTATGTGGTTAAAAAAAAGCTGAGCTTGATTGTTGAGTCGTATTATTCAACTGACCTATCGCATGATGTATTGATGTTATGTTACAATTCCTATTAAACATAAAGTGATTGATTTGTATCACTCAACGATAATTATTTGTCATGTACATTAATCGAGTCACTCATTCAGGAAATTGAATCAAGTTCCTTTTAAAAATTGGTTAGAACTGATAGGTTGAAATATTTGGCATTTAATTTACTCACAATAAATATAATCGTATAAGAAAACAATTTCTCTACTATCTTCTAAGCTAATTAAGTTTATGGTTATGACTTTATCTAATTAAGTTAAAATTTGAGCTTAGACTCCATTTGATTTGACGAAAAACATGTTCAATAAAAATTGATTTTTCGTGGATGGTTGATGAATTATAAAGTTTTTCTTTTTGTGCTTTTGAGCTTTAGTTATAACAAGTTATTACTTACGCAAAAAATCAAAGAAAACCAAAGTAAGAGTGTGAGGACAGATGATGAGAGGAGTGAAAAAAAATGAGGCAAGGATAACGCCATTTCCAAACACAAGATTTATCCAGACTAATAGAGTTATTTTCACAAATGAGGAAATTCCTTATTACTCCTTACAAGCCAAACAAAGAAATTTGACAGAAAAAAAAAGAGAATTATTTTCGGAATTTGCTTGTTAATAAGTGATAGCATTCTCGTTAACAAACCTTTAATTTAATCACATAACAAAATATTGTAAATAGTCTTTCTCTCAAGTCTCAAGACTAGATGTCAATAAGTAAGTTTTTCATCAATGTTATGATCAATAGTATACTATAGACTTATAGAGTATAAAAAAATTCTATCAACGTTTGGTCGTTTGAATGATTAGTCATGCAAATTAATATAGGTGATAGTTAGTTGGAGAAGTTTGTATAATTGCACCATAATTCATGAATAATGCATCAAAGATAAGGACAACAGTATACAAATTACAAATTAATGTTTCATGTATAAAAACAATTGATATTTAATTTAATTAATTGACTCAGATAGAATATATAGTATCATTAGATCAATTGTGTAAGTTGACATAAAATAGTGGTTAATTGTATTCTTATCCTGTTTTTGTTCTTATCATCAATTCTTGTCAATTCTTGTCAATTCTCTTCTTTGTTTGTGTGGGTCTCACTTTCCCAAACTTTTAGACTTGAACCTTTATTTGGCCAAAAGATCTAAACAAGTTGGCTAAGTTGTAAAGAACATTTGATTGATGAGTTGTAAATGAAGTTCAAGTCAAGGCCCTCAAAATTATGTGGAACACCAAAGTTGTAAATTTAATTCGATCTAACACCGTTGTTTTTACAATAGAAGTAGAGTTGAGTCAATTTTCTATGTACAATCGGATTCGGCCTTCACAATGAAAGCCGATATACGACATTTCTTTTTTCAAATTGGGAGTTGAAGAGAATTGGTTAGGCTAGTTTAGTAAAATTGACCTAACATTACGTTGGCGGATCTATGAAGGGGCCTGGGTGGCACCGGCCCCCCCAAATTTTTATTTTAATTTTTTTATTGAAGTAAATATGTAAATTTATAGGTTAAATACAATTTTAATGCAATAAATAACATTAAATTTGCTTTGTCATAGTGGTAATGCATTGAGCTTATGAAATGACTCATTTAGTGATTTGTATTGATGCGAACAATTGACAATGGAGAAGTGATTGTGATTAATTTAACACCTGATCTGACTAGCTTTGTCTTAGTTAAGGGAATCAATAACTTTAATTTTAAAAGAAATAGTAAATATTGATCTATCTTGAGTCATACCAGATTATGGTACAAAATTTGTTGTGAAACGGAGGAAGTATTTACTACGGAGTAACATTTGTTTTGCAAACACTTAAGGGGGTGTTTGGTTCAAGCATATTAGGTATAAGGTATGGGTTTGGAATGACCAAAACCCATACCTTGTGTTTGTTTCTAGAAATTTTATTTTTCAAACCCATACCTCAAACCCCCAAGGTATGGGTTTTTGAAACCCAAGGGGGGAGGTGGGTATGGTTCATACCCATACCTTTAGTTTAAAATTAAAAGGAAAACTATCATTCCTAGATAAAAACCAAACACATGAAATCAAGTATTAAGTTCCAACCCCATACCACCCAGGTTTCATTCCTCATTCCAAACCTATACCATTGTTTGAACCAAACGCCCCTAAAAGTACCTAGTATTTTTTGCTCGCTACAGTTTTGTGGATTTATGGGCATTGAGCTTAGTAAAGCTGAAAATAAAAGTGAAAACGCTGAAAAGAGGAACGAAATGTTCATCCCAAGGGTCCAAGCATGCAATAATGAAAGAAGCCCAACGATACAGGAAGCCCAACTTATGAATGGGTCCAATAAGCCCAACTCATAAACGGGTCCAATAAGCCTAAATCAGGAACGGGTCCAAGAAGCCCAGTGTGAATAGTCGAAAGCCCATTTACTTTAAATGTGCAAATCAAACAATATAGTCCATTTTGCATCTTTAACTCCTTGGACAAGTACATAATTTGATTTCTAGATGCATCAATTTTATTTTTGTGTTTATTAAACGCATATATTTGACCATAGAAAACTCTATTTTTTTTTATTATTTTTTTTATTTTTTATGTTATTATAAAGATATACATCAAGATTAATTCAATAACGATCATTATACTTGCATGTCAAAAAAAAAAAAAAAAAAAAAAACGTTCATTATAATATGTAGTAATATATATCTTCACGTATTAATAATGATAAGTAAGGTGAGTTAACATATAATGTATAAAATAAGTTAAAATGAAGTATATATTGACAAGTAGAGGAGGAGTGTGTTTTATTTGTTTGGATTTTATTTATCAAAATTTACTTGAACTTATTTTAGTCGTAAAGTTAACTTACGTAACTCTTATTTGAACTTAATTAATTTTTTAAAATGAGTTGAAGAGCAGAAACAAAGTATAAAAGGATGCAAATGTAAATTCAAGTCTCATTGTTCATACTTCTACTTCATATCTAGATATTTTTGTAGGTTTCAATCAAAAAAACAAAAACAAAAGATATTTATTCATAGGTAGAACTAACTTATTGAAATCTTTTGTCACTTTGTGCATCAAATAATTGTCAAGAAAGTTCAAGCCCTCCAGTGTATGTGGACTATAAAGTGCTTTGTAGATAACAAGCCTTTTTCATGATAATGCACATCATGCATTTATACAACATTTATATTTAAGGAATAAGGATGCAATATGCATATATATTATAAGTTTATATTACTTGTATTTTTCTTCATTTTCGTAAATTGAAATTAACTAAAGATATAATAATAATAAAATTACGTGTTGATTATTATTATTAATATTTTTCTATTTATGACTTGCCTTTTTTAATTTAACCTAAGGCACAAAAAGCTACCCTAAAACATCATTCACTAAACAATACTTAGCTTTTTATTTATTTATCTTCTTGTTATACTTAAGCTAGTTGAAAGCTATTATGAAATGATAAACGAGATTAAAAAAAAAAAGGATTTATAATTAAGTGAAATGATGAAAGTAATGTTTGTGTACATAACTTGTTCATGATCTCACTCATTCTATCCATCTACAATATATCTACCCACTTTCCATCTATCACTAGCTTAGATAGTGAAAGGCATTATTATTCATATCAATTTCTCTCACTTACTAATTCATTATCAATCAATGTGGGAGTTGTGGCATCACCCACTTGGAAACCTAGCTTAAAACCCGAATATAACCCTTATTTAGTTTTTATAAGATGTATGATTGCTTGGATTGCTTAAATTCCTAGCTTCTTATCAACTTTGGTTCAATGAGTTGTTGCTTTTTGATTAATTAAGCTTACAAGCTTAATTCGTTATTAGTTTAATTACTTCAATTTTGTTGTCTTTAATGTTATTAATAGTAGATTATTCTCAAGAAACTTTTAATTTGCATAACCCTAGGCCTTAATGCCTTATTAATAACTTCCTACGAAGTATGAATGAAAAAGTGTTCAAAGTGACTATTTTGTATCAATAGGCACACGTTAGACAACTCGTATAATTATTCTCAAGTAGTTTTTGTTTATTAAAGGTTGAAGTATTTGTTTATGAAAAGGTGTTTATTTATGAAAAAGTGTTTAAAGAGACTACTATTTCGAAAAATATCATGATTATTATTGTCTATAAGAAACATCTATCTTACCTTATATATAGTTCCTTTAGAATGTAGACCTCTGTTGTTAAGTGATGATTTAAAAAATAGTATTACTAGACCCTGTCTCCTTTAAACTACGTACTTTACATTTAGTTAATGACTTACTATAAAACCTTATACTAGCTTGTAACATTAAAAGTACTTCGATCTAATGAGTGGAATCCTTAATTATATAGTAATTAACTTTCCATAATAATTCTTTCACCCATGACTCCATGTGTCTAGGAGTCTTAGACCTTTTAAAACTCGAACAATGTTCTAATCAACTGAGCTATTCTTTTTTTTTTTTTTTTTTTTTTTTTTTAAATATATCATTCACCGTAAAAGTATGGAGTACAAAAAAGCGTTAGGGTCCACAACCGTTGATTCATTAAGCAAAACCATTAACACCTATGAGATGATAAGCTTTTCAATTCATAATATCTAGGCAGCTAATTTACTCTTAAACCCTTAGATTTACAAAACAAACAACACCTCAGCAAACTGAATAATTTAAACCATCATAATGAACACTACCTTCATCTTCTCTATAAATAGAATGAAAAAATCTTTTTTTTCTATTCACCTACTAAAAAAAGGAAGCAATAATACTTTGTAGAAAATAAACAAAAATAATAATAATAAAAAAAATATTTTTGTAATAAGAAAAAAGAGAAAATGGAAGTAGAAAATGGAGGAGAGAAAAAAATAGTGGTAGCAGTAGATGAAAGTGAAGAGAGCATGCATGCTTTATCATGGTGTCTAAACAACGTAATTTCTGTTTCAACAAATTCTACAACTCTTGTTCTTCTCTATGTCAAGCCTCCTCCTCCGGCTAATTTTTCGGCTTTCGATGTTGCCGGTAAGCATCTTTTTATGTTAATTACTTTATTCTGGGACGGAGGGAGTAATTCATGAGTTAGGTCAGGTCACTAGATCGGGTTTTTGTATAATTTTTGTACTAAGATTAAAATTGTTTTGGCAGGTTATTTGTTTGGAAATGACGTTGTAGCAGATTTGGAAGATTATTATAGGAAGCTTGTTGATTCAGTGATGTCTAAAGCCCAACAAGTTTGTATGAAGTCTCAAATCAATGTATGTACACTTGTTTTGCATAATTAATTAATCATCCTTAGTTTAATTTCTTGAATATTTATTATATTTGCTAGTTTTAATAAGTGTTAATATTTATTTGTATTGTATAAATTATAGATTAAGGTAGAAAAGAAAGTTGGGAGTGGAGATGCCAAAGATGTAATTTGTGGTACAGTTGAGAAACTAGGGGCTGATATGCTGGTTATGGGAAGTCATGGTTATGGATTTTTAAAGAGGTAATTATTTGTTTAAGTTTTGCATTAAAAAATTAATTTAAGATTATTATATAATATAATCTAAATTATAATTTCATGATTACAGGACTATTCTAGGAAGTGTAAGCTACGATTGTGCAAAACAAGTGAAGTGTCCCATGGTGGTTGTGAAGCATCCCAAGAACATTTCATGAAGTGGCTACTTTAAATCTATAAATCTTTAATTTATTATTATCTCTTTTTACACTTTTCAACCTCAAAATTATGCATTTGTACAATTATGAATGTATTTAATTAGGATAATGTAGTTTTAATCACACAAACAATTGTTGTACATGTTAGTATGTTACATGTACATAGTTGTATTTATGTGTTGTCTCTTTAGACAATTTTTCCAAGTTTTTCTTTTGACTTTTCGTGTATTATTTTGGAATGAAATGAATAGTGTTTGTAGTACAAAAAGATACTTCTTATTTAATTTTGTTTCTTTTTTCTCATTATTTAATTCTTTATTCTTGACTTTACAACGTACTCTGTATAAATTAAAATATAAACTAGTATATATTGAAGTGTAAACTAATTTTAAATTAATATTTTACGTGTTTATAATTTGGAAAAATTTTACACCACTCTATACCTCGATCGGATTCAATTAAATGTTTAGAAGTTCTTAAACTTTATATCTCGACTGAAATCGCAAAAAGCCGTCGCGGGGTCCATATATATGAAGCACCTTAACCATGTTTCCTTTTTGGTTTTGATTGAAATAGTTGATTATTATCAAAAGCTGAAGGTTATCAATTTCCGAGCTAATTTTGACATTTAAAAAAATTAAAGTAAATGCATGAAAAGTCTATCCGAGTCATATAAGTTGATTTAGACCATAACAAGTCTTGCTTACAAGCCTACAATAGATGTGTACAGTTTTGAGTATGTTGTATTGGGAGCAAATCAAAGATTCAAAATAGTAGTATATGATTTGAATAATCAACTTGATGTCTCGACGTCTATATTGGGAAGCCGTCATCTTTGTAGATACTTTTGATTTTAGGCTATATGTATTGGTGTTGTGTTTGTCACTCAACACCGATCAATGTTGACTTTGGTTTATGAAATATAGCCTCATTCCATTTCATATTTGTTGACTTATCTCATGTATTAACAAATAATCACAACATTTTTTTAAAAAAAAAGGTAAGTTATGGGAGGATTCCTACTATCACAACCTCACAAGAGGAGGGGGGAAGGATCGAACCTCTGTCACTCGAAGGGTTGGGGATGGAGGGACAACCGTCCCCCCACTATTTTTTTTTTTTTTTCTTTGAAAAAACCGCCCCCCCACTTTTTATCCTCCACAAACCATCATATTTTATAATTAAGGAACCAAGTTGAACAAAAAGAGGGTAAAAAAAATAAACTTTTTGGTGATGTTGAATAGTAAAGGGAAGAAACACTTTGGATTTGAAAAACAAAACATTATTAAATCTACTTTTGTTAATTTTTTATTATTTTTTTTTATAAAAAGGTAAGAAAACATGAAAAACATTAGGAAACCCTCCTCACGAGGGGAATTCCTAATGCATTTGAGGAAATATTGTACATTTAAAGTTTAACCTTTTCATTTAATTGTACAAAATACATTATATTTTATGGAGTATGAAAGAAGGAAATTAAGAAATGAACTAAACTTATTGGAGCTGAACTGAACTGAATTGAACTGAATTGAATATTTTATTAAAGAAGGAAATTAAAAATTGAACTGAACTGAATTGAATATTTTATTAAAGAAGGAAATTAAGAATTGAACTGAACTGAACTGAAAATAATCTGAAGAGAACAGACCCTTAGTTTTTTTTTTTTTTTTTTTTTTTTTTTTTTTTTTTTTTTTTTTTTTAGGAAAGTTTAGTTTATTTAACTTGTAATTTAGCTAATTTTTGAATTCTTTCCTACAATAAAATTGATAATTTCTAAAAATATTAAAAATTAAAAATTGAATAGATTATAGTATGGAAAATTCCATAATTCACCAACCCAATGACACATCCTTACACCACTCTCACATCACCTTCCCCTCTTTCTCTCTCTCTCTCTCTCAAGATTTTCTCATCACTCCATTTCTCTCCCAATCAATCTTTCTGTCGGCTGCATTTATCACTAACCATTTTCATTTTGTTGATCATCCCACATTTTCAATCTCAATTTTTTGGGTTTTATTCAAATTAATTTCTCAAATTTTGTTTTTTTCCAGATCCCAGAAAATCTATATTTAAAAAGTTAATTTATAATTATGTTTCTTTGGGATTGGTTTTCTGGGATCTTAGCTTCTCTTGGGTTATGGCAAAAGGAGGCCAAGATCTTGTTTTTAGGCCTTGATAATGCCGGTAAAACTACCCTCCTTCATATGCTCAAAGATGAGGTAATTTGTTCATAATTTATAGTTGATTAGAATTAATTTATTGTTGGAATTAATTTATTTTTAAGGTTTCTCATCACGGTTTTTGCTTTGATTATTCAATTGATTGAAATTTAGGATTGCCCTTCTCATATTTATGAAATTTGTCCGAGAAAAATTGAATTTTTGGAATGCCCATCTCAAATTAATGAATTATGTTTTTGGAAGGTCATCTCATACGTATGATTATTGGGGAAAATTGAATTATAATGTAGCCCATCTTATTTTTATGAGTTTTACTGGGAAAAAATTGAATTAAAAGGATTACCCATCACATATTGATGAATTTAGTTGAGAATAAATTGAATTTTCGGAATGTCCATCTTATATTAGTGAACTATTTAAAGGATTAAAATTGAATCTTGGGAATTCCTTAATAAAAATATAACGGATTTAGAGTTTTGATGTGTTGTGTGATCCGATCCATGACTCCATGAGTTATATAGTTGGGTGTCTGCATGTCTCTTTTAATTTATCTTTATTTTGTAATGTAGAGAATTGTAATTTGGTCTTGATTGTTGTATAAATTTCTATTTCTTGTATTCTGATTTGTGACTGAATGATGAAGAAATTGAAGTGATTTGGGTGATTTAATCTTGTTGGGATTTCTAAGTGAACCGTTGTTTGATATATGTAATGGCTGAATGGTGAGTGCAGAGGCTGGTTCAACATCAGCCAACACAGCACCCGACATCGGAAGAGTTGAGCATTGGGAAAATTAAGTTCAAAGCTTTTGATTTGGGAGGTCATCAGATTGCTCGCCGGGTTTGGAAGGATTACTATGCCAAGGTACATTGTTTTGGTTGATAATTAGTTGATATGTACTACGCGGTTTTTGGAACTTGTTGAGGCTTGGTATTGTTGGTCAAAGTTGCTGTGATCAATATTCTTTTGTGTTTCATCTGCTAACTTGGTTGTTTTATTCTGTCATTTGTCGTAATTGCAAAGATAAATGTTACTAGTAAAATAATATAATCTAGATACAATAATATTGCAAACATTGTTCATATTATGTTAGTCGCTGGAGGTGAACCATCCATCTTTCCTTGCATCCATAAGATGATAAGATAGATGAAAAGGAGTAACTGCTTGTGCTTGAACGACGATAAAGAAATACTGAGATTACCCACAATCTCTGCTTCATTAGGCTATAGCTACGTACAGGGTTTACACAAAGTGATATACTGATATGCATCACACTTCTTTTGCTTGCTATAGGAGGTCAGTGAAAACAGTAAGTGATAGATATAGTCCTTAGCAATTGGCTTGCTTTTAATGGCTTTAAATACCAATAGGTCTAATAAAAAGTAGCTCAACTAGTAGAATACAGAGTATTAGCCAAAGGAAGGATTTGAAGTAATTTTTGATCTGATGAGCATGAGCTGCATGGACTGCATCTATTTACCACTTCCTTCGTCTCTGAAAGATCACCCTGTCCTCTTTTTTCACTTCATCAAGTGTTGTATTAAATGGCGTGAAGATTTCTTCTTTAGCATGTTGATTTGTAGATAGAGTAAAGAAAAATTGTTGCTCGATGTTTTAGGTACAACCCAAAAAGGAAAGTAAGGACAGAAGGAGTATGATTAAGCTTCCGGATATGGTTAACGCAAACATATTTTATTCTATTGAGTTTTGAAAGTATGAGACTATGAGAGTAATTGGTTAGATACCAGCTGCTAACAGCAAATTTACTGAACAATATTAGATAGAGGTGCAGTTAATATTTGTGGGATGGTCAATATCAGATCATTTTGGCCAACCACATCAACCACAAGCATAGACAATCACATTGTTCAATGGAATATTTTCTTGGGAGACCCAAAAATCATATTCACTGTATGTACATCACTTCTACTAAGGGTTATGATAAAAGATTCCTTTTAATATGGAAAGGGACAAAGTGTGATTATCTGTTCTTTAAAGAGTGATAGTGCTTTACATTGCTCTAAAGAAGCCAACAATCCCTCACTGATTATTTGTCTTATCAGTGAAATGGCATGACATGGCTTGGACAAGGGTAGAGTGCTTGACTGAATTAATTAAATACGTAGTTGAAAACATTCTCTTTGAAAGTGAAATTGGTTCTTCTGGTCTCATAGCCTTCCTTGGAGCTGCTTCTTGCAAAATGGGGAGAGAAATGCACAGACGCGTTATACAAGATCTCATATACAGATTTCTTGTAGCCAGGTTTAGCAAGCAGGAGACTTAGCTTGGTGCATAGTGCTTAATTATAAGTATAAGATTAACTTTCTTTAGAGTTTAGACTCTCTTGCCACCCTAAAAAAAGAAAGAAAATTGGCTGTATGGGGTAGATCATTTACTGTGATAGTTACTATTCTTAAAACTGACTGGTAATGAAAAAATTGGCAAACTGGTGCCTTTTCTCATTTCAGACCAGCCTTGATGCGTTTTCCTCTTGTAGTGAATTTTGGCTAAGGCCAATACAGGGGTCTCTTAGTACTTAGTTTTTATATCCTAGTATTGTACATGTATAACGCGTGCATTTGTTTCTTGTATTTGTTGTACTATTGGCTTTTATTCTGTATATCATGATTTTCACTCTATCTTCCAACGTTTCTGCAATATTTATTGCTCTTTAAGCTGTGGACTTGAACTAGGTCACTCCATTCTTTTTAATAAAAACACTAAAAGTGCTACAAAAGTCTGGTCAGATAGCTGTATGCATGGTCATTCAGGATTTCCTCCTTGGATAATATTCTGCCTGTAAGTCTATAACCCGCATAGGGCCTTCCTTTGGTGGATAGAGAAATGAGAAAGGAGGTTGTATTCAGATGTATAAAGAACAAAAATATGATGGTATACAGTGAGTATATATAGGATGTATTGGCTTATGTTTGTAGTGTTTCCATGCTGAGATAGGTTAAGTAACTTAGCTGGATTCAACTACTAGTGTAACTTTTTTCAGTTTGGAGTAATTAGATAGTTCTCCCATTCTTGTTTTCTTCTCTCTGATGCACAGAAATCGGACCCATTTAGTGGAAAAGGACAGAAGGTAAAGAAGGGGATTCACTGGATGTTTTCGTCTGAGTGTTCTAGTTCTAGTATAAGTGACGAAAGGTCAGTACAGTAAGTTTTGAATTTTCCTAGAGGGTGGCAGAAGGAAAATGTTTCTAACATTCTAAGTTGAACCATCAAATTTTGTTGATACTGGTTTGACTGTTCTGTGAATAGAAGGGGATGGAATGTTAAAGTAATTGGCCTCTGGGAGAGGATGATGATGGCCTAAACCTTCAATCTTACTCCCCTAGTCAACAAAGTGAAGTCTATTAATGTCAAAATAGTTTAACCTTTCCCTGTTGATTGCTCCCGCCTTTCTTTAATTTTATCCATCTTAACAGGCCGTGAACTACAGTTACAGTGACGGTTTATTTTTATATGCTGCAATTAGGCAACCCATTACTCATTATTTGTCA
Source organism: Chenopodium album (assembly GCF_948465745.1). Classification (NCBI taxonomy): domain Eukaryota; kingdom Viridiplantae; phylum Streptophyta; class Magnoliopsida; order Caryophyllales; family Amaranthaceae; genus Chenopodium; species Chenopodium album. The sequence continues at coordinate 85,064,482 of NC_137835.1, read as the reverse complement.
TTTAGAGCTACTTGTTTTGTGTCCCGTCTTTTTAAAGCAGATTTTGTTTTTGACAGCGAGCTTTATTGTATGGAATTTGGATTTGTACTCATACAAGTTGTCATCTGGAAACATGACTTTTCTTTTGTAATGATACTTTGTTCTTTTTACCATTATCAAAAATAAAATCTATTATTCGTAGAGATAAAGTTCTAAAAAGGAAAATTAGTTTAGATAAGGGTTATCTAAATACATTTCACATTCAAAATAACTTCAGATGAAAAGTTTTTTTTTTTCCTCTCTTGGTGAAGTAGTAGTCTAGTAAGACACCTTTGGATCTTTGTACAGGGAATCATATTACATATTCAGATGTCTATTTGTTGCCAATAATTGGTGAAACAAGAACATGTTATATTTGGTACAGTACAAGTTATGCATATACTTTCTCTCGCAGGTGGATGCTGTGGTGTACCTGGTTGATGCATTCGACAAGGAGAGGTTTTTTGAGTCAAAGAAGGAACTAGATGCCCTTCTATCCGATGAAGCATTGGCTAACGTTCCATTTCTCATCTTAGGCAACAAGATTGACATACCATATGCAGCTTCAGAGGATGAACTGCGCTACCATCTTGGACTATCCAACTGTACAACAGGCAAAGGTAAAGTAAACCTGGCTGGCTCCAATGTCCGACCTCTCGAGGTTTTCATGTGCAGTATTGTCCGCAAAATGGGTTATGGTGAAGGATTCAAGTGGATGTCCGAGTACATCAACTAGAAGATTGCGTTGGCTAAGTTTCACACCTTGTTAACAAGGAGGAGAATGTAGGGTATGAACTAAAGTATTAAGCGAGGTTGATGTTATATACATCACTTAGTTTGAAATCGTTTTATTTTATTTTTTTAATTAAGTGGCTGGGATTAAAAATTTTACTGCCTCGGATTTGCATGGAACAGCCAGTGAATTTTTGAATCATGCAGTCTAATCAGGATTTTCACCCATTTTGAGTTAACTTTTCATATCTGCTTGAAGAAGTTTATTTATACCTTCTACGCCTAATTTGTTGTCTTCGAATTTGAAGTATTAGCTTTTCAGAGTAATATCTCGTACTTGTCTATCTCTCGCAGGTAAAACCCATAGTATCATGTAACACCCCTCAAAAAGCGAAGACCCATAGAGCTGTTAATTCGGGTAAACGGGTCGGGTTTGGATTGGGTAAGAGTGGGTCGGGTCAACTCGGGTCGGTTCAATTCAGATTAGTTCCATAACCTATGTAGGTCGGGTTTGGGTTGGGTCATGCTTGAGTCGGGTCATACTTCTTATCAGGTTTGGGTCGGATTTAGGTCGGGTTACATTCGGGTCGGGTGAACAACAGTTCGGGTTTAATTCAGGTTTTCACAGGTTAAATCGGGTTCAGTTCAAGTCAATAATTTGCGGGTTAGAATCAGGTCGGGTCATTCTCGGGTTTGAGTCGGGTTCGGTTGAAGTCAATAATTTGCGGATTATAATCAGGTCGGGTCATTTTCAAGTCGGATCATTCTCGGGTTCGGTTCAAGTCAATAATTTGCGGGTTATAACCAGGTTGGGTCATTTCCAAGTCGATTCATTCTCGGATTTAAGTCGGATTATGTTCAAGTCAATAATTTGTAGGTTACAATCAGGTCGGGTCATTTCTAAGTCAGGTCATATTCGGGTTCAACTAACTATAAATAGATAATTATCATTTTTATCAAATTAATATTCTAATTGACTATAATATTATATGGCAATATACTAGGGAACTATATCCTATAATTTAGGAAGATAATTATCTCTTTTGACCATACAACAAATATATACTATATTTAACTCTTAAATTTTTAAATTTGAGGATGATACTCTTTTCTTTAGCTGGCCTCGACCGACTTGGTCTCCCAAGACAAAATATTTTGATCAACAATAATAAGGTGGTCTAAATTGCATTTAAGGTGATTTGAAATCGGGTCAGGAACAATTTAGGTTGAATTTAGGTCGGGTCAATAACAAGTCGTGTTAATTTCGAGTCGGGTTAGTAACAAATCGGGTTGAAGTTTTGGGTTGGGTAAGTAATAGATATGGTAAAATTCGGGTTGGGTCAATAACAAGTCGGGTTGAATTAGGGTCGAGTTTGTAATAGGTTGGGTTAAATTCGGGTTGGGTTGAATTCAAGTCAAGTCGGGTTAAATTCGGATTTTGACAGGTTAAAACGGGTTTGGGTCAATTTCGGTTCAAGTCGGGTTCGGTGCAAGTTAGTTAAATTGGTCGTTGTAAATCAGTAAATTGGTCGTTTAAAAACAAATTGAATGGTTCCACACACCCATTTAGACTTCCGGAGGGTATTAGGGACCATGGTAAACATTTTGACAATTTTTATTTCCAGGCGAAAAAAAGTCAAAAAATTCCAAATTTGTAGGCTAATATCCACGCTTTTTGAGAAATTTTAGAGGTTTCGGGGCCCGGTGTCGAAAAATCTTGAAATTCTATGGGATACATCTCGGGGTCATATAATGCCGTTTGGAACCATATATGATCATTATTTGTTGTCATAAATGTTCATAGTAGGCTTGAATTAATGAAATCAGTACAAGTTGTAAACTTGTAAATTGGTCGTATAAAGGCAAATTGGATGGTTCCACCCACCCAATTGGACTCCCGGAGGGTATTAGAGACCATGGTTAACATTTTGGCAATTTTTATTTCCGGGCAAAAAAAAAATCAAAAAATTTCAAAATTAAAGGCTAATATCCACGCTTTTTGAGAAATTTTTTAGGTTTTGGGACTCGGTGTCGAAAAGTCTTGAAATTTTAGGGGATACATCTCGGGGTCATATAATGTTGTTTGGAACCATATATGATCATTATTATATGTTGTCATAAATGTTCGTGGTAAGCTTGAGTTAATGAAATCGGTGCAAGTTGTAAACCGGTAAATTGTGTGTTTAAAGGCAAATTGGATGGTTCCACCCACCCAATGGGACTCCCATACGGTATTAGGGACCATGATAAACATTTCGGAAATTTTTATTTCTGGGCGAAAAAAAAATCAAAAATCTTAAAATTGAAGGTTAATATCCACGTTTTTGAGAAATTTCTGACGATTCAAAGCCCGGTTTCGAAAAGTCTTGAAATTTTAGAGGATACATCTTAAGGTTATATAATGCTGTTTGGAACCATATATGATCATTATTTGTTGTCATAAATATTCGTGGTAGGCTTGAGTTAATGAAATCGGTGCAAGCTGTAAACCGGTAAATTGGTCGTTCAAAGACAAATAGGATGGTTTACCCCACCCAATGGGACTTCCGGACGGTATTAGAGACCATGGGAAACATTTCGACAATTTTTATTTTCAAGCGAAAAAAAATCAAAAATTTCAAAATTGAAGGCTAATATCCACGTTTTTTGAGAAATATTGGAGATTTCGGGGCCCGGTATCGAAAAGCTTTGAGATTCTAGCGAATACATCTCGGGGTCATAAAAGGTCTTTTGGAACTATATATGATCATTATTTGTTGTCAGAAATGTTCGTAGTAGGCTTGAGTTAATGAAATCGGTGCAAGTTGTAAATCGGTAAATTGGCCGTTTAAAGGCAAATTGGATTGTTCCACTCACCCAATTGGACTACTGGAGGGTATTAGGGACTATGATAAACATTTCAGCAATTTTTATTTTTTGGCGAAAAAAGTCAAATTTTCAAAAATTGATGGTAATGTCCACGCCTTTTGAGAAATTTTGGAGGTTTCGGGGCCCAATGTCGCAAAGTATTGAGAACTTAGGGAATACATCTGGGGGTTGGACTCCCAGAGGGTATAAGGGACCATGGTAAACATTTCGGAAATTTTTATTTACGGGCGAAAAAAAGTCAAAAACTTCCAAAATTGAAGGCTGGTATCCACGTTTTTTTGAGAAATTTTGGAGGTTTCGAGACCCGGTGTCGGAAAGACTTAAGATTTTAGAGAATATATCTCGGGGTCATATAATGTCGTTTAGAATCGTTTATGATCATTATTTGTTGTCATAAATGTTCGTGGTAGGCTTGAGTTAATGAAATCGGTGCAAGTTGTAAACCAGTAAATTGGTCGTTTAGAGGCAAATTGGTGGTTCCACCTACATTATTGGATCACCAGAGGGTATTTGGGACCATGGTAAAAAATTTGGAAATTTTTATTTTCGGGCGAAAAAGTAAAAAATTTCCAAAATTGAAGGCTAATGTCCACGCTTTTTGTGAAATTTTAAAGGTTTCTGTTCTTGTTGTCGAAAACCCTTAAGATTTTAGGGGTTGTATCTCGGGGTCATATTATGTTTTTTGGAACCATATATGATCATTATATGTTGTCATAAATGTTCGTGGTACGCTTTAGTTAATGAAATCGGGGTAAGTTGTAAACCGGTAAATTGGCCGTTTAAATGCAAATTGGATGGTTCCACCCAGCCAATTGGACTCTTGGAGGGTATTAGGGACCATGGTAAACATTTTGGCAATTTTTATTTACGGGTGAAAAAAAGTCAAAAAATTTCAAAAAATGAAGACTAACATCTACGCATTTTGCGAAATTTTATAGGTTTCGGGACTCAGTGTCAAAAAGTTTTGAAATTCCAAGGAATACATCTTGGTGTCATATAATGCCGTTTGGAACCATATATGATTATCATATATGTTGTCATAAATGTTCGTGGTAGACTTGAGTTAATAAAATCGGTGCAAGTTGTAAATCGTTAAATTTGTCATTTAAAGGCAAATTAGATGGTTCAACCCACCTAATGGGACTCCAAGAGAATATTAGGTACAATGGTAAATATTTCATCAATTTTTATTTGCAGGCAAAAAAAGTAAAAAGTTTCCAAAATTGTAGGCTAATATCCACGCTTTTTGAGAAATTTTGGAGGTTCCGATTCCCATTGTTGCACGTTTTTTTTTTTTTTTTTTGACGTAAAGCCTAAATATTTTAGGGGATACATCTTAGGGTCATATCATGCCGCTTGAAACCATATTTGATTATTATACTTCGTATGTTGTCATAAATGTTCATGGTAGACTTGAGTTAATGAAATCGGTGCAAATTGTAAACCGGTAAATTGGCCGTTTAAAGGCAAATCGGATGGTTCCACCCACCCAATTGGACTCCCGGAGGGTATTAGGGACCATGGTAAAAATTTCGGCAATTTTTATTTTCGGGCGAAAAAAGTCAAAAAATTTCCAAAATTGATGGCTAATATCAACGTTTTTTGAGAAATTTTTGAGGTTTCGGGGCCAAGTGTCGAAAAGGCTTGAGATATTAGGAGATACATCTCAGGGTTATATAATGCCGTTTGGAACCATATATGATCATTATATGTTGTCATAAATGTTTATGGTAGGCTTGAATTAATGAAATTGTTGCAAGTTGTAAGTCGGTAAATTGGCCATTATAGGCAAATTGGATGGTTCCACCCACCCAACTGGACTATCAAAGGGTATTAGGGACCATGGTAAACATTTCGGCAATTTTTATTTCTGGGCGAAAAAAAATCAAAAAATCCAAAATTGAAGGCTAATATCCACGCTTTTTGAGAAATTTTGGAGGTTTCGGTGCCTGATATGTCCATTTTATATAGTATTTTACCCCCGTCCCTCGGTCATAATTAGTAGTGTTTTTGGCTCTTTCGGGCCACTTTTATTACTAATTTGTGTGTTCTAGTGTTTTCGTAGTTCTAGTTGTATTTTACAGGAAATTGCACTCTTGGAGCATTTTCCCGGGCTTTATGGATCGACTACGGAAGCTAGAAGGACACGGCCACTCTTGAAGCCCAGGATCAGTGAGAGCCGGTGATTAAGGGCTCGGTATGTGATACTGGGGCTATTGGATCAATTAATCAAGACCCGATGAGGAAATCCAGATTGGGCCGAGGAATCGAGCCCAATCGAAATCCAAGCCTCAGAGAAGAAGCCGGGCCCGATCGGGCAAGCATACGCCCGATCGGGCGAGTGCACGCAAGAGAAAGCCTCAGGAAGAAGCGCGCCCGATCGGGTGAGCGTAGGCTCGATCGGGCGCAGCATACCAAGCAAGAGCAGAGTGAAAAGGCGGGCCCGATCGGGCGGCCCTTCGCCCGATCGGGCGCGTGTTTTTGTTAGGAGACGCTTAACGTCGTTTTAATTTGTTTTAGTTTAGGATTTTTGTACGGAGTATAAATACTCCTCCGTAATACGTTTTTACCACCTCTTCTTCTTCTCCTCTTTACACTTTCTTTACTCTCTTAATTATTCTCTTAGAATTCTCTCTCTAAACCTTTGTTCTTAATTCTACTTTTAATTCCAAATTTATTTTGGTAACGATTCCTCTTCTCTTAATCTTAGTTATTTATTCTATTCCTTTAATCATGTCTTATTTTATTGCTTTGATTTGTTTAGTTTTTAATATGTGTGAGTAGTTTAATTTCTAGGGTTTATGGGGATCTAATAAATAATATGAAGGGGTAATTTATTGTTGTTAATTATCAATGTTAGATTAATTTCCTATTGATTGATTTAATGCTCTGTGACTAGATTAGGCCTATCTTTTATGCATGAGTTTGACAATATTGATTCAAGATGCGAGAGATGAGAATTGATGTTTAGGTCTAGTTTCAATAGGAAGGTTAATTTATAAATGGTTAAGTCGAGATTCGAGAGATGAGATTTAATACCGATAAATTAATTGTGTGATTGTAATACGTAGCGAAAGCCCTTTACAATCTGGTTAATTGATGCATTGATGATTGACTATTATTGATTGTTGGTATTGCATGATAATTTCTTATTGAATTGTTTTAATGTTTTACAATTGCGGCTTGTAAAAGTATAGCAATATTAAATTGATGAATCAAGCAGATGTTAATTTGATATTAAAGGCTATTTTCAATAAGAACTTAGATCTAGTAAATTGCGAGAGCCTGTTAGATCTATGTTAATTAATAAATTGCGAGAGCCTGTTAATCATGTTATTTATGCAATGTCAATGATTGATTACTATGTTTTACCCTGGAGTATTATTTATTGGTGAACCTATGCCCTAGATCTTTTTATATATTGTTTTCTCCCTATTCCTATTCTTTGTAGTTTAGTCTCATACTCAAATATAAATATTGGTTACTTAGATAATTTAGATTATAATAATTAATTAGGAGTAAAAAGACTTGTTTCCCTGTGGATATCGACCCTACTTCCCTATCTACTTTAGTTAGAGGATTTAGGAATTATTTTTGATTAGGGGATACGACTTTACCCTGTCAGTGCCCAGTTTTGAAAAGGATTGAGATTTTAGGTGATACAACTCGGAGTCATATAATGCCATTTGGAACCATAATGATCATTATTTGTTGTTATAAATGTTCGTGGTAAGCTTGAGTTAATGAAATCGGTGCAAGTTGTAAACCGGTAAATTGGCCGTTTAAAGGCAAATTGGTTGGTTAACTTGATTTCACCCACCCAATTGGACTCTCGGAGGATATTAGGGACCATGGTAAACATTTCGGCAATTTTTGTTTCCGGGCGAAAAAAAAAATCAAAAAATTCCAAAATTGAAATCCATGTTTTTTGAGAAATTTGGGATGTTTCGAGGCCCTGCGTCGAAAATTTTTGAGATTTAAGAGGATACATGTCGGGGTCATATAATGTTGTTTGAAACCATATATGATCATTATATGTTGTCATAAAATATCGTAGTAGGCTTTAGTTAATTTAATCGGTGCAAGTTGTAAACCGGTAAATTGATCGTTTAAAGGCAAATAGGATGGTTCCACCCACCCAATTGGATTCCCGGAGGATATTAGGGACCATGGTAAACATTTCGGTAATTTTTAATTTTGGGTAAAAAAAAGTAAAAAAATTCCAAAATTGAAGGCTAATATCCACGCTTTTTGATAATTTTTGGAGGTTTCAGGGCCCGGTGTCGAAAAACCTTTTGATTTTAGGGGATACATTTTGGGGTCATATAATGCCGTTTGGAACAATATATGATCATTATATGCTGTCATAAATGTCCGTGGGAGGCTTGAGTTAATGAAATCGGCGCAAGTTGTAAACCGGTAAATTGGTTGTTTGAAGGCAAATTGGATGGTTCCACCCACACAATTGGACTCCCGGAGGATACTAGAGACCATGATAAACATTTCGGCAATTTTTATTTTTAGGTGAAAAAAAGTCAAAAAAATTCAAAAATTGAAGGCTAATATCCACGCTTTTTGAGAATTTTTGGAGTTTTCGGGGGCCTGATGTCGAAAAGTTTTGAAATTCTAGGGAATACATCTCGGAGTCATATAATGTTGTTTGGAACTATATATGATCATTATTTGTTGTCATAAATGTTCGTGGTAGGCTTGAATTAATGAAATCGGTGTAAGTTGTAAACCGGTAAATTGGTCGTTTAAAGGCAAATTGGATGGTCCACCCACCTAATTGGACTCCCGAAGAGTATTTGGGACCATGGTAAACATTTCAGAAACTTTTATTTCCGGGCGAAAAAAGTGAAAAAATTTCAAAATTGAAGGCTAATATCCACGTTTTTTGAGAAATTTCGAATGTTTCGGGGCCTGGTGCGAAAAACATTGAGATTTTAGGGAATACACCTAGCGGTCATATAATGACGTTTGGATCCATATATGATCATTATATGTTGTCATAAATGTTTGTGGTAAGATTGAGTTAATGAAATCGGTGCAAGTTGTAAACCGTTAAATTGATCGTTTAAAGGCAAATTGGATGGTTCCTCCCAGCCTATTGAACTCCCGGAGGGTATTAGGGACCATGGTAAACATTTCGACAATTTTTATTTCCGAGTGAACAAATGTCAAAAAAAATTCCAAAATTGAAGGCTATCCACGTGTTTTGTGAAAATTTGAAGGTTTCGGATAGAGCTGTCAATTCGGGTAGACGAGTCGGGTTTGGGTCGGTAAGAGTGGGTCAGGTCACTCGATCTCAATATATAAAACATAATTTAGACATATTTGGTTTAATTCAATGGGGGTACATACAAGTGGTACATACAAGTTCATCTCTAAGATGCACATAATGTGTCTCATTAAATAGTTTATTATATTCAATTATAATAATCTTTTTAATAAAATGTAAATATAAATATTTATAATCAAAAGTAATACTTCCTCCGTTCTATTAATATTAATATTGCAACAATGGACTTTTTGCACTATTCATCACTCTTGTTTGACCATATATTATGAGTTATACGTTAAGCAAAATATAGTCAAGTGGGATCTTGTTGGATTCGTCTCATAAAATACTTTCATAATATCAACTTATTATAATTTTTACTTTTACACAATTATAGATATTTAGCGTATAAAATGTGTATTGGGATGCGTAATTTCCTCCTTGTTGCAATATTAACAGAACGGAGGAAGTATATTGACAAACGTACACCGTCAAAATGTAAAAAGCATTTAGTATCAGACCGGGAGATGAGTATTTAGAACAATACCTGAGTCTAAATTAGCTAGCCGATTTAGTCATTCAAGTCGGACCGGATCAATTTCACTAGGTCGGTAGATCTAGGAGGGGGTTGGAGTATGATATCTCACACATGTTTTTCATTCGAAAACGATCACATCATACGAGACTAAAGTCAAAATGAAGACAACCATAGGAAATTAACTCATGATTATATATAATCTTGATCCAATACCAAAAGGAAATAACCCATGAAATTTCCCTTAAAACGTTTAATCACACATTTCCTTCCACGTCACAATTTTTTAATACAAAGACATTTTCAATTCAACTTATACTCGTTTAATCATTTTACTTTTGACTTTTGAACTCTTCCCTTAAATCACACGTACTACACTCTCTTTTGACATTATATATATTGTACACCAATTTTATTTTCTTTATATAAATAGAGTCTTTCTTTCTCAAATCTCACACACCAAAAAAAAAAAACTACCAACATCAAAATAATTTGACCTTTTTTTATTTCTCTAGGAAAAACAAAAAAAATGGGAAATTTGAGTTCATGTTATAAGGTTCAAAATCCATCAAACTCAAAAAATATGGCAAAGTTAGTAGATTCACTAGGGCAACTAAAACTTGTAAACCTCCCTACAACGGTTGCTGAACTAATGCTTGAACATCCCGGCTTCGCGATCGCTCCCATGGATGAACTCCGGGAGACACGTCGTATAACGGCGATGAGAGCAGACGATGTGTTACTTGGCCGGACAGTTTACCTACTAGTGCCGGTTGATAAAGTCAACTCAAGGTTGACTGACTTGCAAATGGCTGCTATTGACTCTATTGTTTGTTCTTGTAATGGAAAAGTAGGTGGAAGGACACGTGGCGGTTCAAAGATTTCTCCTGACTTGGAGGCTAATAATGGTTTAGATGGTCAAAGTTTGGAGGACTTGGTGAAGGATTTGAGTGGCAAGTGTACCGGTTTAACCGGTCAAAGAAAGAGATTTTGTAAGGTTTGGGAACCTGTTCTTGAACCCATTTTAGAAGGGTGCTAATTAAGTTTAGAATGTACAAGTATATAATAGTAGTACTTATTAGTGATTTTTGATTCTTGACTTAGTAATTTTGATACTTATGTAAACACCAAATTAAAAACGAAAAGGTTTTTTTTTGTACAAAGGATACAATTTACTCCTTTTGTCTCTAATTTTTTTTTTTTTGGGCCCATTTGACTTTTTATGGTTTTCAAGACGCATCTTATAATGATAATAATATACTTCCTCCGTTCTGTTAATATTGCAACAAGGAGGAAATTACGCATCCCAAAACACATTTTATATGTTAAATATCTGTAATTGTGTAAGAGTAAAAATTATAAAAAGTTGATATTGTAAAAGTATTTTATGAGACGAATCCAACAAGATCCCACTTGACTATATTTTGCTTAAATAACTCATATTATATGGTCAAACAAGAGTGATGAATAGTGCAAAAAATCCACTGTTGCAATATTAATAGAACGGAGGAAGTACTTATTAGTGATTTTTTATTTTTGACTTATTCCCTCCGTTTCATAATGTTAGTCCCATAACCTATTTTGGGCTTTTCAAAAAGATCTACCCATATTGAATATATTTAATTTATAACTTGATTTTTTTTGGAATTAATTGATTGTGGCTTGATGACATGACTCTAAGTAAGGAAATTTTTACCTTAAATTATGCAATTATGACTTGTGCTTTCATAATAAAAATCAAAAAAGTTAAATAAGGTAAACTAATTATGAATTATGTTGTACTTTATTGTTAGATTCCAAATATATTTGTTTTCTTATTTTATGTGATTGATTGTATATGGGACTAATATTATGAAACGGATGGAGTAGTAATTTTGATACTTATGTAAACACCAAATTAAAAACGAAAAGGTTTTTTTTTTGTACAAGGAATATAATTTACTCCTTTTGTCTCTATTTTTTTTTTGGCCCATTTGACTTTTTATGATTTTCAAGATACAACTTATAATGATCATATCTCTATTTTTACGTGCGTAAAAATTATAAAATTCTGATACTAATATTATGATTATTGATATAACTCCAATCTAAATTAGTTCTTGTCTAATAGGGTTACCGAAGCTTGATTTATATTCTCACTTTTTTCTCACAAGGGAATAAGTTAATTTATTTTATTTTGTTTTCATTATTAGGAAAGTATTTTAACTTGTAGAACGTTTTTTGGTAGTTTCCTTTTTTTATTTTTTTATCTTTATATTTATGTGTAGTTTTTTTAATTTCCTACTGTTATTTGGTTTCCTTACTTTCCTAATACAATAACATCATAATGTTTCCATTGATTAACCTTATCATGCACTGTTATTAGTTCTATTTATATTTCATTATTCCTTGATGAGAAAAACACTTTTCTCACATCAAATCTTCACAAAATACTAAAAAAAAAAATAAAAATAAATGGGAAATTTGAGTTCATGTTTTGAAATAAAAAAAGAAAACATGGCAAAATTAATTGATTCACATGGAAAAATAATCCTAGTCCAACCTTCAACAGCTGCTGAAATAATGCTTAAGCACCCGGGTTTCGCGGTTTCTTCAATTGAAGAACTCCGGCAAACTCGCCAGCTCCGGTCATTGAAAGCTGATGACGTGTTACTTGCTCGGAAAGTTTACATACTAGTGCCGGTTGACAAAGTCAACTCTATTTTGTCTAAAGCGCAACTAAATTTTATTAATGAGATTGTGATACGTTCCTTTTGTGATCATATATTGGGTGGTGGAAGGACACGTGGCGGTTCTAGGGTTTTGCCTTGTTCCGGTGGTTCTGGTGTGGCTAGTCAGCGCATCGTGGTAGTCGAGCCAAGAAGGAGATGCATTGCTTGGAAGCCTGTTCTTGAGCCTATCTTGGAAGAGTGCTAGAAAGTGGAAACCCTAATAATATTAATTAGTATGAGTTGAAGTATTAGAATTATTAGTCTAATGGATGTTGAGTACGTAAAATTTTAGTGTAATTTGATTCTTTGTTGTGTAGTTTGTAATTCGGACAATGGAATTTTGAACTTTTAATAGTATGTTATTGATGTTATTTTCGTAATTTAATTAATTAATGATTCTTGATCATAATATATATTGATTTATATATGGACTTGTTTAATTTGTACAAATGATTTTAATCGTATGTTATTGATGTTGTTTAAACACGAGCCATAGCAAATAAATTCCAAAAATTTTGGTCTTATTTTGTACTAATGTATTGCAATGATCGGCAATTGTGAAGATTTATAGGCATAATAGCAAAAGTTTTAGAATTTAGATGTAGTTGAATAACAGCTTGTTTACTTGATTAATTAGAGTGATACTTGTATTTATTCAATTCAGCCATATTAATTTTATCATTAATGTTCAAAGAGAAGGTTTTGCGTGAAACCGTTTCACGTGAGTCCAGTTTATAATGCACACACTCATCCCCACCCCACTAACACTTCTTAGCCACTTGTTGGCAACCAACAACCACCATCCCCATCCCCAGGCTTATAAATTGATTTTTTTTTTTTTTTGTATGATCGGACTCACGTGAGTCCGTTCTACACAATACTTTTCCATGTTGGAAACTTGCATTTAACTTACTATTTGTATCTAAAATCTATCCTAAGCTAAATCTAGAAACTTTTTGTCAACAAAAAAGGCAAATAATAACACGACCCATAAATGTTCCTCAAACTGGGCCCTTGGATAATGAAGTTAGATAATGGGCCTATTCCAATCGGACTAAGCAAGTGTTAAACATTAGCCAACCAACACATTTGACCTTGATTGCGTCTTCCAAAGGCCGTTGCCAACTTCTTTTTAATTTTGTGTCTTGGTCTCGAGTAATTTATACCAAGTAGTTGTTTATCGCCTTGTTAGATTAGTTTCGTCTGGGGTTGAACAAGTTTTGGAGAATCATTATCCCTTAGAGATCTTTCCTATGTATTGATCGACTCTATGTCCACCCATTAATTTACCATAGAGATGTATACTTAAAACATTATCACATACTCGATATAGCCTTACGATGAATATAAGGGGACTATGAAAAAGATATGTGACATACATATTATTAATTACGAGATTTTATAACATACTCTAACATTTTCATCATTTACTGTCGAATACAAGTAGTTCAGCTTGTTAATCATAGTATTGATTAAACTTCCTCTAACACCTAATCTAGGAAGTAAACCTATCTTTAAGTTTTAATTAATAAAGAAAGTGAAAGAAAATCTTACGATCGAACAAGAAGTAAATTCCATCTAACAAGTCCTCTTAAACAGAAAATGTCATCATCAATTCCAAAAAAAGATTAAATTTGGACTTGGACTCAGTTCAACAACCCCATGAACATGTCATACGAAAGTGTTAATATTTGTTTAGTTGTTACCAAGTCCACCTTTTCTATCTATTGAAAGATGGAGCGGTTTAACAAACACCTTCCTACAATTTCTACTTAAATACAAATCTAATGTTACATATTAAACTATACATACATTACAATTTTTCCTATATATGATTCTACTCTAAAAAAAAATTGTACTCTAAGCTTTCATTACAACCCAAAAGAAAGTTGTAACAAAACTCTAGATTTGTTACTAGTGTATATATTGATCATCATCAAAATGGGCAATCAAGTGTCTAATGGTTCGCCGGTGACCGGAAAAGTGATCCTTCTAGATGGTTCGATCCAAGAATTTGACAAGCCCTTAACTGTGGCTGAGTTAATGTTAGAGTATCCACAACAAATGGTGGTTGATCTAAAATCAACAACAACACAAAAAAAGCCTAGTCCTTTGCCAGCTGATAAAACCCTAGAGGTTGATAAAATTTACCTTATGGTTCCTCTAAGGAAAGGTAAACTAGCTCATTTGTCTCCCCAAGAGGCTCATCATATTCTTCTTAGGGTGAACGCGATACTTAGGTCAAAAACATTGAATTCTTCATCGAAATTCATCCCTCTTTTCGCTAAGATTTGTCCTGCCATGACTAATATTGAAGATAGCTATGGTAAGTCTGCGGTATCTAAGAGAGAGGTATTGGGTTCTGAGGATAGGAAAATGGAAGAGGGTGGCGAGTTTGATGATGAGGGTTTGGATTTGATTGAAAAACCGGATTATCTTAGTAGGCAAGTCTCGGGAAAAAGTTGGAAGCCAAGTTTAGACACCATAGAAGAGAAGAAAAATGAGATTAAGAAGGTGTCTAATTGGGTGATAGTTGCAAATAAGGTTGGTAAGAGGATACACTCTAAGGGCTTAGTTTGGGGTTGAAAACACATCAACATTAATTGTATCAAGTATGTACTAGTTCATGTTCATCCATTGTAATATACTTTCCACAACCCAAAGTGAAGAAAAAACGTTCAAAAGAGGGTAATTTAAAAAAAAAAAAAGGTTTGATGTAAAAACTTAAGAGAAATGTTATATATTTAGTACTCGTACCTATTGCTTGTATTAATATTCCTGCATTAAATTGCATGAGAATCATCGATATATTATTAGACTTAATTTGTACCAGAGTTATTCTTGTCAAATTATAGGTGTACCAAGGGGGAAAAATCGCATCTATCTTTAGGTAGGTTATCTTTATATAATTATATACTTTATTATACTTCCTCTGTTCTTTTTTACTTGATATGTTTCTTTTATCACGCTTGCCAATGCAAAACTTTAACGATCAATAACTTAAATTCTTCATAAGTAAAAATTATAAAAGTTATATATTATGATAGTACTTATTGAGACGAATCTAAAAAGATCATACATGAATATATTTTTCCTTACATATTATTCACAAAAGACGGTCAAAGAAGAGGTGGTGAATAGTGTAAAAGTCAAAACGGGTCAAGTAATAAAAAACAGAGGAAGTATATCATACATACGTGTAGCTTGCCATGATAACTATAGTTTGCGTCGCAACTAAGTGCCCAAGTAATTAACTTTGTTAATCTTGTATTTAAAAAAAATTAAAAAAATAAAAAAAATGCAAAGTTTCCTTAGAATTAGGTACAGTATTAAAATATGTAAAGCTTCCTTAGAATTAGGTACTATAAAAAATATCAAAAGTACGGAGTATGTAAAGTTTCCTTAAATCGAATTAGGTAAATTTATAAGAGTCCTAAACTCCTAATCAATTAATCATAGGAATTGAAAAACAGAAAAATATCGACAATATCTAAGGTTTTCTTAAGAATAGGTAAACATATTACTAAACGGAGTAGGCTTAAAAAAAATAACTATCATTCCTACGTAAAAACCAAACACATGAAATCAAGTATCAAGTTCCAACCCTATACCACCCAGGTTTCATTCCTCATTCCAAACCCATACCATTGTTTGAACCAAACGCCCCCTAATTGGTAGTTTTCTAGGTTTTCTGTACCAAAATCTCTCTATATATACTACATTGATTAAGTCTAATAGACTAAAACTAACATATTATTAACAAAAGAGAGAAAGGAGAGATCGTTATCAGTCGACTAATTCGATAGTGTACGTGTATATTTTGGTAAGCTCTCGGTCTCCTTCAATTTTGTAGCAATTACATGATTTACAATAGTTTTTTTTATATATTATTATCAAAGTTAATTTTAATTTCCCTTTTTAATTTTACAATTATAAATCTTTACATTGCATCGTTTATTTCTACTCCTTCAAAACGAGTTTATATTAGTTATTTTTTATGGATTATACTTGAATTTTAAGGATTCATTATGCTATTAAATATTGTATATTTGCTGTTAAAGATTCAACTTTCAATTTTTCATCAAATATGTCCATTAAATAGTTTTTTTTTTTTTTTTTTTTTTTGTCATGCTCTTTGTGTTAGTATGGCCATGAGTAATACATTTTATAGTTTCACAATTGAAGACGCAAGGGAATGTAGAAGATTTGTTACAATATATTTGATTATTAGAATTGATAGATAATATATTTAGGATAATATTTGTCGCAGATTAGGATAAGTTTTGTGTATATTTTGTATCTTTATTGTATTAGGTTTGTTAACGTGATTAGGACTAGTATATATTGTAAACTCTATATATATTTTAATTAGTGTTTTTCTGTTTGCGTGAATAATTATATAGTTAGTATAAAGTATATTGATATTTGATACGGGAAGTATAAAGTATATTGAGGATTAATAGTTAAGTTGGTTGGTTAACAGGGCACATATGGCTAGTGATGAAGCAATAATTGATCGAATGAGTGAGTTGTCGGATGATGTTGCATTGGCGTTATTGTCTAGCTTTACAATGAAGGAAGTTGCAAGGCTTAGTGTTGTTTCGCGTCGTTTGAATTACCTGTGGAGGCATTTCCCTAGATTAAATTTTGATGATTCAAGTGCAATGCTAAGGATTTCTAATAATTCTAAACTCGTTGATGAAGAAAGATGTCATGTTGCGAACTGGATCAATCGTGTTTTGGAGCTCCATCAAGGCTCATCTATATATGGGCTCAAAATCACTTTTGATATTAACAATGACTTCCAATCTCATCTTGATAAGTGGCTTAATTTCGCAATAACGAAAAAAGTTAAGAGTGCTTGAGCTAGATTTCACTCCGGTGATTGAGCTAAATGATACACCTCGCCAAGCCCTAAATTGCACCATAGGAAACTTTATTACACCTCCTCATAATTTAACCAATTTGTGTCTCAAGTATATTAAAGTAGATTCAAAAGTGATTGAAAGGTTTCTTCAATATTGTCCTTTTCTTGAGAACTTGTGCCTTGAATCAATTGAATACTTTACCCATCTAAGACTTCCAAGTTCATTAGCACTACAACTCAAAAAATTGGAGATAGTGTATTGTGATTTGACAATTATGGATATATGTGCTCCTAAGCTTGTGTCATTTATATATGGTGGCATCCCATTTGAGGTGCATATAAGAAATGCTCTTTTGCTTTCTCAGCTAACTATTGGTGGCTTCATCCAAGATATTACAACACCTATGTATGCTTTTCACTCCCTTTCCAAATATTTTTCACAATTCACGTACCTATGTCTCAATATGCATCTGTCAGATAAGGTTAGTATTGTCAATTTTTTAATTTATTCAATTAGTTTCTTTTTTTTTTTTTTTTTTTTTTTTTTTTTTTTTTTTTTTTTTACTGTATTCAATTCATATACTACCTCCGTTACAGGTCATGTGCAACGATTAAACATTTTTCCTCTCTGCTTTATGTCAAATCGTTGCACATAACCTGTAACAGAGGTAGTAAGTTCGTATACATTTATTTAGTTCCAAAAAATAGGGTATGGTCCAAGTCTAATTATTTCTATTGTTTGATATAATAATGAAGAAAAATACAGGGGTCAAAGTCGCTCCTGCGTTGACAAACCTTAAGCATTTAAAATTGGAAGCATTTGGATCATCTCATCTCACCCTCTTTGGATGGGCCTCTTTGATTGATGCATCTCCTGTTTTACAAAAACTCACCATTAAGGCAAGGCATTATTATTACTAGTACTATTTTTATTTTTAATGTATATTTTGTGTTTGCTTTATTAATGTTGAGGATTTTATTTATTTTTAGTTTGAAATGTTGTATATATTATAGAACAGAACCTCTATTTGTGGAAACTAATACTCCCTAAAAAGTAAAATGTGATAAAAGACTATCGCCTGAATTCTCATCATTCACCTAATTTTAGAAAGTTAATGCATAACATAGTTACGTTCACATTTTGTTAATGCATAAATTCAAGTGTAAATATCTGTTATCATCATCAAGTAAATATTGTAAACAAAGAAATGTATGACATTAATTCTACATAGTGTATATATACTTTTTCGTGTTAAGGCATACGTACTAATCAAACATGTTCACATTGCAGTTGCGAACTGTTGTTAGGCGACCTCAACAACATTTCACAGCTCAAGAATGTTACGGGCGCCGCCCCTTTAAATGCTTGAAGATGATGGAGATTATAGGCTTTACAGGATGGCGAATTGACCTCGAGCTAGCCACTTATGTGATCATCAATGCTCCTATGCTAGAAGAGGTGATTTTTGACTCTTCGTCAATGGAGTTAGTCGACTACGATAAGGAACATATATTGAGGTGTATTCGGGAATTAGAAAAGAAACTCCCGAATGGTGCGAAGGTCGTTTCAAGTATAACTTAGATGGTGGTGTTAATATTGATCTGTATTGAAGGGTGTTACCGTGTTAGTAAATTGAATTGAACTCAAGAAAGTTTGGTCTGAGTTATAAAGTTGCCTGTTCTGATGTACTAAACTGAATTGAAATGAAATAAATTGTTTATAAGAGAAGGAAATTAGGAACTGAACTGAAATTATGTTGAAGAGAAGAGGTCCTTAATTGAATTTGTGGAAACTCCGAAACTTCATACAATGTAACTTTGGGTTGCCTCTCTAAAGGCCGAAATCCAGTATCCCAAATCTTACACATATATACACCAAACCCTTGCAGTCCAACCCACTTTGAATGTTGTGATAACTATTACAATAAGAAGGTTGCTTTTCCAATTTTATTTATTTTTTTAAAAAAATTCTTATACGGAGTAATACTTTTATTTTATCCATCTTATTCTTACACTTCCACTTTAATCTTTACTCATGTCTTTTACTTTATTATTTAATTTCTTACCTTCACTAGGTTTTTCCATGCATTTTTTAAAACAAGAGTTTATAGTAAACGAGCCAAACTTTCAATCACGGGAGCAAAATCCTTCTTACATAAACCCTCAATATTTAGAATATGTTCTCTTACGTTGAAATTCAATTCAATTCAGTTCAGTTCAACTCAGCTCCTAATTTCCTTCTCTTATAAAATATTCATTTCAGTTCAGTTCAGTTCAGTTCAGCTTAGTTCAGTTCAATTCAGTTCAGTTCAGTTTAGTTCATCTGAGTTCAGTCAATGAGAACAGACCCTTATTTACTAAGGTCTCACATTTGACTCAATTGAGCAATCCTATTGTAAAATAGCAAATATGATAAGCATCGATCCCTTAGAACAATATTTTGTGCTTGCGGCGGCTCATTCTACATTAAATTGGAAGACACCAAAGTACAATCACTACTTTTTTTTTTTTTTTGAAGCCAAGTACAATCACTACTAGTAAGTAGTAAATTGTAAACTTTGTAATCCATCAAAATTATGCTGAAACTTTGTAAGATCTAAAAAAGGTAATGCAAATTACTACTTTTATTTTAACCATTATGTATTAAAGATTACAATAGTTAAGCAATTGGATCTCTATTATCTTTTAAGCTAAGCAATTGACAAATCATCGACAATTCCATCCACTCTCTTTGGTGACTTCAAAGCCAGTAAGAAGCATAGTAGTAATAATCATTTCATGGCACCATTTTTTAACCTTTGTTTTTTTTTTTTTCATGAATTGGTCCATTATATTGTAAGCAATGATAAGTATATTTAGGCACCATACCAAAAAAAATAAATAAATAAAAAATGGCTTGACATGCTAAAATAATTATTTCTCTCTTTATAAAATTAATTTTAATACTGTCATTGTGAAATGTGAATAACAAGTACTTGTACGTAGAATAGAATACTATTAATGGGACAAGTATTTTGCTTTAAAGTATTAACCCTATATGCTATGAGAGGGATGGAGCATTAGCCATTATGGATTTATGGGTAAGAGTACAAAAGTCTAAGTTCAATTCAAATTAGTCTAAACTTGTTGCAATTGACACAATTTATAGATATTTGGATTATTGGACTTTGATTTCAAAGTTTCAATTTTTTTTTTTAAAATAATAATAATAATAATAATATAAAAAAAAAAATCCAATTAGACTTGAACTCAGTCTCTTCTTGTATTTTCAAAAAACTTTTCTACTTATTAGTTGAATACGATTGAGCTATAAAGGAAAAAAAAAATCTTAAAATTTGGATGAGATTTGACTGAATTCGTACATAAAATTTGAGCTTGACCGAACTTGTAGTTTGAATCAAACTTGAATTCAAATACCCGAATACCCGAGTCCAAAATTTTTGGATTGGATAGTCCATCAAACTTATAATAATAATAATAATAATAATAATAATAATAATGATAATAATATAATAGTATATATTTTTTTTCTAATTTATTAATGTGTTTCCATTAATTAATATAGTGGGGTGAGAAAATATAGTGGGGTGAGAAACTATACGTGACTTAAGGTTGCCTTTCTCAAGGCCAAAGCCCAGTAGCCCAAATCTGTATACATGCAGTCCAATCCCTATGCTCATGCTCTTTGCATGGATGAAGAAGTAAATTTTTCCCTATATACGTCACGCTTAAATTACACTATGATTTAGATTATTTTTTGAGCTTTTGATCCAAATGAGTCAAGATAACAATGAGATTTTAGCAGTATTTTTCTCAAATAAATCAACAGTTTTTATCCATTACGTAATTAAATTAATAACTTTTTATTAAAGGAAAAATTGCTAAAAATAACACAACCTTTGTCCCATTCTTTTTTAATAATACAACCTTCTGATTATTTTGTAATAATACAACCTTAAGGGGGTGTTGATTTTAAACAAGATAAAATCGAATTTTCGGTGAGTTTTGAGGTGGGAGAAGGGGAGGGGATATTCCATCCTTCCTCATCCCCACCACCAAAAACTCATCCGTCCCCTTTCTTAGCCTCAAAGTCCGCCGAAGAAAAATTGATTTTATCTTGTTTAAAATGAATACTCCATAAAGGTTGTATTATTACAAAGTAATCCAAAGGTTGTATTATTAAAAAAGAATGGACCAAAGGTTGTATTATTTTTAACAATTTTTCCTATTAAATATGGGCCTCATATATATTAATTTATTTACAAAAATATCATAATAACTAAATTTTTTAATTAATTGATTTGTTTACAGAAATATCACTAGATAAACAATTTTTATTTATTACTCCTGATAAACCGAGGTTTCCTCACATATGCCTTAATCTTTGTCACTAGGCTGAGATTTCTTTAGCTGGATGTTTATCACGGAAAATGGCTGCTAAGGTCCCACATTTGTGGTATTGTGAAAGAACAAATTTAATATATGCATCCCTCAGAACAAATTTTGTGCTTAGCCTGCCCATTCTACATTAAATTGGAGCCACCAAAGTGAGTCAATAGAGGGACACAACACGCTGGCTTTCTTATCTATTATTATACTATTATAGCATCATATAGTATGTGATATTATGATGATATGTTAGGCCAATCTTGTTACATTTAAACCATCACTGTTGCTAGAGTTGTGTCATTTGTAAATTGTGATTGCTCTATCTTTTCTTCTATGTATGGGAAACTATCATTTTTAAATTTAATAGCAACTACTTGTACCTTGCAAATGACTAGACTTTCCATCACAAAATTTTGTGATTTTATTTAATTTATTTTGTATATAGCTAAATTTTTATTGAATCGTATCAAGATAAGTTGACTGTTCTAAACCAAGTTGATTCAAGAATTTGGGTATGAATCAAATCTAATAGAAGTAATAAATATCATGTCTACTTAAGTGTATAAGATCCGGGTTGTGTATGACTCAAGTTTAGATATCAATTTCAAGTCATATTTGGTGTCGAGTACAATTAACATCAAACAAAGTTCTATATAAATCGTAACTACTAACTAGTTTATACTATTTTCTTAAGTATACTCAAACTGAAATACTCTCATTTCAAGTCGAATCAATTGTAAATTTACCTGAACACCATAATAAAAATCCACCGGTCCAGGCCATATAATCTTCCAAAACACTTCATGGTAAGTCTCTATCACTAACTTAATTAACCCAACCAAATAGCTCGTCCACTAGATTATAATTTGTTGCGTGAGAAATCTAAAGTTGTATGAACTGATGATGATCAGAAAGAAAAGCACATCTGACTTGCTCTTATCTTCAATAGGCCACAATAACAATATCCAAATATGAAATACCCTCGACTCTATTTATGAGGGGGTCCTACAGAATATATTGGCCCCAACCTCCAATAGCTAACTTAACAATTTTTTGTTTTGGGCATGCACATATAATATCAACCCATAACTTCATGGCCTTCTTCTTTAATTTGTTTGTTTTTTGGCAACTTAAAGGTATGTACACCACTATTTCATCACTCCACAATTGGCTATAATTCAAGTTTTGTAGAGTAATTGCCATGATGTTTGGAGTCGATAATAAGAAATCGAAATATTTCATACTCTCTTATACGGTAATCTATTATTGGATGTCTCTATCATGATAATGATCTGTGAGGTATTATGACAATGGAGAGGGACGGGGTAGCTAGGGAACTCCAAATCTCATGATTGAGAGATGGATACCCACTATGTATGTACTTTATAATTATATTATGTCGTATGTATTTAAAGATTATGCGTTCATTTGTCGTTCTGATTTACTAAATATGAACTTTGGGAGTAAGCAAAGCGAATAAATCCGGTAAAAATAAAAATGACAACATTATTATTATGAAAGTAAGGATTTTAATTGGTTTAGGAAGTTAACAACTGAAATCATTGAAAAAAAACCAGTTTTGGTAAAAAGTCATATAATTGCTCACACCAACTGCTTGTTACAGCTACTTTTTTCTCACCACTCAAATAATTCACTTGCTCTTTTTTTCTTCTTTTTTTTCCATATATTTCCCCACCTCTTGGCTGTCAAATAATTAATTCTTTACTTCAAATATATTAGTACCATTTATCCAAACATCTAACCAACAACACTTTTAAAAGAAAATCCATATCATATCACCCAATATATTTCCTCTCACATCACATCATCCTACTAATATCATCATATCCAATACTCTAATTTCTAGCCACCCTTTAAATTAATAAATAAATAATAAAATAATAATAATAATAAAATATATAAAATATACAAGTAGCTTCACACTATATATACACACAAGCACACACTTTCATAATCCACTCACAAACTAACCTTAAAGCCAAACACACAAAAAATATCACATCCTTCCATTTTAAACTTCCCTTCCCAAAATGGAAGGCACTCTTATTTTCTTCTATCTCCTTCTAGGAAGTGTTTTTATTTTAAACGGGGAGGCCCGGGCCCCGTTCGCTTGTAACCCCAAGCGTGCAGGGTTCCGAGCCTTCCCGTTTTGTCAAACTAGATTGCCCGTGTCCGAACGTGTTCGGGACCTCATTGGGCGGTTGACATTGCAAGAGAAGGTAAAGCTATTGGTGGACAATGCCGCCTCGGTCCCTAGGCTCGGAATTCAGGACTACGAGTGGTGGTCCGAGGCGTTACACGGGGTGTCTAATGTAGGACCAGGGACTAAATTTGGAGGGAAATTTCCTGGAGCAACTAGCTTTCCTCAAGTTATTACAACTGCTGCCTCTTTCAATGCTTCTTTGTGGGAAGAAATTGGACGGGTGAGATTTTTTCCTTTGCACAATATAATTTCTAATGTCATACAATTACTAGTACTATATCCGTTTCACATTATTTGTAATTATTTAACATAAAGTAATAATATAAAACGGAGGTAGTATATGGAGTATATTTTATTTATTTATTTATTTTCTTGCCATCTTTTGGTTACTTTAATAATTTATATGTTACATGATCTATTTAACAAGGTTGAAAACTTGCATTGTGTTGTATGAGTATTCTTTTACTCGTGTAGCGCAAAGTTAGACGACCTTATTAAATACGAGTACATATATATGATTAATACGAAATATAAAGTACTATTTGTATATGAATTTTTTTTTTTTTTTTTTTTGGTAAGATAAGAAAAAGAAAAGAATTAGGACCCCCTCCTCACCTCATGAGGGGCGAATTGATATTTTTTTTAGTTGTCTATGTTAGATCAACAAATAATTTATTTTGTACGTATTTCATAATTAGTCACGTTTATATTTTACAATTATGGGTCGTTAAAAATCAAACGTGACTATCAGTTCTTAGAATAAAACTCAAGTCACTCCTTATCTTATCACCTATCTTATTTTAAGAATATTATATTACGATAATATATATTCTCGAAGATGATGAGTTACATACCTTTCTTTATTAATTTTCTTTTTAAGGGTGCTATAAAGGTTACACAATCCCAAAACATACAAAAATGAACGATAAGTCGATAAGAGAAGCATTTTTCTTTTGTTTTAGGTAATGGAGTGAGGAAAATTTCAGAAGTACAACTTTAGCTTATGTCATTTTATGGTAGAAAAGTATCTTATAAAATATAAAGTGATAAAAAGGTGTTTATCAGTTTGGCTTTGGCAGGCAACTCGTATACAATAATTAAGCTTGCAAAATATAGAATTTTAAAAGATGTTACACTAATGTACTTGGCATATTTTTTGGTAGATAAGATTGACTATAATAATGCAACTTGTGTTATGTGTTAGATACTATTGCCTACTCATTTTCAAATTTCA
Source organism: Chenopodium album (assembly GCF_948465745.1). NCBI lineage: Eukaryota > Viridiplantae > Streptophyta > Magnoliopsida > Caryophyllales > Amaranthaceae > Chenopodium > Chenopodium album. The sequence continues at coordinate 85,039,623 of NC_137835.1, read as the reverse complement.
ATGAAGTAGGTAACAAACATGCATGCACATGTTGGTTTAACGAATGTGAAAGGTAAATTATTAGAGGTTAATAAGTTGCTTAATATTTCTTGTTTTATCAAAGTTTATAATTTTCTCCCTTTAGATGACCAACTAAATTTGAAAAATTAATACTCTGTATATAATGCGTATGATGTAAGTAATGTTAATTGTTGTTCATGATGGACTTTAGTGTAGAGTAGATTTAATTTCTAAGATTTGGTATGTATAGTGTTTATATCTATGAAAAAAAATATATAGGTTGCAAGTCATGTAACTACGGTCACTTGTCAATAATATAGTGTCTTAAAAGTTTATACTTTTCAGAGTATTTTAAATGTCGCCATAATAACTTTAGCTTTTAATATTTGTTATTGATTAAAAGTTTGGTGGCAATATACTATAGATCTATCCACTCATTTAAGAGCATCTATATAATATTAACGTTAATGAATTTACTATAAATTACTCAATAACAAACATAACACATTGAAAGAAGATAGCAAATTAAAAATTACACATTGAGAACTTTGACATTGCATGATAATTATTGGTATAAGTTGTATCTTTTAAAGAAGTATACCTTGCTTCCCTCGGACAATATCCTAAGCAAAAGCAAATGGTAATTAAAGTTCAGGGCTAATCTATTAATGTCACTTTCTGTATACTTAATTAATGTCACCAAGTTTTACTTCATATTTATTTTGTAACCTCAAAAGAATCTGTAATTGAAGCTTTAAAGATTAAATATAACGTACCAATTCAACTTGTTAGGAATTAAATTTAGGTGAGTACTACAACTAGCTACTAGCTAGTATTATGCAAATTCAATGGACCTTATGATATAAAGACCTTTGCAAATTGCATTGGACATCATTTATTTAACGAAGAAATTGAAGTATCATACAAAGTGGGCTCCATTTGATTTGTTGAAGATTGAAAGTAAATTACCAGGAATTTTCAAAAATAAGACCGCAGTCACGTCCAGATTGTATAATTTATGTGTAGTGTCAGCATGTCTCGTGCTTTAACATATTAAAAATCTGTTGTCATGTACTCATGTTACACCCTTAAAAAGTTGTGTCGAACATGATTATAAACCTTATTAACAATAATAATACGAGTAATAAAATTGTTTATGCTAGATTTTTAGATATTCATGAATTTATATATTAATTGAAATAATGGTTGGTTGAAAATGAAGGTGGTGTCAGATGAAGCAAGAGCAATGTACAACGGAGGGATGGGAGGACTGACTTATTGGAGTCCAAATGTTAATATATTGAGGGACCCACGTTGGGGCCGTGGACAGGAGACTCCCGGTGAAGACCCTGTTGTTGCCGGTAAATACGCTGCAAGTTATGTCAGAGGTTTACAGGGTACTGACGGTGACCGGTTAAAAGTTGCTGCATCTTGTAAACACTACACTGCTTATGACCTTGATAATTGGAGTGGTGTTGATCGCTTCCATTTCAATGCTCAGGTATTTTTATTTAATGTCATACCAAGTAATTAGATATTTGATCTTATAATATGTGGTAATTATGTTAATCCTAAGGATTAAACTAATCATTAATCATATCACACGTACAATGTGAGTAATTAATATGACAATTACAACTAGTGCAACATGTTACAATTTATATGTACGCGTAGATATATTAACACAAAAGATACGTGTAAAGTATATTCTAGCACGGATTTCCCTGATCAGGTCAATAATTGATCGGGTTTAGCACGTGTTAATAGCTTAGCCCCATATATACATTTACGGGTACTTGATTGACAAACTATTAACTTTTAATTTTTTTTTTCATTGTAAACGACTATGCCGCTTTAGAAACACAAGGTGGGATATTTGATCAAGAAGATAAAGTACATTTTAAAAAGTAATTTGATATAGAAAACAATGTTTTATTTGTTGAAATTGCGTGCAAATTTGACAACCTTGGAAATAGTTGAAATGAAACTAAGCATTAGATTTGGAATGTACTAATACTTCACGAGATTTACCTCTGACATACTGATCTATAAACTCTTAAAACAATAACCCACATTATAAAATATTAATAATATTTGGTATTTTGTACTACGTATTAAGTTAATCATAGTATGATTATATTATTAATGAAAGAATATTTTATCCTTAAAAATAGTGACATAACCAACATAATATATCTCTGGTTAGCATTATGTAACAAGTTGTGCAAGTTGGCCGACATATATAGATAATTGGATAGAGTGGGCCGTGCCAACTTGTTTATAAAAGGAGGCGTGTAGTCAAAGATCATACTTGTATATTGCATTCGAGAATTTAAGAGGATCTCTTTTTTTTTTTTTCAATGGTTTTGATATGATTAATTAAATGCCTCCTACAAATGAGATTCTTATAAATGTTCACAAATCACAATGATAATAATTCGGTATAACTCTGTAAAAATGGACCTTTAATTCATAAAATAGATATAAGCGATTTATCTTTAACAAAAATATGTTACAAAACTATCGATTTTATAATGAAGATTAAATATCAACAAGTGAGAAAGAAAAAAACTACGTATATTCGTCATATAACCATAAATTTTATGTAGTTGCTCACGTTACACATGCTCAAAAACTACCCTAATGAGTAATATGTTATTTTTCACTAATATGATACATTAATACGTCTCATGTTAGTTTCACGCTGAGTGAAGTTCGAAATGATTTATATCCTTAATTTTTTATAAATGAGAGATGTAAAGTTTAATTTGTACGTAATTTGTGTGATTTAGATTATTTTTATGTGTGAAAATGATATTATAAAATTACTAAAAATGGAATTGTAAAAACTTATTTTTCTTGTGTGTTACTACTCCTAAGTCCTAATATGTAATGATGGTTGGACAGGTTACAAAACAAGACATGGTGGATACATATGATGTGTCTTTCAGAGAATGTGTGATGGAAGGCAAAGTTGCGAGTGTCATGTGCTCTTACAATCAAGTCAATGGCATCCCTACTTGTGCTGACCCTAAACTCCTTCGTAACACTATTAGAGGAGATTGGCGTCTTAATGGGTACATTTTTTCACCCTCCATTCCAAAATAATTGTTAATATTACCGCGTACTTGTTTTGTAATAATAATACATTTTAGTGTGAATTTAGCTGCCGGTTGCCAGGTTATACATTTACAATACGCTATAAATGTGACAATTAATTCCAAACGAATATAATTAAGAAATCAGTAAGTTTGTTAAAGTAGCCACAACGCTTACAATATTACTAAATTTACCTAGAAATGGACTACTACTACTTATTGCACATTTTTATCCATAATTCATTGAAAAATGACAAAATTGATTTGTTTTCTGGTGCATAAACAGATACATAGTTTCAGATTGTGACTCGGTTGGAGTTTTCTATAGTAACCAACATTATACATCAACACCTGAAGAAGCTGCTGCTGATGCTATCAAAGCAGGTTAATCAATTTCCTTTTCCAACTTTATACTATAAGATTTTATTTCTATTTATATTCATTTTTTTACTTGTAATAAGATTTAATGACATTTTTTTATATTGTTACAAATAAATGTTACAGGTTTAGATTTGGACTGTGGGCCGTTCCTTGGGCTCCACACAGAAAATGCCATAAAGAAGGGCCTACTGACTGAACTAGATGTAAACAACGCCTTAACAAATACATTGACAGTCCAAATGAGGTTGGGAATGTTTGATGGCCCACCATCAGCCCAACCATATGGCCACCTTGGTCCAGCAGATGTATGTTCTCCAGCCCATCAAGAGTTGGCCCTCGAAGCCGCCCGACAAGGCATGGTTCTTCTTAAGAACCACGGCCCAACCCTTCCGTTGTCCCATATCCGTCATCGTACAGTCGCTGTTATTGGGCCCAATTCCGATGTCACGGTGACCATGATTGGCAACTACGCCGGTAAGTTTAGGTCTAACTTATATTCGTGGTCATTTAACTTCATCTAGCACGAGCTAGGATTTTGGCTTTTTTTTTTTTAGGTTAGCATATTATTCTAAACAATTTGAATTCGACACAAAATCAAATACAATATGGACTTGTTTATTCGAATTGACAGCTTTAATCACGTCATTACTCCAAATTGCTTATTTGTTTGTTTGACTTGATCTAGGTATTGCATGTGGGTACACAACCCCACTTCAAGGAATAGGGAGGTATGCCAAGACCATTCACCAACAAGGCTGTGCAAATGTGGGCTGCAATGATGACAAACAATTTGGGCCTGCAATCACAGCAGCAACGCAAGCGGATGCAACGGTTCTCATCATGGGGCTTGACCAGTCTATCGAGGCAGAGTTCAGGGACAGAGGTGGGCTACTCTTACCAGGCCGACAACAGGAGCTCATCTCCAAGGTGGCTGCAGCCTCAAAAGGACCCGTAGTTTTGGTTTTGATGAGCGGTGGGCCTGTGGATATTTCATTCGCGAAGAATGATCCACGAATATCAGCCATAGTGTGGGCTGGATACCCAGGCCAAGCTGGTGGACAAGCCATAGCAGATGTCCTCTTTGGCACAACTAATCCAGGTAACAACAAGACTATAATGTATACCCATTTTATGAATCTTAATTTTCATTTCTATATGTAATGTTAATGATTATATATTTCCTTGTAATAGGTGGTAAATTGCCAATGACATGGTACCCTCAAGAATATCTCAACAATCTCCCTATGACCAACATGGCAATGCGCTCAGGACCAGGTTACCCTGGCCGAACCTACCGGTTCTACCAAGGGCCCGTGGTATATCCATTCGGATATGGACTAAGTTACACCCACTTCGTCCACACAATAGCTGATGCCCCCTTGGAGGTTGTAGTACCTTTGGATGGCCACCGGAGGTCCAATGCCAGCAACGCCGGTAAGGCCATCCGTGTGACCCATGCAAGGTGCAACCAATTGTCCTTGTCTGTACACGTGGATGTAAAGAACCATGGATCCAAGGATGGAGCACATACCCTTCTTGTATTCTCGAGGCCACCAGCAGGGCAGTGGGCTCCACGCAAGCAACTCGTTGCATTCGAGAAGGTCCACGTACCTGCTGGATCCCAGCAGAGGGTCAGTGTCCACATCCATGTATGCAAGTTTTTGAGTGTGGTGGATAGATCAGGAATTAGACGAATTCCCTTGGGTGATCACAAAATTCACATTGGTGATGCTAGGCATTCTGTCTCACTCAAACCAGAAACTTTGGGAGTCATCAAATCCTAGTTTACATCATTCTTTTTTAGCTTATGATATGGAGCTTATGATATGGAGCCTCATGCTCAGAAACAGTATTGGCAACCTGCTCGAAGAGCAGGACAGGATCGCGTTAGCAAACTGTGCAAGAGGATGTAGAGTTGCAGTAAATTGGCAAAAGTCATCAATTATGACTATATAGGTCTATTCTTGGCTTCATGCAGCAAAAAGCTTGCTGTAATATATTTATTGAAGCCTCTATTTACATGATTACAACTAGAATATATTGATTTGGAATTCAATTCAAGAGCAGTACAAGTGTACAATGCAGTCATAATATTGTGTGTGATTACATCATAAATATTACTAGCCTTGTATTAGATCGATTATTAGTGATCTATTTGGAAAGATTCACATATATATATATTATTGATTTCAAGTAGTAAATCTTCCATTACTCGATTGTGTCAATCATGTTTGCCTGCATCTGTATGTCCAAATATGCAATTGAAATTCAGAAAGCGCGAAGATAGAACTAAGATTTCACCTAAAGCACAACTATTATGGTTCGACATATACAAAATATTTCATGTTACTATACTAACAAAGCATTCATGCAAGTGTACAAAACACAAAATACATAATCCTACCATCTAAATATAGATGCAGACGGTCAAATTAAGCCAAAATGATACTAGTACAGGCTATAGGGCTTAACAATGCTACATGCTACACTATGTTTTAAGATCGAGTTGTCAAGCACTCAAGCAGCAGCCTTGATCTGTGATTTCTTAGCAATATGAACATGCAGCACATAATTTATTGCATCAGTAAGCTCGAAAACACATACATCTCCTACCTCCAAACCAGCCCCTCGCGCAAAGATTATCCACCCTGAACCAAAAGTACATCTAGATTGACTTCTTATACATTTAACTGTCACTTGTTTTCCACCATATGCCACAAGCTTTATAAACTTTGATTGCATCACATTGCATTTGAGATGATCATCACAAAAAGACACAGGAACATTCTGCAAGAAAAAACGATGCATAAATTGGAATGTAATGTCGGAAAACCTTTACCAAGGAACACTCAGATCACACCTCAGCGATATACAAGAAAAAAAAAAAACTTACCAAGTACAGTCCATTATGCAGAGCATACTTTTTAATATCAGTAACAAAGTAAGGTTTATCAGGCAAGGGAATTCCAGCAGCAGCTACCGCGTTCATTACCCCTTCTATATTCCCCAAGTTGTAACTGTAAATATACCCTGCAATAAGAATAGCTTTGATATCTTTACTATGCAGAAACCTGTTAAAATCAGTAACTTTTCTAGTAAATTATATACCAAATGGACTGCATTCTGTTGCATCATTTGTCTCATCATCACTATCCAGTTCAATTATTTCTTCTGAATGCAATATTTCGCGACTGTCCTGAGCATCATCATCGATTTGTTCAGGACAAGGTTCATATTGTAATTTTATAACATTATTCCGTGCAACTGCATTGCATTGATAGGATATCTCACAAGCAGATCGATCAAAAATATGCACGCAGAAGTTTGAGTTCCCGTCATATTTGAACAGCAAAAAGGATGCATAGCCTATGGAGTAACACTCCACAAAATCCTGCCAACCATCATGAAACCATAAGTTGTCACCCTCTTCGACTACTGCAACTTTCCGGGTTTCACCTGTAGGCACTCTAAGGATAACAACATCAGAGAGTTCTTCGCCGAATGCCCTTGCAAACTTCTCCGGAATCATCTGTGACATAACCAAAAAACTTACAGCCTGTTTGTTTTTGTTTATGCAAATATCATGAAGTTGCATTTATATATCATTACATAACATAATTATACAATTATAATCGATGTCAATAGTCCTACAAAACCCGAGTAAACCATGAAAATGCAAATTAAATATCGAATTAATAATTTACTTCCTAATAAACACAAATATTTGTCCATGCTATACTGCTAGGTGCTTAAATTATATATAGCATGACAATATGAACACTCTTAGAATTTGTTCGTGCGTGTTGATAGTATAATTTGAAATAGTAACGTTTGTGTAACAACTAATTCTACATCAATGTAATACTCCGTGTAGTTAATCCAATAAATCAAAAGAACAACTTTTTTTTTTTTTTGAAGAAATTAAAGAACACGACTTTAATTATCATAAAATCATAATTAGCACATTAAATTAGCAATGGAAAAATACGTACCAACTTGTTAGATTGTAAATGAGGAAAGAGAATCAGCTTGAAAAAGCAGGAAGGTTTTATGTCATGATGAATTATCTTCTCTTCTTCTTGGTTGCACTCCATGGTTGAGTAGTCACGGTCAACCTCACTGTAAATTTAGCGCGCTTTTTGTTAATTTCAACCACATTTATTATTGTGATGAATTGACAGTATGAATTTTGATTAGACCTCACACTTTTTTTTTTTTTTTTTTTTTTTTTCTTTGAGGACATTAACCTCACAGTTGGCAATCTCTCAGAGTTTATTTTGACTTAACTCTATTTTATTTTATTTTTTTTAAAATGGAGGAAATAAAGTAATTGTATCTTGGAACTCTCGAATCTCGATGTGGCATTAAATATTGGAGTTTCAATTTTATACCCAAACTAAAAATTTAGGATTAAAAAAAAATGTATAAAGATGTAAAGTATATAGACCTTCAAATGATACAACTCATACAAGTACAAGATATATGAGAAATTGAGAATCAATCTATGGGATGTAAGAGTGCAAGACTATGTAAGTACCATAAACCATAATTACTTTAAAAAAAAAAAAAAAAAAATGCCATTTGGTTGACGAATAAAATGGAAAGTTGAAATTTTTGACAGTTGAAAATCTTTTGTGGTGATTTTCCACGAAATGAAGTTCCACTATGGTTAATCGAACACTTTTTAAAATTTCCTAGAAAATTCAATTACACGAGAAACTGATATCTTCAATTATTGCATAACAACTCACGTATTAATTGTGAAATTAATGTTAATTTTACTCTATTATTTCACTTTTAGTTCTTCTATCTAACATCCTAGAGCGCTTGTTAGCTTTTACAAGGGAAATTAAAAACATTTAAGTGACAAAATATTACCAACACACAAACCTACACAGCATACACCACTCAATATTAACATGATATCAGAGTCCGTTTGGTTGGACCTTTTGGAATGGAGCTAAGAGTCCATTCTATCTACATAGTGTATTAATATTAGTATATTACAGAAGTTGGAGCAAGAGTAACACAATTTGCACTATGCCATCAAAATGTATCTTCAGAAACCCTGCAGATATTTTCCTTAACAACTCGAACTCTCAGAACATGCTTCTTTGCATCTGTTAGCTCGAAAACACAGACATCTCCAACTTCTAAACCAATCTGTCGCGCAAAGTTAATCCACCCTCGACTTAAAATGTACTTTGTTCTGTCTCTAAAACACTCAACATTCCATTGCCTTCCATCATATGCCTCAAGCTTAACAGATTTCTTCTGGTATATCTCACATCTGAGGTGCCCTTGACCGAAGGCCTTAGGAATATTCTGCACGAATAAGAAATCGTGTTTTAAACAATCTTACCAAGTACACTCCACAACTATTACAAGCATAATAAACCTGAATTTGCATAAAACTTACCAAGAACATTCCTTTACTCAAAACATAGTCCTTTATAGCAGCAACAAAGAAAGGATTTTTTGGCAAGGGAATTCCAGCAGCAATAACAACATTGATTAGCCCTTCATACCTCTTCAACCACAAAGGATACCCTGCATATTCGACTAAATCAACTTATCTAACCTCGATTTAAGACTTAAGAGAACGATAAATTAAGCTAAACACACATGTTATCCAACATATCCACTTACCAAATGGAAAACATTCTCTAGTATCATCCATCACTTTATCATCAACAACACATTCATCGTCTTCACTACTTAGTCCTGTTATTACCTCTACATCAGATGCTTTCGAGCTATTAAAGGAAGATGTGTGCATATTTTCGTGTTTCTTATCATCACTATAATCAACTCCTTCATTACATGGATAGGAAATCTCAAAACCAGTTAAGTCAAATATATTAACTTTGAAATTAGAATTCCCTTGATATTCAAACAACATCAAGTAAGAAGGGCCTATTGAGAAGTACTCCACAAAGTCCTCCCAACCATCTCGAAACCATAGATCATTGTCCTCTTCGACTAACTCCACTTTTCGGGTTTCACCTGTTGGCACTGTAAGAATGACAGGACTAGAGAGTTCATTGCGCCGTGTATTAGCAAATTTCTTCGGAATCCTCTGTTAGTACATGTATATATATGAATTGAAGTTGATGAGATAATAAACTGTTTGAAGTTAAACACTTTTAAGATTGTCACCAACTCAAGGAAGACATTATTGGTAACAAATTAATCCAATTCAATTAGCAAAAAACAATGGAGTATGTATAAACAATTAAACACTCTTGAGATTATTACCAACTTAACGAGGATGCCCCAGTTTCTCATGGTGAGAAACACAAGGCATTTTCGTAAAAAAATCAACAACTTTATTCAACTAGAGCCCACAATGAAAAAATTGTTGATTTATTCACGAAAATGAAAAAAACAAATTTCGTTTCTCATCACTAGAAACAGGAAATTTCCCCAACTTAACTACTTAAGGAACACATTGGTAGCAATCAACTAGCAAATCAACCCAATGCAATTAGCATACTTTTAGAAGTGTATAATTGTGTTATCTTAATATTATTGCAGGCATTATAGTATTATACTACTTCCGCTTCTTATTTTCTATCATCGTAATATTTTGACTTTTATGTTTGTCAATATTTAATTTAACCATTAACATATGAAATTAATTATGAGTAAAAACTGCAAATTAACATTGAATAGTTGTAGTATCTCACAAATATAATCAACCCCTTGACAATATATAATCAAAGAATTGAACATAATGGAAATTATGAAATAAAATTAGAAGACAGCAAGACTTAAATATGAATAAATTATACCAATTAGAATGAATTACTGAAAAAACAGGAAAGAAAAGAAAGGTTACCAGCTTGATGGACTGTTGAGGAGGAGAAAGCATCAATTTATAGAAATGAGTTGGGTGCCTTTTTTTGGTCTTCAATTCTTGTTCTTCAATTTTTTTGGGCTTCATTATTGGAGGATCTAGTGAAAGATCTTTATTTGCAGGAATGATTTTACACTATTTCTACTATGTTAGTTGTAGTACAAACTACAAAGCACATTAATATTATAACGTGTAATTTATTACAGAGTACACTCAAATAGTCAAATGCATGTAATACCTCGGTTTCAAAATAAATTAGTGTATGACTTCAACGTTACACCGGATTTGCTATTTTAATAAAACTTTATGGTTATATTTTCTCCGTTATATTAATATTGTAATAATGGATTTTTTACACTATTCATCACTCTTGTTTGACTATATAATATGATTTATACATTAAGCAAAATATAGTCACGTGAGATTTTGTTGGATTTGTCTCATAAAATACTTTAATAATATCAATTTTTTTTTTTAATTTTTACTCTTGCATTATTATAGATGTTTAGCATATAAAATGTGCTTTGGGATGCGCAATTTCATTCGTGTTGCAATATTAATAGAAAGGAGTAAGTACTACCTCCGTTTCATATTATTTGCAACGATTTGTCATAAGAAGAAAAATGTCTAATCGTAGCAAATAATATGAGACGCCTATTTGATAGTCATTTGTTATTCTATTTTTGGTGCCTAAAATGTTAGTAAGTATAGATAGATGTTTCCATCAAACTAGGCTTATTCCAACGCAAAACTTCAACGACAACTATCTTTAACTACAGAGTATCATTATGTATATACTAGTATAATTTTTTTTTTTTTTTTTTTCTGTTTTATAATAATATTCACACTTACGTAAATCGATACAAATATTTTCACCTGCATATCACTTTTCCTTGTAGTTTATTGTTCCTCCCTCCCACTTATCTCAATTTCACACTTACGTACTGACGTACATTAATTCTTTATTGTTTCTAACTTGCTGCCCCTAAGTTGAACATAATAATTTATGGATTGGAGTTAGTATATGCATTCAAACTCAACTAAGTTTGCATAATAAGAAGAAATCTACGGTCAAGATTTTCTCACTTTATGATCTAGTGGTACACACAACACAAACATCTATGCATCTTAAACCTTTAAATTAGAAGACTTCATGTCCATTCATTTGAAGAACAAGATAAAACACTACACTTGATTTATCTGCTGCTTCATGACTATGATATCCTTCCATGTACCTCACCATCTTACCATTCATTCCTCAACATTATCTCAACAATCCAATCAATCAACAAAAATCTCCATTATTTCATCATCTTCTTCTCCTTTAGTTGAACAACCAACAAGTAATAGTAGTAGAAGATTGCTGCTATCTACTTGTATCATAACATCAATTATATCCCCTGTTACTTTCTTCTCATTTTCTGCTGCTTCATTTTCATCAACTCCTAATAATTCAAGTGATGCAATTGGTAAATTCTATGAGATTTCGAATTCCGGTGGTGTTAAGGCATTAGACCTTCGTGTAGGTAGCGGTTCCACCCCTGTCGATGGTGACCAGGTTCGACTTAGGCTCTATTCTCTTCGCCTTAAATTTTCCAAACTTACCTCAAATTTTTTTTTTTTTTTTGTTTCCGAACATATTGATTAATTAATATTTTTTTTCTATTGTTACATAATACTGTACAAGTATTGGTTACACATTTACACTAGAAAGAGTTAATAAAATTATAAATTGTTTAACTCAGAAAGTGACCTGTTATTTTGAAACGGCATGACATGTAGAAGTATCGCTTCTAGTGTAATGGCGATCATATATATTCGTATACCTTTTCATTTAATCCTATATTATGGCATGTGAATTGACTAATGAAATTTGGCATGGGATTAAAAATAAGTAGGTAGCAATACATTATTATGGAAGATTAGCAGCAAAGCAAGGGTGGCGTTTTGATTCAACATATGATCACAAAGATCCAACTGGTGAACCAATTCCTTTCATCTTCATTCTTGGCTCCAACAATGTAATTTTGCATTACATTTAATATACTACCTCCGTTACAGGTTATGTGTAACGATTAGACATTTTTCCTCTTTGCTTTATGTCAAATTGTTGCACATAACCTGTAACGGAGATAGTAATTTTCAATACATTAGAAAAGCATGTTATTAGTAAGTTTTAAACTAAGTTAAAGAAATTAAATGGCATTATATGTAACATGTTACTATTTATAATGTACATACGTTGTATATCATAGGTAATTTCAGGGATTGAAGCAGCAGTAAGATCAATGAAAGTTGGTGGCATTAGAAGAGTAATAATTCCTCCATCTCAAGGATATCAGAACACAACTCAAGAGCCTTTACCACCCAATGTATGTACACAATACACTATATTTTATTGTGTACGTGATTGTAACTTATGTGCTAGTGTATTGATGATCGATGATTTTCGTTTCTTTGGACTAGTTCTTCGACAGACAACGATTATTCACTACAATCTTCAACCCTACACGTCTTGCCAATGGAGAAGGATCGACATTAGGAACTCTTATATTCGATGTTGAGCTTGTTAATGTCAAGCATTAGTCGTAAAAACAAGTTCTTATCTTAAATTGTAATTATTACCGGTACTCCATCCGTAGACAAACTTTTTTATGATCCAATGTTGTATAGCTGTATAGTGAGACGTGATTGATTGATTGATTTTTCACAAGTTGATATGTAGATATCTTATGTACTTTTACTCACCCGAACTAGAAGAAGATTAGGAATATAACTTATGAAATAATATACCCCGCAAATGTTTCATATTGTGAATTGTGATTAACAACTTGACTATGCTTGCTAAATTGTAGATTTATTCATAATTGGCATGTACAATTTACACTTTTTGCGTGCCAAATTGAAATTAGAATATCAAGATCATATAGAATTTGGAACTTGAGCCTTCTTTGAAATTGTACA